>NW_022631006.1:7402707-7807185 GCF_010015895.1 Lontra canadensis | reverse complement strand
GAACAAGAAGCAGTACCAAAGGCTAGGGACCTAATCAATACAGACATTGGTAGTATGTCAGATCTAGAGTTCAGAATGACGATTCTCAAGGTTCTAGCTGGGCTCGAAAAAGGCATGGAAGATATTAGAGAATCCCTCTCGGGAGATATAAAAGCCCTTTCTGGAGAAATAAAAGAACTAAAATCTAATCAAGTTGAAATAAAAAAAGCTATTAATGAGGTGCAATCAAAAATGGAGGCTCTCACCGCTAGGATAAATGACGCAGAAGAAAGAATTAGTGATATAGAAGACCAAATGACAGAGAATAAAGAAGCTGAGCAAAAGAGGGACAAACAGCTACTGGACCACGAGGGCAGAATTCGAGTGATAAGTGACACCATAAGACGAAACAACATTAGAATAATTGGGATTCCAGAAGAAGAAGAAAGAGAGAGGGGAGCAGAAGGTATATTGGAGAGAATTATTGGAGAGAATTTCCCCAATATGGCAAAGGGAACAAGCATCAAAATCCAGGAGGTTCAGAGAACCCCCCTCAAAATCAATAAGAATAGGTCCACACCCCGTCACCTAATAGTCAAATTTACAAGTCTTAGTGACAAAGAGAAAATCCTGAAAGCAGCCCGGGAGAAGTCTGTAACATACAATGGTAAAAATATTAGATTGGCAGCAGACTTATCCACAGAGACCTGGCAGACCAGAAAGAGCTGGCATGATATACTCAGAGTACTAAACGAGAAAAAGATGCAGCCAAGAATACTATATCCAGCTAGGCTATCATTGAAAATAGAAGGAGAGATTAAAAGCTTCCAGGACAAACAAAAACTGAAAGAATTTGCAAACACCAAGCCAGCTCTACAGGAAATATTGAAAGGGGTCCTCTGAGCAAAGAGAGACCCTAAAACTAGTAGATCAGAAAGGAACAGAAACAATATACAATAATAGTCACCTTACAGGCAATACAATGGCACTAAATTCATATCTCTCAATAGTTACCCTGAATGTTAATGGGCTAAATGCCCCAATCAAAAGACACAGGGTATCAGAATGGATAAAAAAAACAAAACCCATCTATATGTTGCCTACAAGAAACTCATTTTAAACCCGAAGACACCTTCAGATTTAAAGTGAGGGGGTGGAAAAGAATTTACCATGCTAATGGACATCAGAAGAAAGCAGGAGTGGCAATCCTTATATCAGATCAATTAGATTTTAATCCAAAGACTATAATAAGAGATGAGGAAGGACACTATATCATACTCAAAGGATCTGTCCAACAAGAAGATCTAACAATTGTAAATATCTATGCCCCTAACGTGGGAGCAGCCAACTATATAAACCAATTACTAAGAAAATCAAAGAAACACATCAACAATAATACAATAATAGTAGGGGACTTTAACACTTCCCTCACTGAAATGGACAGATCATCCAAGCAAAAGATCAACAAGGAAATAAAGGCCTTAAATGACACACTGGGCCAGATGGATATCACAGATATATTCAGAACATTTCATCCCAAAGCAACAGAATACACATTCTTCTCTAGTGCCCATGGAACATTCTCCAGAATAGATCACATCCTCGATCCTAAATCAGGTCTCAACCGGTATCAAAAGATTGGGATCATTCCCTGCATATTTTCAGACCACAATGCTCTGAAGCTAGAACTCAATCACAAGAGGAAATTTGGAAAGAACCCAAATACATGGAGACTAAACAGCATCCTTCTAAAGAATGAATGGGTCAACCAGGAAATTAAAGAAGAATTGAAAAAAAGTCATGGAAACAAATGATAATGAAAACACAACGGTTCAAAATCTGTGGGACACAACAAAGGCAGTCCTGAGAGGAAAATATATAGCGGTACAAGCCTTTCTCAAGAAACAAGAAAGGTCTCAGGTACACAACCTAACCCTACACCTAAAGGAGCTGGAGAAAGAACAAGAAAGAAACCCTAAACTCAGCAGGAGGAGAGAAATCATAAAGATCAGAGCAGAAATCAATGAAATAGAAACCAAAAAAAAAAAAAAACAATAGAATAAATCAACGAAACTAGGAGCTGTTTTTTTGAAAGAATTAATAAGATTGATAAACCCCTGGCCAGACTTATCAAAAAGAAAAGAGAAAGGACCCAAATCAATAAAATCATGAATGAAAGAGGAGAGATCACAACGAACACCAAAGAAATACAGACGATTATAAGAACCTATTATGAGCAACTCTATGCCAACAAATTTGACAATCTGGAAGAAATGGATGCATTCCTAGAGACATATAAACTACCACAACTGAACCGGGAAGAAATAGAAAGCCTGAACAGACCCATAACCAGTAAGGAGATTGAAACAGTCATCAAAAATCTCCAAACAAACAAAAGCCCAGGGCCAGATGGCTTCCTGGGGGAATTCTACCAAACATTTAAAGAAGAACTAATTCCTATTCTCCTGAAACTGTTCCAAAAAATAGAAATGGAAGGAAAACTTCCAAACTCATTTTATGAGGCCAGCATCACCTTGATCCCAAAACCAGACAAGGATCTCATCAAAAAAGAGAACTACAAACCAATATCCTTGATGAACACAGATGCAAAAATTCTCACCAAAATACTAGCCAATAGGATTCAACAGTACATTAAAAAGATTATTCACCACAACCAAGTGGGATTTATTCCAGGGCTGCAAGGTTGGTTCAACATCCGCAAATCAATCAATGTGATACAACACATTAATAAAAGAAAGAACAGGAACCATATGATACTCTCCATAGATGCTGAAAAAGCATTTGACAAAGTACAGCATCCCTTCCTGATCAAAACTCTTCAAAGTGTAGGGATAGAGGGCACATACCTCAATATTATCAAAGCCATCTATGAAAAATCCATTGCAAATATCATTCTCAATGGAGAAAAACTGAAAGCTTTTCCTCTAAGGTCAGGAACACGGCAGGGATGTCCGTTATCACCACTGCTATTCAACATAGTACTAGAAGTCCTAGCCTCAGCCATCAGACAACAAAAAGAAATTAAAGGCATCCAAATTGGCAAAGAAGAAGTCAAACTATCACTCTTCGCAGATGATATGATACTATATGTGGAAAACCCAAAAGACTCCACTCCAAAACTGCTAGAACTTGTACAGGAATTCAGTAAAGTGTCAGGATATAAAATCAATGCACAGAATCAGTCGCATTTCTCTACACCAACAACAAGACAGAAGAAAGAGAAATTAAGGAGTCCATCCCATTTACAATTGCACCCAAAACTATAAGATACCTAGGAATAAACCTAACCAAAGAGACTAAGAATCTATACACAGAAAACTATAAAATACTCATGAAAGAAATTGAGGAAGACACAAAGAAATGGAAAAATGTTCCATGCTCCTGGATTGGAAGAATAAATATTGTGAAAATGTCTATGCTACCTAAAGCAATCTACACATTTAATGCAATTCCTATCAAAGTACCATCCATTTTTTTCAAAGAAATGGAACAAATAATCCTAAAATTTATATGGAACCAGAAAAGACCGCGAATAGCCAAAGGAATATTGAAAAAGAAAGCCAAAGTCGGTGGCATCACAATTCCGGACTTCAAGCTCTATTACAAAGCTGTCATCATCAAGACAGCATGGTACTGGCACAAAAACAGACACATAGATCAATGGAACAGAATAGAGAGCCCAGAAATAGACCCTCAACTCTATGGTCAACTAATCTTCGACAAAGCAGGAAAGAATGTCCAATGGAAAAAAGACAGCCTCTTCAATAAATGGTGTTGGGAAAATTGGACAGCCACATGCAGAAAAATGAAATTGGACCATTTCATTACACCACACATGAAAATAGACTCAAAATGGATGAAGGACCTCAATGTGAGAAAGGAATCCATCAACATCCTTGAGGAGAACACAGGCAGCAACCTCTTTGATCTCAGCCGCAGCAACATCTTCCTAGGAACATCGCCAAAGGCAAGGGAAGCAAGGGCAAAAATGAACTATTGGGATTTCATCAAGATCAAAAGCTTTTGCACAGCAAAGGAAACAGTTAACAAAACCAAAAGACAACTGACAGAATGGGAGAAGATATTTGCAAACGACATATCAGATAAAGGGCTAGTGTCCAGAATCTATAAAGAACTTAGCAAACTCAACACCCAAAGAACAAATAATCCAATCAAGAAATGGGCAGAAGACATGAACAGACATTTCTGCAAAGAAGACATCCAGATGGCCAACAGACACATGAAAAAGTGCTCCATATCACTCGGCATCAGGGAAATACAAATCAAAACCACAATGAGATACCACCTCACACCAGTCAGAATGGCTAAAATTAACAAGTCCGGAAATGACAGATGCTGGCGAGGATGCGGAGAAAGGGGAACCCTCCTACACTGTTGGTGGGAATGCAAGCTAGTGCAACCACTCTGGAAAACAGCATGGAGGTTCCTCAAAATGTTGAAAATAGAACTACCCTATGACCCAGCAATTGCACTGCTGGGTATTTACCCTAAAGATACAAACGTAGTGATCCGAAGGGGCACGTGCACCCGAATGTTTATAGCAGCAATGTCTACAATAGCCAAACTATGGAAAGAACCTAGATGTCCATCAACAGACGAATGGATAAAGAAGATGTGGTATATATACACAATGGAATACTATGCAGCCATCAAAAGAAATGAAATCTTGCCATTTGCGACAACGTGGATGGAACTAGAGGGTATCATGCTTAGTGAAATAAGTCAAGCGGAGAAAGACAACTATCATATGATCTCCCTGATATGAGGGAGAGGAGATGCAACATGGGGGGTTAATGGGGTAGGAGAAGAGTAAATGAAAAAAGTTGGAATTGGGAGGGATCAAACCATAAGTGACTCTTAATCTCACAAAACAAACTGAGGGTTGCTGGGGGGAGGGGCGTTGGGAGGGGGGGGTTATGGACATTGGGTAGGGTATGTGCTATGGTGAGTGCTGTGAAGTGTGTAAACCTGGAGATTCACAGACCTGTACCCCTGGGGGGAAAAAATATATATGTTTATAAAAAATAAAATTTAAAAAAAAAAGAAACAACGACTTTCTGATGGTCCAAACTTGAACAGTTAAAGAGAGAACAGAAATCATGTGAGCCAGTCCAATTATAGATAGCAAAGGTAGGGAAGACAGGGGACAGAGTCTGTGTAAAGTTCACCTCAGGTTTTCAGTTCTGCCATTTCATGTCAACTTCAGACATCTGGAGGCCATGTCTCTAGAAATCCGTCATACCGATAATTCCTCACAGGTACCAGGATAGGATTATTTCTGGGTATTGTGAGCCTGGAAACTCAATAGAAAAATCCCATTACCTGTTGCCAATTGTTATGAATAAAATCCCCCACTTTACTGGCCTAGGAACTATCTCAATATCCCAGATACACTACATTTTCATGTATCTCTGCTGAAAGTGGAGAGAAGAAGAATGAAGAGAAGAGAAGAAACAATAATGAACACAAAGAGAAGGAAAGCGAGAGAACAACATTGACTTTGAACAGCAACAAGTGGCCCAGTCAGACTCAGCTGTGTGGATGTGCAGGGTCTGTGAATTGCGCAGGAGAGGTGGAGATGTGAAAGTTATCTCAGAGAGGACAATATCTTACATCCTATTTTTCACCAAGAAATTATGGTTGGAATAATTTTCTATACAGATGGAGCTCTCTTAATTTCGAGAAGGTGTATTTACTTCTGCAATACACAATGCATGCTATCAGATAGTTTTCCCTTATCTGTATTTTTATATAATTGAATTCTCACATTGTCTGTCAGACTATGCAGTTAGGGGAATGGTGTCACTATTCCTTATGATGCTTTGAAATTCTAGGTAACCCCCTAAGCAATGGCTCTTCTAGAACTATCATTCACCTTTCCTCACACACTAACTCACAAATCTCTTAAAGTATTTTTTTTAAGATTTTATTTATTTATTTGACAGACAGAAATCACAAGCAGGCAGAGAGGCAGGCAGAGAGAGAGGAAGGGAAGCAGACTCCCTGATGAGCAAAGAGCCCGATGCGGGGCTTCGATCCCAGAACCCTGAGATCATGACCCGAGCCGAAGGCAGCGGCTTAACCCACTGAGCCACCCAGGCGCCCCTAAAGTATTTTTTTAAAGATTTTATTTATTTATTTGACAGACAGAGATCACAAGTAGGCAGAGAGACAGGTAGAGAGAGGGAGAAGCAGACTCCTGGCTGAGCAGAGAGCTGGACGCGGGGCTCGATCCAAGGACCCTGGGATCATGACCTGAGCTGAAGACAGAGGCTTTAACTCATTGAGCCACCCAGGTGCCCTTCTTCCATAAAGTATTTTAAGAAAGAAAAACAACCATTTATCTTCCTATATTAGAGGTATTGCCCCTACCTCCCTGCACTGTTGGCCAACACAGTTTTGATTGTGCACTGTCCTGGGTCACTGTGGGTGGAGACTGGAGTTCTGTGAATGACAGGACTGAGGTGTGATTGATTCTCCGTGGGTCTGTTGAAAGGGATTGGTTGTAAAACACAGTTTCTCTGAATCCAAGACTCTGTGCTCTGCATGGTAGGCAGAAGTACCTCATCAGGTAGACAAGGAATCATGAGGAGACACGGGGGAGCTCTACTGGGGCTCCTGTGCATCCAAGTTTGCAGTGAGTAGGGACATTCCTCATGGGTACTCGGGTGGAGTCCACAGCCCACAGCCCACAGTGGTGGGAGGAACTCCGAGAGGGTCCTACAACCTCAGCGGTGTGTCTTAGGATATTTTGCAAACTTGAAAACTGCATTAGTGACCTCCTGGTGACATCACTTGTGTTTGTTTCTCTCTTTCCACACAGGGGTGAGAGGGATGACGGTGGAGCAGAGCCCTTCAGCCCTGAGCCTCCAGGAGGGAGCCAGCTCTACTCTCCAGTGCAATTTTTCCCAAACTGGGAACAATGTGTAGTGGTTCCGACAGCACCCTGGGGACAGCGGTCTCACCCGGCTGTTTCACATAGCTTCAGGGATGCAGCACAGTGGGAGGTTAAACTGCACAGTGAATACTAAGGATTGGTCCAGCACCCTCCACATCAGGGCCTCCCAACTGGAAGACTCAGCCACCTACCTGTGTGCGGCGGAGGCACAGTGCTCCCTGGTGATCTGCAGCCTGCACCCAAACTGCAGCTGTGCCTGCAACCCCCGCCCTTCCCGGGGTGGGCATTTGCCCCACAACAGACTTTGCACATGTTCAGACTTTCAGATTTACCTTAGGGCATGTTTTTCCTCCTAAACTTAGACCCATCAGGGCTGTCCTTTCACTTGCTTTTCTTGCCCTTCTTCTTCCCAGAAAGCCCTTTGCAGGTAAAAAGCTCTTCGAAGGAGCTACTGGATCAAGTGACAGAGATGCTCCTATCTAGTGTCCTGGAAAAGCAGATCTTCTGGCAGGTAGCATAAAATGTATATGTATATTACTCAAATGAAAAAGGCTTGACAAAATAATGCTTTAATTATGCTTTAATTTATAATTATTATTAGTGCTTTAGCATTTATTGCAGTGCTATCACTATCTTGAAACTAATATTAGTTTTATCGTTGTACCTGTCTTTTAAAAGTGAGTCCTATAAGTGGGGGAAAAGTGCCTGAGCAGAGAGATACCTGGGGCAGCAGGACTCAGGCAAGAACACATGCAGGATCAGGTTCTAGGTCACAGCAGGCTGTGTATGAGCTGAGCACTTGGCGGGGACACCTGTGCTATCTGTGCCTGCTTTGGACTAGGTGGGGCTTTGACATGCAGCAAAGGGTGTAGTAAATACTGTCAGGAAATTACTACAAAATGAAAGTGTATACCTGGACATTTCAATAAAGCAACTTGGCCATTTCTAATGGAACTACGGCCTTCCTGAGTATATTCACTGAAAGGGTTGAAAACTCTTGTCCACACACAAGTCTCTTCACAGGTGTTTTATAGCTGTTCATATATAATTACCAAAGCTGGAAGTATCAGCATGTCCTTCAAGAGATAAATTAATAAATAAATGGTGTTAAATCCAAGCAATGGAATATGATTTGGTGCTAACACGATCAGAGCTATGAAGTCATGCAGAGATAGGGGAATCTTATATGCATTTTACCAAGTGAAAATAGCCTATCTGAAAAGGCAATGTAGTGTATGATTCTGATCCTATGACTTTCTGGAAAGGGCAAAACTATGGAGGGAGTAAAAGATTGTGGTTGCCAAGGATTGAGGGGAAAAGCAGGGATGAGGGGCACAGAGAATACTTAGTGTAGTGAGCCTACTCTCTCTGATACTATAATGGTAGATACATGCCTTATACATTTGTTCACACCCACAGAATGTACAACAGCAAGAAGGAACCCTAGATAAACTGTGGGCTTTGGGTGATATGATGTGGCAGTGTAGGCTCATCCATTGTGAAAGGGTCATGGGGAGGTTGATAATGAGAGAGGCTATACCTGTGTGGGGGCAGGAGGTACATTGGAAGCCTCAGTACATCTGCCTCATTTTTCTTTGAACCTAGTTGAGATGGTTGAAAAGAAGAAAGTCTTTAAAACATTAAAATCAGAGACGTGAAACTAAAATGTATGAAAAGTTAAAAGCATTTTACATATATGATTCCCCTAGAAATATTATCTAATGATATCTTTTCACTGCTTTTTTGCATAAAGATCCCAAATTTTCATTTTGAAATGATCTCAAAAATTGTATATGCATCCCTGGCTGGAAATTCTGAACCTCTAAATTAAAATTTCAAGGAAATTGCTTTAGAAAGCAATTAGGCTGTTTTAGAGAGAGTACTCCTTGCTTTCCATATTAGTAAGCTCATCCATCTCCTCTAGGGTGTCTCAATTGAGGAGTTTCTTTTTTTCATACAATATGTAAATTATATGAAATGAAAATATATAAGAAATATGTCTCCAGAAGAGCATCCTGCTTGCCCAAGGTTGAGCCATGGTACCCCTCCCTCGGTCTCACTGCCTGTAAAGGAATTTCAGTCAGTGAATAAAGTCCCATTTTTTCCAGTGTTAATATGAATTTATTTTCTCCTTGATACATTATTGATGTCATAGGAGAAATGAAAACCAGATAGAATCTCATCCTGTGTCTCTGTTTCTGAAGGGGCTTCAGCCATTGATTAGGACCAACCTCAGAACCACTAGATCACATGTGGTTGTGCAAATGGTCTTGGGGTCCATGATGCAGGCGGTTTCACCCCACTCTGACAACAGTCCACATTGCACACAACCAGTTCTTAGTAAAAGTTTGCTTCTTATATAGTATGAATGAAATTTAGAGCTGGAAGTACCTTTAGAAATCCTTTAGTCCAATTTAACGTTATACATCAGAGACTATAACCAAGTTGGCTGTAAAAAGCAATTAGGTAGGGAATGAGCTGGAGGAAAGAGAAAGTGGGTTTCCTCACTTCCTCTTTGACATTCTTGCTCCTGCCTCCTTGTAGGACCATTCTGCTGGGTAAAGAGGACATATTTAATGCAAGCCCAGCCACTTAGATCTCTGCACTTTGAGTCTGAAAAAGATGTGGTTCAATCAATTTGAATGCCTGAATGGAGAGTTCCAATTTGTGTAAATGTCTGAGACCATGGGCTGGAAAGGAGACTTGGGCTGAGCCACTGTGTTTCTACCAGCAAACTTATCCATCACTCACCGTTTCTGTAGGAAAAAGCCAGAGGTGATAGTTTCACCTGAACATCTACATGTATTTCTAAGGATGTTCCCCAAAATAGCAAATATATTTATTATGCCATTTAGACATCCCTTGAAGGCAGGGTGAGTATAATGAGCATAACTTACATGTTGTCTGCAAAATGATCATAGGAATTGGAAAATTTCTGCAGTGCAAAAACCAGGAAGATGTTAGATGATGTTTTCTAGGCCAAGACTTGAAAATAAGTAAAGTAATATTCTGTAAAAGCATCGTGGAGCTGGAAATAAGCCCAAGGGTTGGCCTTATCTGTGCAACAGTTATTCCATGGAAGAGACCCATTCATATGAACGGTCACATTCAGTTCTGAGAGTCACACCTAAAAATTGCAAAAATTGACTTCCCCACCAGCAGAGGGAACTTCACCCAGAGAAGAAACTGATAATTCTTATTTTATGGGGAATGGGGGAGAGAATGGAAGATTCTCAGAATCAAGAAGTTTTCCACACATAAAAACACATTTCATATATATGCATATATTTATATACTGATTTGATATTCTTCACCATAGCTGTCTTTAAAATCTTTCATGGTGAGAGAGGAGGATGAAAATGAGTTTTACTCTTTGTCCTTTCTCAGATCTCAGAGTAGGCTTCACAGAAAAGGGGCTTCTCCTTTTCAAAAATGAGGTAGTCTTGGTTTCCCACGGACCATTTCTCCTGATCAGTTCTTTAAGGCCAGTTTCTGGTTGGTACCATTCTGGGGCATGCACAGTATCTATGCTTCCCTGTTATTCCCCTGCCCCCTTAACATTGAGATTTGGTCCTTTACTTTTGTCACAGTCATCTCAACTGACATGATTCCACATTTTGACTGTTGGTATTGTCCATCCTCTGGGAAGAAACAGCAAAGTCATGGGCAAGAGCAAGTAGGAGGAGCAGAGTCTGAGGTAAGAGACATTTGAAATATCAAATGATCTTCATTCTCTTACTCTAATCCTTGCTTCCATGTTCCTTTTAGAAATAGTTTTTCTCCATAATAGATAACTGAGGATGGTAGATTTGGCAGAAAGAAAAGGTTTTCCATTTTCTTTGTTTAAGGGAGTAAATCATGATTCTTTCCTGATTTCAAACAGGTATACCAGGCCCATCCTAGAGTAAACAGCAATAGCATCTACCTCTTTCCACCTTACTAACAGTGACTCAGTAGTGTGCAGGTGTGTAAACCCTGATCTCCACATTCTTACTGGGTCCTTTTCATTGCTGATCGAAGATATAATTTGCTTGACTGATTGCTGCCGTGATGCATGTGAGTCCCTCAGAGGCACAGGCTAGTAGAAGAACTGGGAACTCCCCAGGGAGTTCAGTAGAGATGTGATCACAAGATGGCAGTGCACCTGTGCTGATGCAGAACACATGTAGGGTTCATCTTAGTGCATCTGATGGACTAGACTATGGCAGCAACAGAGTCTTTTTCTTATTGGCTATTAGACAATGTGGGAAAGTCCTCTGTTACAGGAAAGAAGGGACAGCCTGATAAGAGGAGGGAGCTGAGCTGGCTGGAGCTGCAATTCTGAACCCGAGCTTAACTGGGAGGAACCATGAAGACATCCATGGGAGCTTTAATGATGTTCTTATGGCTGCAGCTGAACTGTGAGTTCAGAGTATATTAGTGGATATTCTTCAGAAGTCAAGACTGACTTTACTCAGGTTTCCTCCACTTAGTGTAGAAAAAGACAATTCTGAAGCACAATAACCTGGAATCTCTTCTCCTTTCTCTCACCTTTTCTTTCTGCACAGGGTTCAGCCAGGGAGAGAATGTGGAGCAGCATCCTTCTACCCTGAGTGTCCAGGAGGGAAGCAGCTCTGTTATCAGCTGCAGTTATTCAGACAGTGCCTCAAGTTACCTCCCTTGGTATAAGCAAGAGCTTGGAAAAGGTCCCCAGCTCCTTATAGACATTCGTTCAAGCATGGCTACAAAAGAAGACCAAAGACTCACTGTTTCATTGAATAGGACAGCCAAACATCTCTTCCTGCACATCAGAGACACCCAGCCTGAAGACTCAGCTGTGTACTTCTGCGCAGCAAGCACACATTGTTTCCCAGGCACCTGCTGCCTGCACTCAGACCTGGGACTGGGGCAGCCCCTGTCCTCTGACACAGACCTTCAAGGATAGCTTTTGTGCTCTTGTTAGTCTGTAGGTAGAAGTTAATATGTTAGACTATTAGGATGGAGATGACCCAGACAGGGTGAAAACATTTTGTTGGGTGATTCTTGTTTTTGGATTCTTGAAGTGATTTAATACTGTTTTATTTTGAAATTCAGGTTTTCAAGACAACTTTGGATTTGTTCTTCTGCCTCTCTCCTGTAAATATCCACTTGGTTCCTGTATTACAGTCCTTATTATGGATGGGCATTTAAACATTGCATTTCAAAAGTATCATTTATGAATTTTGTGATTCTAAAATATTACATGCCAAACATGGAATTATGGCAAGCACAAAAATGAAAGCGATAATTCTGTAATTACATAATATTGCTAATATTCCTTTTAGTCTCTTAGAATTCTTATTATAATGAGGACCATGAAATTTTTACTTTGTGTATTTTAATTTTATCATTCCCTTCTTCACTAATTCTTTCCTTCAAACATCTGCTTTTTTAAAAATGTTAGTTTTTACATTTTCACTTCATTAGTGCATTAAATTATTTCTGAGGTATTTAATTAAACAAAGTTTCATTTAATTTTGTTACTCTGTGTTTCAGACAAAATTTGACCACCATTTCTATGTGCTTTGATCACTTTCTTGTTCAGGAATTAGGTCACAGGTTTCCCTTTGGAGCCTAGGGCTGGTATGTACTATTTGTGTGTTTGAGGGAAATCAAGAAAGGGAGTTATTTGACAATGTGAGCTTCAGATAAATCTCAGAAATATATTCTCATTTACAAAATTCTGTATCTGTTCACAATAATTCCCTCATATAATTTAGGAGACAGAATTTTGTATTTCATTCATTTCTATACTTTTCCTAAAATTGGGGTGCATGTGACCCTTCTTTTCACTACATCTGTATCTTTGGGGTAAATACCCAGTAGTGCAATTGCTGGGTCATAGGGTAGCTCTATTTTTAACTCTTTGAGGAACCTCCACACTCTTTTCCAAAGTGGCTGTACCAACTTGCCTTCCACCAACAGTGTAAGAGGGTTCCCCTTTCTTCACATCCTCTCCAGCATTTGTTGTTTCTTGCCTTGTCAGTTTTTGCCATTCTAACTGATGTAAGATGGTATCTTAATGTGGTTTTGATATTTCCCTGATGGCTAATGATGTCAAACATTTTTCCATGTGTCTGTTAGCCATTTGTAAGTCTTCTTTGGAGAATTGTCTGTTCTTGACATCTGCTCAGGGACAGATTCATATTGGAGGTTGTGCGGTGATTTGTAAGGTCCATGTTGTTTTACTACCCTCCAAGAGCCCTGGGTGCTATTCTGCTAGGTGCACCCCACTCACCAGTGAGCAGTACATCTCAGTATTCTGAATGGGTGTAGAAAGAAGATTCTCTTTGGCAGCATCCTCTGGAGCTTGGGGGAGCCCTGTGCTCATTCAGATGTTCTCATTTCCCTCCACTGGGGAAATCACAGGGTGGAAGGTGTCTCTTGGCTCAGAGTTGTGCCACATGGGCAGGGGTGAGGAGGTTAAAGCAAATTGGTTGTCGTGCCCTCCTCTATCTGTCAAGATCAGACTGGTTTTGCTCCACAGTGTGTTGTGTCTTTTCTGCTTGACTTTTTCACAGGCACTTTCTTTAGTTCAGTGTATGATTGTGAAACTCAGTAGATTTTTTTTGGTGGGGGGGATAGAAAATTCCTGTTTTGCCATTTTCATCTTGGTGTTTAAATTTATTTATTTATTTATTTATTTATTTATTTATTTATAACACATCAATTGAAGTTTTTTTTTAAGATTCTCTATTTATTTATTTGAGAGAAAGGGGGGGAGAGCACAGGAGCTGGGATGAGGGGCAGAGGGCAAGGAAGAAGTGGCCTCTCTGATGAGCAGGGAGCCAGTGTGGGGTTCAATCCCAGGATCTGGGATTATGACCTAAGCTAAAGGCAGACACTTAGCCAACTGAACCACCCAGGTGCCCCTAAAATTTTAATTTTAAAAGAATTATATGGAAAAGTGACTATCTTTGGTGCACAGGTCTGTGAATTTTGAATATTCTTATAGTGTATAGATCCTAATCTGTAAAGATTAGTACATTGTAACTATGCAGCCATCAAAAGAAATGAAATCTTGCCATTTGCGATGATGTGGATGGAACTAGAGGGTATTATACTTAGCAAAATAAGTCAGTCGGAGAAAGTCAACTATCATATGATCTCCCTGATATGAGGAAGTGGAGATGAAACATGGGGGGTTTGGGGAGTAGGAAAAGAATAAATGAGACATGATGGGATCGGGAGGGAGACAAACCATAAGAGACTCTTAATGTCACAAAACAAACTGAGGGTTGCTGGGGGTGGGGGGTAGGGAGAGGGTGGTGGGGTTATGGACATTGGGGAGGGTATGTGCTATAATGAGTGCTGTGAAGTGTGTAAACCTGGCAATTCACAGACCTGCACCCCTGGGGCTAGTAATACATTATATGTTTATTAAAATTTTAAAAATTTTTAAAAAATTTAAAAAAAGGGAAGAACGCATACAAGGACACTCATACCCTCCTCCAAGCCCCTGAAAGCAGGAAACAAATCTCCTATATAAAAAATACCTTTCTTATACTAAGAAGTAAAAAGACTCCTTAACCCCAGAGAGATGGGGACTTTAAATCAGAGAAAACTATAAAAATAAACTTTGTTGCTTTTTACTAAAAAAAAAAAAAAAGATTAGTACATTGTAAAGATCCTCATCTGTATATAACCATCATAAGATCATGAATCAAAATAGTTTAATTACTCTCCAAAAGTCCTTTGTGCTATTCTTTTGCCATTAAACAATTCCATATTCCCAAATCCTTACAAATATTGTTCTATTCTTATTTTTGTGTTTTAAAAATGTGATATTGATTGGAGCATGCAGCACATGAGCTTTTGAGAACTATGTGTTTTGGAGGGAGGAAGCACATGCCACAGGCACACACATGACCTCACCTCTGTCACCAGCCAACTGAAGTTTTGAAATTTTAAGTTATTTTCAGAGGAACATGCTGATCATTTCAAGTGTTTGAATTCCTTTAGAGACTTGATTTATAATTCTACAAAATGTATTTGGCAATTAATAATGCAGAATTGGTGTTGAAAGTTAGATCATCTCTCATAATAAAGTTGAGTCAAATTCTGTACACAAGTGGAGTTGTACAAACTCCATTCTAAATTTTTATCAATAGATACTTTCTCACAATTTAAGGGTAATTTAATTGATGAAGATTCACTCTAGCAGTAGTGTTAGGGTATGGTTATTATTTGGCTTTTAGAAGAGTTGACGTGAATAACATATCCAATAATCTTTTTTTTTACTTTTCCTTTTTTAATTAGTTAATTAATTAATTAATTAATTGCTCTATGATGTATTATTTGCACCAGGGGTACAGGTCTGTGAATCGTCAGGCTTACACACTTCACAGCACTCACCATAGCACATACCCTCCCCAATGTCCAGAACCCAACTACCCTCTGCATATCCTCCTCCCCCCAGCAACCCTCAGTTTCTTTTGTTAGATTAAGAGTCTCTTATGGTTTGTCTCCCTCCTGATTCCCATCTTGTTTCATTTTATTCTTCCCCACCCCCCCAATGCCCCCACTTTGCCTCTCAAATTCCTCATATCAGGGAGATCATATGATAATTGTCTTTCTCTGACTGACTTATTTTGCTCAGCATAATACCCTCTAGTTCCATCTATGTCATTGCAAATGGCAAGATTTCATTTCTTTTGATGGCTGCATAGTATTCCATTGTGTGTGTGTGTGTGTGTGTGTGTGTGTGTGTGTATACGCACACCACCATTGTATATGTATATATATATACCACCTCTCCTTTATCCATTCATCTGTTGGTGGACATCTAGGTTCCTTCCACACTTTCACTATTGTAGACACTGCTGCTATAAACATTTGGGTGCATGTGCCCCTTTGGACCATTACATTTGTATCTTTAGGGTCAATACCCAACAGTGCAATTGCTGGTGTGATTGCTCTATTTTCAACTTCTTGAGGAACCTCCATGCTGTTTTCCAGAGTGGTTGCACCAGCTTGCATTCCCACCAACAGTGTAGGAGGGTTCCTCTTTCTCTGCATCCTCACCAGCATCCATCATTTCCTGACTTGTTAATTTTAGCCATTCTGACTGGTGTGAGGTGGTATCTCATTGTGGTTTTGATTTGTATTTCCCTGATGCCAAGTTATGTGGAGCCCTTTTCAAGTGTCTGTTGGCCTTATCCAATAATTCTTAAACATTTTTGCACTAACATTGTCTGTGCAGAGTTGAACTATAACACTAGGGTGCATATTGTCTCAAATAAAGGCTATACCCATGCAAGTTATTTTATTAGTGATAAAACATTCAGGATAACCAGAAATATCTAACATATTTGTTATGTTATGGTAACATAACATATGGTAACATTAAGGTGAGAAAATACATCTAAAAGGATAAAAATAACCTCTAAAGGATACAAAGGAAAATATTAAAATTGGTGGTTCCAAACATCTAGGAGAATTCTTCTCTTCTTTTTTTTATCCTTAGCTTTTATTCAGTTCCTATTTTTTTTAATTGTGTTATGTTAGTCACGATACAATGCATCATTGGTTTTTGGGACTTCATCAAGATAAAAAGCTTCTGCACAGCAAAGGAAACAGTCAACAAAACAAAGAGCCTGATGGTGAGGATTCTTTTCTAATCGTCTTAGATGGAACTGTCTGTCATGCAGTTACATGTTTTTTTTTCCTAGGATATTATGTGTACAGTTGTCGAGAACTGTCTGCTTCTGCTATTTCTCCAGAGAACCTCAGTCTAAGTTCTCTAATATGAGTAACTTTTTCAATTCCTGTCAGTGAAGAATATAAGATGTCATATTATTTGATAAACATGTAACCAAGGATCCATTTCCTCTACTTTATTTGCTGAACTAGTAAAAAATAGTACATATAAGGTTATTTCACAATTCTCAATGACAGGTTTTTTCTGGGATTTTGTTCAGGGCACCAAAGGTTTAGGTCATGTAATGGTGATGAAATGGATGTCCACAGAGCAGTCTGTACCTGTGAGGAAAGGAAGATGTCAAAGCTTTACTTATCTTGTTCAATAGTTTGGGAAGATTGGAATGCATATGGCTTGGGACATCTGAGTTATGTGGGCTACAGTGACCAGTTCAAAGTGAGACATCCTAGGACTTTGTAAAGGAAGACACAGGGCCATGAAGGCTAAGGCTGTACCAGACCACAGTAGTTCAAGGGTAACTGCTACAGTAAATCATTTCAGTTTAGGATTGCATTTGTTGTTTCCACTTTTCCACAGGATCTGGGTGTGATAGGAGAAGAGAAGTTTCTATGTGAGTCCTAACTTTACCTAACTTTCCCAGAGAAATTTGCTCTGTCCTCTAGAGAGTATTTGAAATGGTATATGCATTAAATACAAAGTCCAATTGATATTTGACACTTTAAAAAAACTTATTTATTTATTTGACAGAGAGAGAGAGAGAGCACAGATAGGGGAGTGTCAGCCAGAGGGAGTAGGAGAAGGAGGCTTCTCACTGAGCAGGATGCGGGACTCAATCCCAGGACCTCAGGATCAGGACCTGAGGTGAAGGCAGATGCTCAATGGACTGAGATACCCAGGCACCCCAGATATTTGAATCTTGTGATTGCTGTGGCTTTCAGGAAAGAGAATGGTTCAATTCACGTAGAAAATAAAATACTATTACCCATCCACACTCATAGCTCATGCAGGGAATGCAACTGTGTTAGATCCCTTTGGAGATACTCAAATGTTTCCTTAGGACAGTATTTCAGAGCATATCCCACCTTTCCAGATTTTGGGGGATTTCATTGACTCGCAGAAAGGAATGGAGAGCCCCATTGTCTGCCATCCTAAAAAAGTCTCCCCACTAGTGTTTGGTTTAATGTTGCATCCATTATATTCCCAGTGTGAAGTGTTGTCTCTGGTGGATTGTAGCAAATGTTCGTTGGCTGTACTAGGCAGCTGTCCTGGCTTTGCTACATCTTGTTCTCATGGATCATCAAATCAATTATTCATAGCGATTCTTTATAAAATTCAGTGCCAAATTTTCTGCAATCAAGATAGAAATAATTGAACTTTTCCCTGGTTTTGTTGTTATGTTTTTAAAGAAGTGCTTACATAAGGACCATCTTGGAATTCATATTTATGATGACCCGCTCAAGCATTTTTTTTTCTTAGCTTCTACCAGTGTCTTTTTAAATCTGAGACTTTGTTTTGATGACAATTTTTATAAAAACAAATTCATGAATACATGAAATAATTAATGTATTTGCTGTTCCTTTCTAGTAGAATGCAGGAGATACATGAAAGGGTTAAGAAAAGTTAGAAACTTAAGAAACCTCATTGTCTTACAGTATTTGGAAGCAATGACCTACCTTAAAAACATACTCACTAACATCAAGCACATGATTTTTTGTAATTTGAAATATCCAAGAGATACTCATTAGTTCAGCTACTTAATTTAATAATGCTTCTCAAGGGACTGTATTTTGTAAAGAAGTCTGGAGTAGTAGTTGCATGACCAGTCTGGTCTTGTTTTTCAGTGTTTAAGGATTCTGGCCAACAAGCACCCATTTCAGCGCCTGTCCACCAGGGGGTGCAGCTTCCTACCACAATCACATTTCCTGTGTGAAATGTGGGCTTCTACTGATCATTTCTCTGTCACTACAAACTTTCTTCATTATTTAGGTGACACTCCAGAGATGAAGTGCTCTCCGGGCTATGTGACTGTGGTACTCTTAATGCTTGGTAAGTAAATTCCTTCTTAAAATTTGGATTCTTTCTTCTTTTGTATCAGTAAAATTTTAACTATAATTTATCCAAGAGCTTCATGCCCAAGGTGACGCAGATCTCTTTTCTTCTTCCTCAGGACAAACCCGTGGAGACTCAGTGACTCAGACGGAAGGCCAAGTGACCCTCTCAGAAAATGCTTTCCTGACTATGAATTGTACTTATTCAGCATCAGGGTACCCTGCCCTTTTCTGGTATGTCCAGTATCCAGGAGAAGGTCTAGAGCTCCTCCTGAAAGCCTTGAAGGACAAGGAGAAAGGAAGCAACAAAGGATTTGAAGCCACCTACGACAGCAAATTGAAATCCTTCCACTTGGAGAAAGGCTCAGTGCAAACCTCAGATTCAGCTGTGTACTACTGTGCCCTGAGTGACACAGTGATGGGGACTGTAGAGGGAGCTGAGCAGAAACTCTGAGCAGAACAGGGCCCTGAAGCTGAGTGTCTTTGCCTGATGCATTCTGGTTCCAGTACAATCTGTTGTTTGTCCCTCAGTGTCTGGTTGATACAAAATCATACAAACGACTGGAGCGTAGGAGCCAGAACAACATTCCCCAGCCTGAGGTGTTCCTTAGTGAGACTGAAAACAGTTTGATCCCAAGAGTTCCTCAGCCAGAGTGTAAGTAATTTCAAGGTAGAATCACATAACAATGAAGTGGTCTTGTGGTCATCCTTGCAGTGAACGTCCAGCCCCACAAGTTGTTCATGGCACCCTGGTAGGTGTTTCTGTGTCTATGACACGTTTAGAGACACACGGTGTGCCTGAGAAGGTGGTGATGCCTAATGTCTTCCTGACAGAGTATGGCAGGAGAGGTGATGGAGACCATCAGCCCCAAACCAGGTTTTAGTAGAGAAGAAGGGAAGGGAAGAAAGGAGGAGGAACACATGCACCTGACCAAGGAAAAGAGAGGCCAGGGACATCTGCCCTTCTTTTTTCTTCTAGTAAATCAGGTGATAGACTCAGGATGATACTCGACATGAAGTCTTGGGGGCAGAAACAGAATGGAGGAAGTGGCTTATGTCCTGGGAAATTAAATAGATCAGTTGACTTTCTGACAGTAAGAACTCAGGGGAGATAGCTTTCAGTGCCCAGGAAATATGGTGAGAAAAAATGCTCTTGCACTGATGTTTCCTAACGATATAGATAGAGAGGTGACACTGGGAGGGAAATCCTATTGATTTCTCTAACTCCTGTTTTGCCACCTCTCAGAGAGATCCTCAAATCATGGAATTGGGAAAATGTATGGGAGAAAGTGAAGATGTACAAAAAATAATAGAAAAGCAATGTCTATTTTGCAGTGCAAGACTTTACCAGTATTATTTCAATCTTCTTTAATTACTATCTCCTTATTTGCAGAGTTTACGAATGAGCTATGATCAGAATATTAATATATTCCCTTACATATTTGTTAAATATTCTTGGTTAGTTTATTTTTATTTCATTGGTTTAAAATGAATATTTTATATTTAAACCTGTGTAAATGTAAATGCATGTGAATATGTACTTTAAAGTATTCAAAGGATATATAATAAGAGTTTTATTAGACTTGAGAAAAGCAGTAGACTAGGGGTGCCTGGCTGACTCTGGTTTGAGCTGGAATTCTGGTTCTCCAGGTTGTAAGTTCGAGTCCATTTTGGGTAGAGATTATTTAAAATTGAAATCTCAAAAAAAAAAAATAAAAATAAAAACTAATGGTGGATTAATAATACATGTTTACCTCTTGATTTCTCTAATACTCTTTTTTTGAATCAACTATTTATTTATTTGAGGGAGAGAGTGCGTGAGCACAAGCAAAGGGAGAAGAAGGGGAAGGGAGAAGCACACTTCCTACTGAGCAGTGAGCCCAACAGGGAGTTGGATCCTAGGACACTGAGATCATGATCTGAACTGAACTTCGAAGCTTAACTGAATGAGCCAACCAAGCCCCTCTAATACTCTTTTAGAACTTTAACAAAGCTATCCTTAAGGGCAGAAAGCTGAAAACAGAAAGAGAAACAGGAAAGAACCTATCAGACGACTGTGCCATCAATAATTTAGAAAATGAGCTGTATATGGATAGGGGTGAGCTTGCATGAGAGGCTAAATAAGGAGAAACCCAGGCCTGGTGTGGAAGAACCTCAGTGTGTGCTGTGCCCTCCAGAAAGGGTTGGGGAAAAGGAGCACCACATATTTTTAGATAATTGAGGAATATACATTGCCCATGTTGGTACACACACGTGTGTGTGCACTGGTGAGTACATGTGTATGTGTGTGTTGAGGGTATTGGGGCAGAAGGAAGAATACAAGTAGACGGAGTGGTCACCTTGGGTCTCAGAACTGAGCATATGATGCTTGGAAGCTTACTGTGGTTCAGCTGAGGCAAGGGAAACACATAAATTCAAAGGACTGATAACTTATGACCAAAATTTGGTGTCCATTCTGGACTTTCTGAACAGAGCGGAGCTGAGCTGTGGAGAAAAAACAATGAGAAGGAGACCTTGGTGAGTGGATCTATTGTCTGAGGGCTACAGCCGAACCCTTCAGCAGAGAATGATCAGATTTTTCTGCTTTTGGCTCCAACATAGGCATCTGAACAGACATAGGTAGTGAGGAGGAACACAGGCATAACAATAGGTACATTGAAAGAGCTACAGTGATTGGTCTAAACGCTTTGCCTTCTTATCATAGTGTGATTTATTTCTACCTTAAGTAAATCACAGAGTGTGAACATACATGACTCTTACACCCTTTTTTCATAATTCTTACATTTTATGTTGTTTACATAATTAATTACAAGCAGTTTTTTTAAATTATGGAATGCTTCAGGAATTTGCATATCATTCTTGCACAAGGGTCATGCTGATTTTTCTCTCTATCATTCTAATTTTAGTATATGTGCTGCCAGAGTGAGCCCTACCTGTCATATTTTCAGTAAGTGCCATCCGCCCACTTTTATCACAGATGCAATGAATAAACATATCACAGTTAGCTAAACCACAATCCTCATTTCAATATAAATTTTACTTATGTTATTTTCAGTTGCAATGTTTTTAGTTAAAGTTGCTTAATGTCCGCTGGGTGCTGAATGCAACTGATGAATTGTTGAACACTACATCTGAAACTAGTGATGTACTATGTGTTGCCTAACTGAATTTAAATAAGAAAAAGTTGCCTAATGCAAAAGGATGTGGGGTAGTGAGACTCTCAGCTAGAACACAGAGAATTATGACAGGACACACACAACTTGCTATACCAGCAAACCCCTGTTTCCTGTTCTGGGGCCACAGCAGCACATAACCAGCAATCCTTCCCTCACCCAGTCAGGTTCTTCTCACAGTGCTGAGCCCTGAAGTTGAAGAGGATGAAGACATTTTCCTTCTAGTGGGAGAAGTGGGAGAACTCAAACATGTCGCTCTCCAACCTTCTCCAGGTGGTATGGCTTCCGTGTGGCTAGGTAAGGATGGTCCCTGTGCGAATGTGTCTCCTCTATGACTTAAAATCCAGAGAGATAGGCAAGATCTTGTGGGTACCTTGGGAAGGAGGGATGACAGTGTGTAAAACAGAAGTTCTTTGGCCATATCACATATTCCAGAAGTCTCTGATTCTGTGTTTTTTTTCCCTTCAGGATCCAGTATTGCCCAGAAGGTAACTCAAGCCCAACCAGCGATGTTAGTGCAGGAGAAGGGGCTGTCACTCTGGAATGCTCATATAACCCCAATAAACCACCTTGCAGTCTTTTGTGGTACAAGCAGCCCAGCAGTGGGGCAATGATTCTCCTTATTCATCAGGATTCTTAACCAGCAAAATGCCACACTGAAGGTCGCTACTCACTGAATTTTCAGAAGACAAGAAATTTCATTCAACTTGTCAACTCAGCTTCACACCTGGAGGACTCTGCCGTGTACTTCTGTGCACTGAGAGAGGCCACCGTGAGAGGCGTGATGGGGGAGGTATACCCAAACCACAGGGCTCATGTTGATACATCTCCCTGCGGTAGGGCCCTGGTGGGGCAATTGTCATCCCAGACAGGAAGTGGCACTGGTGCAGGCTTAGAAGGAGAAACTCATTCTAAGAAAATACCACTCTAGATAAGAGTTATCATACATAAAACAGTTCCTAATCCCTGAAAATTTGTGCTGAAATTATTTATTGAAGACTAGAGTAACCACAATAAATATTTTGCCATTTTGCAGTTAGATTTAGCCAAAGAATTGGCTAAGAAACATTTGGCTCAAAGTCAGCAATAATGTGTGTTAGTTGTTGGAGTTTTCAAATCAGTTTGTTCAGTAAATATTTTTTGAGCTTATATTATTGCTCAAAATATGATTGAGCATATATTATGTTAGAGACATTGTTAGAGTAAGATAGGCCATGAAATGTCTCTTGGATATATATATCTGTGTGTGTGTGTGTGTGTGTGTGTGTGTGTGTGTGTATACACATCATGCATATGTGTATATCTATATACATACATACATATGTATATAGATATACACATCATGCTGTTTTATACCATTTAGTGGCAGTTTAATTAGGTTTGTTTGCTGTGAGTCAATTGTACTCCCATTTAGTTTCCAAGGAGTCTGCTCTATAGCATAGTTTTCTTCATTTTGTCTTATTAACACCACTAGGATACTTGTGCTCAGTTTGCATACAGGAGGTTTACCTGCTTTCCACTAGTCTTATCCACAAATGCTCATAATTAGGGGCTCTAGGGGGACACTGTGAAGGAACAGAGTGTGAACTTTCCCCTTTGTCAGCTCCTGCCCTTCACTTCATCCTTTCTTCAAAGGCATTTTTTGTTATTTCACCTTCCTTGTTCCAGCGCTCATAGTATCTCCCTCCCCCTTCTGTTTAATTTAAGTTGGTGAGGCCACTTTGGAAAACATTGTGGATGTTCCTCAAGAAATTAAAAATAGAGCTACCTTATGACCCAGGAGTTGCACTACTAGGCATTTACCCCAAAAGATACAGAGGTAGTGAAAAGAAGGGCCACAGGCACCCCATGTTCATATCAGCAATGTCCACAAAGGGAAAACTGTGGAGGGAGCCAAGATGACCTTCAATAGACAAATGCATAAAGAAGATGTGGTCCATAAGTACTCAATGGATTATTACTCAGCCATCAGAAAGGATGAATACCTACCATTTGCATTGACATGGATGGAACTGGAGGAGATTATGGTAAATGAAATAAGTCGGACAAAGTCAATTATCATTTGGTTTCACTTATTTGTGGAACATAAGGAATAACATGGAGCACATTAGGGGAGGGGAAGGAAAAATGAAGGGGAAGGGGAATCAGTGAGGGAGACGAACCATGAGAGACTATGGACTCTTGGAAACAAAATGAGGGTTTCAGAGGGGAGGAATTGGGGAATGGGTGAGTCCAGTGATGGGTATTAAGGAGGGCACATATTATGTGGAGCACTGGGTGTTATACACACACAATGGATCATGGAACACTACATCAAAAACTAATGATGTACTGTATGTATACATACATATACTGTATGTACTGTAACATAATATAAGAAAAAGCTATTAAAAATCATCTATATTTAAAAACAAAAAAGCGCATTTTCTTGCCAACAGGTGAGTCAGTTTACACATTTCCCAGGCCTCCTTTTGGATCAATGTTCCACACTCCAAAATCTTCATTCTCTCCATTTTCCTCCTTCCAGTTTTAACTCCAATGACCTAAGGCATTAAAATTGAATGGTAATAGATGGTTGATAATTGGTCTTGCATCAAACACCCTCTTATATTTGTTTGGAAGGCAGATTTGCAGAGTAGAAATCTTAAGTATCTCAAGTTTCTTTAATCATAGAACCTGACCATTTTCACATTCATTTTTCCCATTTGAGAATATTTTGAGTGTATAGTTCAGTGTTATGAAATACACTTACACTGTTGTTCAATCAGCAGCACCTTTCATTTCTAGAATCTTGTCACCTTGAAAAACTGAATATTTGTACTCATTAAACAATAACTCTCCTTTATTCCATTCCTCCACTCCTTCAGAACTACTATTCTGTATTCTCCTTCCTTGAACTTAAGCTATTTAGCTCTCATAGAAGTAGAATTATGTAGTATTGGTCATTTTTCAAAATTTCATTTGATGTACTGTCCTCATGATGCATCCACTTGCATCGTGTGTCAGAATTTCTTTACATTTTAAGGCTGAACAATATTCCTGTGTATGTAATGTACCATTTTATTTAACCATGTTTTCTATGTGTTGATGGACTTTTGGGTTGCTTCCACTTTTTGGTAGAAACTGGAATTCAAAAACATCTCAATATTTATGGAAATATCCAAATTCTTTCAATTTTTGAGTACATATCAGAAGTGGAATGCTGGGTCATAAGGTAATTCTATTTTAAAGATTTGACACATTTATATTGGTAATTTGGAAAAAACTATGCTCTAGACTGCATTATCACAAAAAATTTCAAGGAACAGAAAAACAGAGTGATCACTAGTCATGAATGGAGCTCTACTATATTGGTGAATCAAAAAATCCCAGAGGAGTTTGTCACTCTGGCTACAGTGCATTGCTTCTTTCACATATGAATAATTGGTCTGGATGGAATGGTGAAGCCACTACCCACTGGTCAGCTCCTGGATAGCAGTTTGAGTATCCATTATTTCTTTCCTCATTTGGTAAAAGATCCAAACTTGCAATTATTTAATTGTTTTTTAGTAGTTCCATTTGCATAAATGAAGAATCTGTAAAAGACTCTCTTAAAATATTTTAAAGTCTTAGGAAGAAGTCTTTTGCTACCTGCTAGTCTTTCTCTGAAATTTGACAATCTATACTGTCAAAAAGAAGTAACGGGCTTTTGCTATCCCAGCTCTGTGTTGTAATCTATTAGCTTTGCCATGAACTTTCTTGATACTTTTGAGCTTTGTTTCATTATTTGTAAATTTATTATTAGCAGTAAATTTATTATTAGTAGTATTATTAGTATTTTGTTGTGACAATTTATCAATAATATACCCAGAGAGACTGACAAGTAGCAGATGAGCAATTTAGGAGGATAATCTTTTTTTTTTTTAGAGATTTCATTTATTTACTTGAGAGAGAGAGAGAGAGAGCATGAGAGCAGAGAAGGTCAGAGGGAAAAGCAGAATCCCCATGGACCCGGGAACCTGATGCAGGACTTGATCCGGGGACTCCAGGATCATGACCTGAGCTGAAGTCAGTCGCTTAACCAACTGAGCCACCCAGGTGCTCTAGGAGGATAATCTTAATAGGTACAGAAAAGGAATTAGACAAAATTCAGATCCATTCCTGATTAAAACTCCCAGCAAATTACACAAAATTGAAGGGAATTTCCTCACCTTAAAAAGGGGTTTAACAAAAAGTCTTCATCAAATGTCACACTTGATGGTGAAAGCTTAAGTGCTTTCTCCTTGGTTTCAGAAGTAAGGCAAAAGTTTTGGCTCCGCCACTTGTATTTAATATTGAAGTAGAGGTTCAAGCCAATGTAATAAGGCAAGGAGAAGAAACAAAAGCCATACAGTTTGGAAGGGAAGAAGTGAACTTCTCTCTATTACCAGAAATCATATTTGTGCAGAAAATGCAAGGGAATCTACAAAACAGAATGAAAGAAACTACTAGAACAAATTGGTTTAAGAAAGTCAAATGTACATCTACTGTGTGATCCATCCATTCTACTCCCAGCTATAGCCCAGGGGAAATTAAACAATAGGTCTATAAAAAAATCTTATATGCAAATGTTCATAGCAGTTTTGTTTGTAAGAATCCTCTGGGAGTACTCCATATGGCCAGCAACAGGTGAATAGACCAACTGTTTTATAGGCACATGATGAGATACTACACACCAACAGAAGGAAACAAACTCTTGATAGTTATGACTATGGAAGAATTTTTAAATAATTATGTTGTGAAATGCCAGATTAAAGAGTACATATAATTGCATAATTCAAAATTATAAATTATTCAGACTAAAGCATGACAGAAGCATTCCCTGGAAATGGGAGTGGTGAGGGTTGAGAGAGGGGTTGCAAAGAGACATGAGGAAACTTTTGGGGTGATGCATATGTTCATTATCTCGAATGTGGTGAGTGCTTCACAAATACAAATGTCAAATTATATAGAATTGTCTAATTGGTGCAGTTTATTTTAATGTAAAATATGCATTAATAAAAGCCATTAAGCATCCATATTTACTATGCAGTATCTTCCCTCAATGATGTGCAAGTCCTCCATGTGACACAGAGTGCAAAATATTTCTCCTGTAGGTTTTCATTGGCCTGAATGTTTTTTCTAAAGTTAAGGATAGGGATGCCTGGGCAGCTCAGCCGGTTAAGCATCTGCTTTTGGCTCATGTCATGATCCCAGGGTCCAGGGACTGAGTCCTGCATGAGGCTCCTTACTCAGCAGGGAGCTTGCTTCTCCCTCTGCCTCCTGCTCCCCCTGCTTGTGACCTTTCTCTCTGTCTCTGACAAATAAAAAAAAAGTAAACTGTTTAAAAAACTAAAGTTACAGATAATGACTTTCTGCATCCATGTACTATATTGTTTATTTTCCTTTTTAAAAAAGATTTTATTTATTTATTTATTTTAGAGAGAATGATAGAGTGATAGAGACTAAGAGAGAGACACAGAGAGAGAAAACAGACTCCAAATGAATGCAGAGGCCCATGCAGGGCTCTGATCCTGAGATCATGATCCCAGTCATAACCAAGAGCCTAAAGCTCTACCAGCTGAACCATCCTGTTGCCCCATGTTTATTTTCAACCATTATCATTCTAACCTCCTTGGGATTTCACCTGCATATCTGAATACAATTTTGCAGGGGTTTGTCCCAAATTCCTTTCTAGTATAGTTATGTGGCAGGACTGACAATGTGATTTGGAAGGTGGAGGGGAAGCGAAGGGACACATGAAGCCAAACAGTATCCAGGCCAGAATTTCTTACTTCCCTCTGCATTTGGGAAAGTGTTTCCATGTTGGTTCTGGACTCATGAACTTCCCTGATCTGAATCTCTGGAGAGTGGCCTCCAGGATATAGCTTGGGCTAAGCTTCCATCTATGTGCTTAGAGATAAATGTTTACATGGCTTTACAGAAGATGTGTCCCTTTCTAAAACTTTTTCCTGATAATCCTGATTTCTTACCTTGTGGGAAAATTATTTGATTAACGTTTGGCAACAAAATGTGACGGATGGTAATAGAAAGCATCCTTGAGGTTAAACCTGCTAAGAGTATAGCACTAATATTTTTGGCTTAATTCATATACACTAGTCACCTGATGTTGGAGTCAACAAAATATTGAAAACTTAATTTCAGATGATTCTATATGGATTTGATGACTCCATGTATGATGTTTCTTCTTCCCGTATTTGCTATTTTTCACTTTTTAATGATTCTGAAAATCAGTTATATTTGACTATTAAAATGGTGACTAACAAATAGTGTGACTTCTTCTGAAAACTTTTATTTAAAAATAGTATTTCTAAGGACATCTGGGTGGCTCAGTGTGTTAAAGTCTCTTCCTTTGGCTCGGGTACTGATCACAGGGTCCTGGGATTGAGCCCCACATCGGGATCTCTTCTCAGCAGGGAGCCTGCTTCCCCCTCTCTCTCTGCCTGCCTCTCTGCCTGCTTGTGATCTCTGTCAAATAAATAAAATCTTTAAAAAAATAGTATTTCTAGCAATTGCTGATAGTTTAGGAAAAGTAAATACAGTATTTCAATTAAAGGTCATTTGTTCACTATTTTTGTTTGATTTAGAAAACATTTAGAGAATACTAAAAAAATGACAGTCACAGTTCTAAATATTGGGGTAAAGTGTCCAAAACACAGAATCAGTCACCAATGACTTGACTTCCTCTTACTTTTTCCATATTCAACTCAAATCCCATTTCTGGCAGTCAGTGGGTTTTGGGCTGGTCCACATGGATACATGAGAATATGAAGTACTGTAGTAAGATGCTTTAAGAAGTTTGTTACCCTCCCAGCCACAGAAATGCCCCCAGGATGCTGTGTTAAAGAACTTCCATAGCAAGCAGTGTCTTAAGAACAAAACAGACCTAAGAAGTCAGGATTGCTGTTGTTTAGACTTCCAAGGGCCACCTGAAGCCTGACATGTGCCTCATGAGGTCAGGGATGAAACAGATGGCTGCCTTTGGGAGGATTCTGACTAACATGCATGCATTTTAGTACATGTCCACCAGGGGGTGCAGCTTCCTACCACAGTCACATTTCCTGTGTGAAATGTGGGCTTCCACTGATCATTTCTCTGTCACTCCGACTTTCTCCATGGTAAGAATGAAGAACATTATTTAGGTGATGCTCCAGAGATGAAGTGTTCTCCAGGCTTCGTGACTCTGGTACTCTTAATGCTTGGTAAATACAATGCTTCTTAGTATTTGGATTCTTTCTTCCATGGTGTCAGTTAAACTTTTAACTACTATTTATCCATGAGTTTTATGGCCAAGGTGATACAGATCTCCTTTCTCTTTCCTCAGGACAAATCCGTGGAGACTCAGTGACTCAGACGGAAGGCCAAGTGACACTCTTAGAAAAGGCTTCTCTGACTGTGAACTGCACTTATTCAGCATCAGGGTCCCTTACTCTTTTCTGGTATGTCCAGTATCCCGGTGAAGGTCTACAGCTCCTCCTGAAAGCCTTGAGGGACAAGGAGAAAGTAAGCAACAAAGGATTTGAAGCCACCTACGACAGTAAATCGAAATCCTTCCACTTGGAGAAAGGCTCAGTGAAAGCCTCAGATTCAGCTGTGTACTACTGTGCCATGAGTGACACAGTGACGGGGACTGTAGGGGGAGCTGAGCGCAAACTCTGAGCAGAACAGGGGCCTGGATGCTGAGCATCTCTGCCTGATCCATTCTGGTTCCAGCACAGTCTGTGGTTGTTTGCCCCTCAGTGTCTGGTTGATACAAAATCATACAGACTACTAGAGCTTAGGAACCAGAAGTAACATTCCCCAAATCCAGGTGTTCCTTAGTGACACTGAAAGTAGTTTGATGCCAAGAGTTCCTCAGTCAGGGTGTAACTCATTTAAGGTAAAACCACATAATAATGAACTCATCCCTGGAGTGAACGTCCAGCCCCACAAGTTGTTCATTGCACCCTGGTGGGAGTTTCTGTGTCTTATGATAGTTTTAGAGAGACACAGTGTGACCAAGAAGGTGGTGATGTCCAGTCTCTTCCTGACAGAGTATGGCAGGAGAGGTGATGGGAAAGCTTCAGCCCCAAACCTATGTAATGGGTGCATGTTGGCCAGAATCTTCCCCAAGTTACCCAGCTGCTTCATTCCTGATTTCATGAGGCATATGTCAGTCTTCAGGTGGCGCTTGGAAATATGAAGAACAGCAATCCTCACCTCTCATGTCTGTCGTTATGATCACAGGGTCAGGGATGTCAGTTGGAGAGGCACAGAGGGAGGGAGAGAGAATCTCAAGCAGATTCCTCAAAAAGCATGGAGCCTGACATGGAACTTGATCTCATGAACTGATCATGACCTGAGCAGAAACCAAGAGCCAGTCATTTAACCAACCTATTGAATCACCCAGGCACCCTATGGTCTTTAATTTAATAATTAAATTATTAAATTTAATAATCCCCTTATCAGTAGATTTTATGAATGAGCTATGATCAGAATATTAATATATTTCCTTATATATTAGTCATACATTCTTGGTTTAAATTAATTTTTTTTGTAATTGGTTTAAAATATAAACTTTTCTTGATAGCTCTATAAATATAAAAGTATGTGAAAATGTACTTTAAACAATTCAAGAGGGTATACAATAGAAATTTTTCTCAGGCTTTTAGATAAACATTGTAGACTAGGGGTACCTGACTGGCTCTGTGGGTAGAGCTCGGACTCTGGATCTCAGGGTCATAAATTTGAGACCCATGTTGTATGTTGAGAGTACTTAAAATTTCTAAGAAAAAAAAAAACCATTGTAGATTAATAATACCTGTTATCTCTTGATTTCTCTAAAACTGTTTTAAAAAGATAGTGAAGATAGATACTCCAAAGGACAGAAAGCCACAAAAACAAAGAGAAACAGGAAAGAAGCTGTCAGCAGACAGTGACATCAACCACTTTTAGAAAATAGGCTGTTTATGGATAGGGGCACACTTGCAGGAAAGGCTAGATAAGAGGACACCTGGGCCTACTGTGAAAGCACCTCAGTGTGTGCTGTGCCCTCTGGAAAGGGTCAGGAAAAAGAAGCACCACCTGATTTTGGGCAATTGAGGAAGATGTTGTTGCCCACGTTGGTGCATGGGTGGGTGCGTGCATGTGTTTGCATATATTGAAGGTATTGAGGTGGAGGGAAGTAAAATATGTGGACCCAGTGAGGCAATTTTCCAAGTCACAGAACAGCTATGCATCCACGACCCTATAAGAAACAATGATCATCTTCTAAACCCAGCAGAAAATGGGATTTTGGTCTTTGAGGAATTGAGAAGAGGACATAAAACATTTTCCCCAAATATTGTGCATTACAGAGCTTTTTGATTTTTGCTCACCAGTTCAACTTTTCTTTACTTAAAGATGTTCTTCTGTTCCTGCCTCTAATCCCTGGCAACCACTGATCTTTTTACTGTCTGCATAGTTTTCCTCTCCCAGAATGTCCTATCTTGGGTGTCAAACAGAATGCAGCCTTTCCAGATTAGCTTCTTTCACTTTGAAGTATGCATGTAGGGCCCCTAGGTAGCTCAGTGGATTAACCATCTGCCTTCAGCTCAGGTCATCATCCCAGAGGCCTGAGATCGAGTCCCAGGTTGGGGGGGGAGGAATCTCTGCTCAGCAGGAAGCCTGCTTCTCACTTCCCTCTGCCTGCTGCTCCCTGTGCTTGCTTGTGCTTGCTCTCTCTGTCAAATAAACAAACAAAATCTTTAACAAAAACAAAAAAAGAGGAAAATACACCCGTACATTTCCTCCATGTCTTTCCATGGCTTGATAGCTCACTTCTTTTCAGCACTGAATAAGATTCCCTTGTCTGACTTACCATAGTTTACTTACCTTTTCTTCTACTGAAGGATGTCTTGGTTGCTCTCATGTTTTGGCAATTATGAATAAAGGTGCTATAAACATTTGTGTGTTGATTTCAAATCTTTTTGATAAATACTCAGAAGTGGGATGACTAGATCATATGGTAGTTCTATTTTATACTTTTTGAAGAACTTCTATACTGTTTTTCATGGTTACAGCATTATGCATTGCCTCCAACAGTGAACAAGTGTTCCAATCTCTTCACATCCTCGACCACACCTGCATTTTGTGTTTTTGAAAATAGCATTAATTTCTTTTTGAACTTTAAAGCATGCATTGCACCAGGGAATTTCTTGTAAATGTAGAGACAAATACATTGAGATAATCATCATTAAAAAGGAACTAGAAAATTACACATTTAAAGTATTTGCTTTTTTCCTGCCACCTTCAATTTGTGGCTAGTACCAACATTTTATTTTATTTTATTTTATAACTATTCAAATTCAATTAATTAACATATAATGTATTATTAGTTTCAGAGGTACAGGTCAGTGATTCATCAGTCTTATATAAAACTCAGTGCTCATTACATCATGTGGCTTCTTTGATGCCCGTGACCCAGTTACCCCATCTCTCTACCCCACTCCCCTCCATCAACCCTCAGTTTGTTTTCTATGATTATGAGTCTCTTATGGTTTGTCTCCCTCTCTGACTTCATCTTGTTTTATCTTTTCCTCTCTTCCCTGATGATTCTCTGCCTTGTTTCTTAAATTCCTCATATCAGTGAGATCATAAGATAATTGTCTTTCTCTGACTGACTTATTTCATTTAACATAATATCCTCTAGTTCCAACCATGTTGTTGCAAATGGCAAGATTTCAAATTTCTTGATGGTTTTGTAATATTCCATTGTGTATATGGAACAATAGTTTTAAGTTTTGATTTAATTCAATAATTTCTTTTTATCTATTTATTGATTACTGATATATCAGAACTTATTTCTAATGTTTTGGTTTTGCTCTATATGCTTTCACTTCTTTCTTCTCTTTTCTTTTTGTTGCACTGATAGAATTTTCTTTTTTTTTTTTTCTGCTGATTTGGGAAAAGTAAAGTACCTTTCTGTTTCATTGACAATATCCTCAAACTGTATGTGTGCGTACATGTACAAGTGTGTACATTTTTTCTATGTCTAATTTTATTCTGTAATATTCCTTGTATATAACATGGCTTCTCCTTGGGTGTGCTTTTTCTCTTGCTGATTTAATATATTTAGAAAACCTCAGTGGCTGATTGAAGCAAACTATACACTATCTCTATATCAGGACAGAATTTCAGAAAGAGTTTATCGAATGAGCTCATAAACTCCAGTTTTAATGCACATTAAGAAAAACATAGAAAATGAAAATCTTCCAACACAATAATGAGAACATGAATTCTCTTCATTCTTCTTCAAGCCCTTTGTCCCTGACTTTCCTCCACCTGGAGTAATTTTCACCTGCCAGCCTCGGGGCTCATTCCTTCAATTCCTCCTAGTCTCTGTTCCTAGAAAAACATGTGCTTATATGAGGAATGCTTATAAGGTTTATTGTAGTGTAGTATTTCCTAGGTTAAATAAGTCATATTAACCTTTAATCAATAGAGGAAAAGATGTATAGATGGAAGTATATCTACAATATGGAATGTAATGGAACACAGTATATGGGTTAATATAATAAGACCTCCAAGATTTACTATGGAGGTTATAAACAAGAAAGGTATACCCCAAATAAATATTTATATTATAATAAAGTCTAAATAAAATGCTGTGTATTTTCTGTTGATTCAAATCTAGTAAAACATCTGGAAGCATCAACCCCAAATTGTCAAGATGAACAAAGATACAAGGTAATAAGTGATGAGTGGGTCAGAATTGAGAGTGGTAGTCAAAAAGGATTTTACTCTATGGGTAATGTTTTATTACTTTTAATAATTCGCATATTCACAAGTTTCTCCTATTGTTAAAAGTAATGAGAATCATAAAGGCCATCATAAAGGCTTATCTGTGTTCTCCTCCCTTCTTGTCACCAAAAAGGGGAAAGGAGAGATGACCGCCTTTTTCATAACATTATGTCCATAGACCTAAACTATACGTCTTTCTCTGGGGTCACATAGTTTTTAGTTTTCACTTCACTTAGTGTCCTATTCTTTGACTCTATTATAATTATATATATTTTCGTCTTCCCTTATAGATGGTAAACTAGTATGTGTTCCTCTTTTGTATATTTTATTTATATATGTATTGTTTTAATTTTATTTCTGGTTAGTTAACATACAACGTTATATTAGTTTCAGGTGTATATATAGTGATGCAAAACTTCCACAGATCACCTGTGCTCATCAGGAAAAGGGCACTCCTTCATCCCCTCACCTATTGAACCCATCTCCCAACCCTATCCATCTGGTAACCATCAGTTAGTTCTGTTTAATTGAGTTGTTTAATTGATTTATTTTTGTCTCATTTTTTCCCCCTTGCTTGTTTGGTTTGTTTCTTAAATTCCACTAGAGTGACATCATATGGTAGTTGTCTTTCTCTGACTGACTTATTTCCCTCAGAGTTATATTCTCTAGCTCCATCCATGCCATTGCAAATGGCAGAATTTCATTTTTTATGGCTGAATAATATTCTATTACACTTTATATATTCTGAGCATCTAGGAAATTACCCCTTTGTAAAAGTTCAATGAATACTTATGGATTTCTTTTGAATTCAGGTAAAGAAATAAAAGAAATAGCACAAGGTGAAATTTACAAAATTATTTTCTAATCTCAATTTCCATGCAATTCCATTTTAAAATTGGATTCGGTTTTCCTGTAATCCCCATTCAAACTAAGCAGTTATCTTCTTTTCTGGCCATCTGCATTTCCTTCAACAGGAAGATTGGAAAGAAAGGGGCTGAGGATTTGTGTCTGCTGAATGGCTTGTTCTAAGTTGTCTTTGCCACCAGCTTTGTTCCTCTAGGGGGCACTCTAGACCTTAGGAGAAACAAAGACTTTGTGATGGCTGGAAGGTTGAATAGTTACAGAGAACAGAAATCATGTGAGCCAGTCCACTTATAGATAGCAAAGATGGGGAAGAGAGAGGACAGGGTTTTTTGTAAAGACCCTCTCAGGTTTTTCAGATCTGCCATTGCATATCAAGTTCAGACATCTGGAGGCCATGTCTCTAGAAATCCATTATGCAGATAATTCTTCACAGATACCAGGATAGGAATATTTCTGGGCATTGTGATGGTGGAAACTCAACAGAAAACTTTCCATTACCTGTTGTCAATTGTTATGAATAAAATCCCCAAATCCACTGACCTAGAAATTATTTCAAAACCCCAGATGCCCTACCTCTTCATACAACTTGGCTGATTGTGGAAGGAGCAAAAATGAACAGAAGAAGAAAAAAAAAAAAAAGAAAGAAACAAAAAGTGAAGGAAAGGGAGAGGACAGTTTTGACCTTGACCAGAAATGTGTTGCCTGGTCAGACTCAGCTGTGTGGGTGAATAGTGTGTCCACAAGTTGCACAGGAAAGGTGGGAAGGAAATTAAATCAGAGGGGACATTATGCAGACATGTATTTTTCACCAACCAAATTCTCTTTGGAAACATTTTTAATGCAGATGGTGACTGTCTGTCTTGGTTTCTAGAACTCTCTCCTGATTTCAAGAAATTGTAGTTACTTCTGTAATACACAATACATGTTATCAGATAGTTTTCCTTTGTCAGTATTTTTATACAAATGAATTCTCATCGTCTGTCACACTATGCAATTTGGAGACTGGAGTTACTCTTCACTAAGATTTGTCAAGGTTCTTTGTAACCCCCAATGAGACACTGAATCTTCTAGAAAGATCATTCAGCTTTCTTCACACGCTAACCCACAGATTTATTCCATAATGTGTTTTAAGAAAAAAAAAAAGAACCCTTATATCTTTCCATATTGGAAATATCGCCTCTACCTGCCTACACTGTTGGCAATCACAAGTTTGAGAAAGATTGCTATGAGTGTCACTGGGCCACTGTGGGTGCAGTCTGGAGTTCCCTGAATGACAGGGCTGAGGTGTGATTGGTGCTCAGTGATTCTGGTGGAACTGATTGGTTGTAAGAATACAATTTCTCTAAAAACAACTCTACTGTACTCTCTGCAGACTCAGGGTCTTGGTAATTCAACAACTAGACAACGAAGAATGGAGACACACTGGGGAGCTCTGCTGGGGCTCCTGTGGCTCCAGGTTTGCTGTAAGTGGGGCATTCCAGATGGGGGCTGGGGAGTGGTCCACAGCTCACCGTGGTGGAGGAAGCTGACATGTGCTCCTAGAGGGTACTACATCCTCAGGGGTGTTTCCTGGGATATTTTGCAGGTTTGAAAATGGCACTGGTGATTCCCTAGTCATGTCATTTGTGTATGATCTTTTCTTTCCACACAGTGGTGAGAGGGATGAATGTGGAGCAGAGCCCTTCAGACCTGAGCCTCCAGGAGGGAGCCAGCTCTACCCTGAAGTGCAATTTTTCTAGCTTTGTGAACAGTGTGCAGTGGTTCCAGCAGCACCTCGGGGGCGGCGGTCTCACCCGGCTGTTTTTCATAGCTTCAGGGATGCAGCAGAGTGGGAGGTTAAACTGCACAGTGAATACTAAGGATCGGTCCAGCACCCTCCACATCGGGGCCTCCCGACTGGAAGACTCAGCCACCTACCTGTGTGCTGTGGAGGCACAGTGCTCCCCGGTGATCTGCAGCCTGCACCCAAACTGCAGCTGGGCCTGCAGCCCTGGCCTCTCCCTGGGGCAGGCATTTGCTCCCACAGCAGCCTTTGCACATTTTTAGATTTATGTTACAGCACTTTTTTCTCTCCAAAATTAGACCCATCAGGGCTGTCATTTCATTTGGTTTTGTTCCTCCTTTTCTTCACAGAAAGCCTTTTGCTGGTAAGGAGCTCTACCATGGAACCATTGGAATAAGTGATACAGGTGTCCATATCCAATACCCTGGGAAAACAGATATCTTGGCAGCTAACATGCAAATTATATGTAAATTACTCTGATGGAAAAGGCTGAAAAAGTAGACTTTGTCAACAAATACAGTTTACTAAATTTTTTAGTTACCTGTTGATGTTTCCATTTTCAAAGGATAGTAAAGAGAACATGTGCAGTGTTCTTTCAAGTCTGTATTCAGATTTTCACTCCTGGAAATACAAATATAAGAAAACTATTTTATTGAAGGTCAGGCACTCTACTTATACCATTACATTTATTTTCTTTTTCAGTAAGTTAATACACTATAAATAAGTACTTTTATGGACAAATAAAGGGAGGATTATAAAGCATAAGTGACTTGGTGGAGCTCATATTATTCCTAAATTAGTCAATCTGGGGTAACATGACCTATCCTCTGAGTACCTGATATAGAAGACTCTATAGAATCACAAAATCTAAATGACTTCTTTTGATGAATTTGTACATTGTGCTGCCATATACCAATGAGAAAATGATCCTTTTAAGTAATTTCTAAATAGCACTTTGTGGGGAAGAACTCATGGAGATTTTCATTCTGTTCAATGATAATCCATTGTTCTTTGCATTTTGAAGGAACCTATTACTCATAATTTTATAATATCATGCCCAGTTTGGGAAAGGGTGCAGAAATCTTCCAGGACTACTATAAAAGAACCCTTCTCTATTGTAGCCAGAGACAAAGACTGCTGACCCAGACCCAACTTGAAACTTGCATGTAGAAAGATTCCAACAATTTTGCATTCCAGACTGCACTGGCTTTTATGTTGAGAAAATGGCATTGATAGGAAAGCCTGTGCCCCTGAAAATTCAGATGGAGGTAAATGGGCAGACTCCCTGAAGCTGGGAGCAGAGCCAGCTTCTTGAGCATTGGACCTGTGCAGTTACACAGCCCTCAACTCTCCCAAGGAACCCTGCCCTTGGTTAATGCTGTGCCATCACTGTATTGAAATTAATACTAGTTTTTTCTTTATACTTGTTTTTTTATAGGGGAGTCTCATTAGCAGGAGGAACAACTGCCTGAGCAGAGAGGTACGTGGGCAGCAGGACACAGGCAGGAACACATGCAGACTCAGGTTCTGGGTCACAGCAGGCTATGTGTGAGCTGAGCAGTTGGCAGGGCCACCTGTGGTGTCTGTGCCTGTTTTGGACTAGCTGGGGCTTTGACATGCAACAAAGGGTGCAGTAAATATTGTCAGGAATTACTACAAAGGAAAGTGTTTACATGGACAATTCAATTAAATAGTTTGGTAGTTTCTTACACAACTAAACATACTCTTATCCTGTTATCCAGCAATGGCCTTCTTGAGTATTTAACCAAAGGGATTGAAAACTCATGTCTGCACACAGTCTTTACACAAATGTTTTATAGCAGTTTATTCATAATTGTCAAAACTCTGAAGTAAAAGTCATATTCTTCAATAAGTGAATGAATTAATAATGGAGGTATATCCAAAACAATGAGATATGATTCAGTGCTAAAAAAAAAAAATGAACTATGAAGCCATGAACAGATAGGGGAATCTAATATGCATTTTACTAAGAGAAAGAAGACCATCATCATGAGCCATCAGGGAGATTCAAATCAAAACCACATTGAGATACCACCTTACACCAGTTAAAATGGCCAAAATTAACAGGACAGGAAACAAGTGTTGGAGAAGATGAGGAGAAAAGGAACCCTCTTACACTGTTGGTGGAAATGCAAGTTGGTGCAGCCACTTTGGAAAACGGTGCAGAGATTCCTTAAGAAATTAAAAATGGAGCTACCCTATGACCTAGCAATGGCACTACAGGGTATTAACCCCAAAGATACAGATGTAGGGAAAGAAGGGCCATATGTACCCCAATGTTCATAGCAGCAATGGCCACAGTCACCAAACTGTGGAAAGAGCCTAGATACCCTTCAACAGACGAATGGATAAAGGAGATATGGTTCATATATACAATGGAGTATTATGCCTCCCTCAGAAAGGATGAATACCCAACTTTTGTATCAACATGGACAGGACTGGAGGAGATTACAGTGAGTGAAATAAGTCAAGCAGAGAAAATCAATTATCATATGGTTTTACTTACTTGTGGAGCATAATGAATAACATGGAGGACATTAGGAGAAGGAAAGGAAAAGTAAATTGGGGGAAATGAGAGACTGTGGACTCTGAGAAACAAACTGAGGATTTTAGAAGGGAAGGGGGTTGGGGAATGGGTGAGCCTGGTGGTAGGCATTAAGGAGGGTATGTATTGTATGGAGAACTGGGTGTGGTGCATAAACTATGAATTTTGGAATGCTGAAAAAATAAAATTAAAGAAGAATAAACTTACATGTGGTTATATTTTCTGAGTTTGTACCTTGCTGTTTCATCAGAATTTCTACTCTACTTTCAGTGCTTTCCAGAATGTAAGACACACAGCATTCAAATAGATTTTTTCAAGCACACCAGATTTCTCCTTGCAAAGTTGTCCAATCTTGGTTCAAACAGTTTCCTGTTGTTGAAATATGAATAACTGATGGAAGTTTCTCCCATGCTCCCTTATCATTGAGATTTGGTCCTTTACTTTTTGTCACAGTCATCTTAACTGGGGGAAGATTCCACATTTTGACAGATGGTACTTTCAATCCTCTCCAATAGCAAGGTTATGAGAAACACCAGCTAGGAGGAGCACAGTCTGAGATCAGAGACATTTGAGATATCAGATGATCTTGACTCTGTTACTCTAATCTTTGGCTACTTGTTCTTTTTTTTTTTTTTTAAGATTTGTTTGTTTGACAGACAGAGAGGGTGCACACAAGGGCCACATGAGTCAGTGGTGGGATGGGATGGGCAGAGAGAGGGAGAGGAAGAGAATCTCGAGCAGTCTCTGCATTGGGTGTGGAGCTGAGTGTGGGGCTCCAACTCATGACCCATGAGATCAAGACCTATGAGATCATGACCTGAACTGAAATCAAGAGCTGGTTGTTTAAGTGACTGAGACACCCAGGCGCTATGCTACATGTTCTTTTTACAAGGAGTTTTTCTACATAACAGACAACTGAGGGTGGTACATTTGGTAGAAATGGAAGACCTTCTATTTTCTTTGTTTAAGGGATAGAATCATGATTTCTTCCTGATTTTTTTAAAAGATTTTATTTATTTATTTGACAGAATGAGAGAGATCACAAGTAGGCAGAGAGACAGGCAGAGAGAGAGGGGAAGCAGGCCCGTGCGGAGCAGAGAGCCTGATGTGGGACTCAATCCCAGGATCCTGAGATCATGACCTAAGCAGAAGGCAGAGACTTAATCCACTGAGCCACCCAGGTGCCTCCCTTCCTGATTTCTAACATGTACACCAGGGCCATCACTGAATAAATACCAAAAGCATCTACCTCTTTCCAACTAATAACAGTGACTCAGTAGTGAGCAGAGATATAAATCTTGATCTCCACATTCTTCCTGTGCACTTCATCTCTGATCTAACAATTTGCTTGACCAATTGCTACCTTGAAGCATGTGAGTCCCTCAGAGGCACAGGCTAAGAGAAGAGCATTTCCGCAATGAGTTCAGTAGAGATGTGACCACAAGATGGCAGTGCATATGTGCTATGCAGAACACGTGGAGGGTTTATTTTAGTGCATCTGATGGACTAGACTATGGCAGAAGCAGAACCTTTTTCTTATTGGCTGGTACACAATGTGGGAAAGTACTCTGGTAGAAGAAAGAAGGGACAGCCTGATAAGAGAAGGTGCTGAGCTGGCTGAAGGCTGCAATTCTGAACCCGAGCTTAACTGGGAGGAACCATGAAGACATCCATGGGAGCTTTAATCATGTTCTCGTGGCTGCAGCTGAACTGTGAGTTCAAAGTATATTAGTGGATATTCTTCAGAAGTCAAGACTGGCTTTACTCAGGTTTCCTCCCATTAGTGTAAGAAAAGAGAATTCTGAAGCACAATAACCTGGAATCTCTTCTCCTTTCTCTCACTTTTTCTTTCTGCACAGCGTTCAGCCAAGGAGAGAATGTGGAGCAGCATCCTTCTACCCTGAGTGTCCAGGAGGGAAGCAGCTCTGTTATCAACTGCAGTTATTCAGACAGTACCTCAAGTTACCTCCCTTGGTATAAGCAAGAACTTGGAAAAGGTCCCCAGCTCCTTATAGACATTTTTTCAAGCATGACCACAAAAGAAGACGAAAGACTCACTCTTTCATTGAATAAGACAGCCAAACAACTCTCCCTGCACATCAGAGACACCCAGCCTGAAGACTCAGCTGTGTACTTCTGCACAGCAAGCACACATTGCTTCCCAGGCACCTGCTGCCTGCACTCAAACCTGGGACTAGGGCAGCCCCTGTCCTCTGACACAGACCATCAAGGATAGCTTTTGTGCTATTGTTCGTCTGTAGGTGGAAGCTAATATGTTTGACATTAAGAGAATTTAGTAAGACTATGAGGATGGAGATGACCCAGAGAGATTTAGAATATTTTGTTGGATGACCATTTTTTAATGGATTCTTGATTGGAATTAGTAATGTTTTATTTTGGGAAATGCAGGTATTAAGGAACTCCACAATTGCTTTTGAGACTCCTCTCCTATAAATAACACCTTAATACTAACATTACAATCTTTGTTATTGATGGGCACTTATAATATTGTGTTGCAAAAGTAGCATTCATGATTTTTTGAATTCTAAAACATCACATGCCAAACATAGAAATATTTAAGGTGCAAATATGAAAGTGATCATTCTATGAAGAATTTTGGGTAGTGAGACTCTGCTGGAGCATAGAGAACCATGATATGACCCACACACTTACTACACCAGAAACTCCTGTTTCCTGTTCTGGAGACACAGCAGCAGGCACCCAGCAATCTTTCCCTCACCCTGTCAGGCTCCCCTCACTGTGCTGAATCCTGAAACTAAAGAATAAGTCATTTTCCATCTAGTGGGAGAACTCAAACATGTTGCTCTCCAACCTTCTCAAAGTGGTCATGGCTTCCATGTGGCTAGGTAGAGACAACCCCTGTTGGAATGTGCCTTCTCTATGACCTAAAATAGGGGAGATGGACAGTTTCTTGTGGGTATTTTGGGTAAGAAGGATAGTAGCGTGTAAAATAGAATTTCTTTGTGCCAAATCACTTATTTTGACACCACTAATTCCATGTTTTTTCCTTTAGGATCCAATATTTCCCAGAAGGTAGCTCAAACCCAAGCAGCAAAGGTACTATATGAGAAGGGGGTTGTCATTCTGAAATGCATATATGACCCCAGTGATCTAAGTGACAGTCTATTGTGGTACAAACAGCCCAGCAGTTGGGTGGTGCTATACCTTATTCATCAGGATTCTTAGAACCAGCAATACACCACAGAGGTTTGCTACTCATTGAATTTCCAGAAGACAAGAAAACCCATCCAACTTGTCAACTCAGATTCATAACTGGAGAACTCCGCAGTCTATTTCTGTAAACTGAGGGAGCCCACAGGAAGTGGCATGATGGAGGGAGGTGTGCTCAAACCCCAGGGCTCTTGCTGATGCTTCTCCCTGCTATAGGGTCCAAGGCAGGGAATTGCCATCCCAGACAGAAAGTGGCAACGTTTAGGCTTAAAGGGAAAAACTCACTCTGAGAAAATACCTCTCTAGATAAGAGTTATCATGCATCAACAATATCATTATCCCTGAAATTTGTGTTGAAATTGTTTACTGATGACTAGAATTTGCACAATAAACAAATTGCCATTTTGCAATTAGATTCAGCTAAAAGAATTGGCTAAGAAAGTTTAGAAAGATTTGACTCAAAAATGAGTAATATTGTGTGTGAGTTGTTAGATTTTCAGATCAAATTTGTTCAGTACATAGTTATCGAGTATATATTAAGTTACAGGCCTTCTTTAGAATCAGAAAGACTGAGAAATGTCTCCAGTTTTCCTTTTTCTGTTTTATTTCATGCCATTTTATACCACTTAATGATTTAGTTTAATTAGGCTACTTTACTGTGAGTCATCTGTACTCACATTTAGTTTTTTTTCTTTCTTTCTTTCTTTCTTTCTTTCTTTCTTTCTTTCTTTCTTTCTTTCCTTCTTTTCTCTTCTTTTCTTTTTCTTTTTTTTCCCTTTTTTTTTTGGTTTTTGCATGTCAGCTTGGCTTGTTTTATTTTTTTAATTGTTTTAAAGATTTTATTTATTTATTTGAGAGAGAGTGAGAGAGAACATGAGAGGGGAGAAGGTCAGAGGGAGAAGCAGACTCCCTGCAGAGCTGGGAACCCGATGTGGGACTTGATGCCGGGACTCCAGGATCATGACAGGAGCTGAAAGCAGTGGCTTAACCAACTGAGCCACCCCAGCTTGTTTTATTTAAAAAAAATAAACTAATGGTGATGAACGTGATGAATGTAACATAATAAAATTTTTTTTTTAAATAAAACAAGCTGGGGTGGCTCAGTTGGTTAGGGTTAGTTTTTGATGTAGTGTTTCATGATTCATTGTTTGCTTATAACACCCAGTGCTCCATGCAATATGTGCCCCATCACCAGACTTACTCATCCCCCACTGCCTCCCCTCTGAAACCCTAAGTTTGATCCCTGGAGTCCATAATGTCTCATGGTTCATCTTCCCCTCTGATTCCCGCCCCCCTTCATTTAGTTTCTAAGGGGCCTGCTCTGTGACTTAGTTTGTACTAGTTCTCAGTTCATCTTTTTTTTTTTTTCATTCCATCTTATTAACACCTCTAGCATAGGTGTGCTCAGTTTGCACACTGGAGGTTTACCTGCTTCTCACCAGTCTTACCCACAAATGCTCATAACTAGGAGCTCTAAGGGGAACACTGTGAAGGAGTAGTGTGAATTTTCCTCTTTGTCTGTTCCTGCCCTTCACTTCAACAATCCTTCAAAAGCACTTTTTGCCAGTATGTGGCTCAGTCTGCACACTTCCAAACCCTGCTGGTTTGAACAGTGTTTCACACTCCAAAATCATCATTCTCTCCATTTCCCTCCTTCCACCTCTAACCCCATTTGCCTGGTGTCTTATAATTTGGATGGTAATGGATGATTGATAATTGGTCTTGCATTCTAACACTCTCTAATATTTGATTTGAAGGTAGATGTGTAAAGTAGAAATCTTAACAAGAATCTCTTAAAATGTATTAATTACAAAAAATTATCATTTTAATATTACATTTACCATTTTAACAATTTTTAATTGTACAATTTACTGGTAAAACACACTTACATTGTGTTCAACTAGCACCACCATCCATTTCCAGAGTTGTTTTCGTCTTGAAAAACTGAATATTTGTACTCATCAACAGTAAGTCTCCATTACTCCATCCTTCCAGTCCTTGGGAACTACCATTCTGCTCTCTTTCCATGAGTTTGACTACTTTAGGTATCTCATAGAAGTGGAATTTTGTAGTATTGGTCATTTTGTGACTTACACTTTTTTTGACATAACGTCCTCAGGGTTTATCCATGTTGTGGCATGTGACAGAGTTTATTTCCTTTTCAATGTTGAATAATACCCCACTGTATGCACATTTTGTTTATCCGCAACCATCTGTGGATGGCCTTTTGGGTTGTTTTTGCCTTTTGGTGGAAATCAGAATTCATAAACATCTCAATATTTTTGTTAAATAGCCAAATTCTATCCATTTTTGAATATATATCAAAAGTGGATACCTGGATCATAAGGTTATTCTATTTAAAAGATTTTGGGAAACATTTGTAGTAGTTAACTGGAACACCTATGCTCTAGACTTTGTTTTCAAAAGCAAGTTTCAAGGACCAGAGAAAGAGAGTGATCACTAGTTATGAATAGAGCTCCAGTATTTGGGTGTGTCACAAAATTCTGAAAGTTTGTCACTCTTGCTACAGTGCATTGTTTAAATCAGGTGTCTAATAACCACTCTGAATGGAATGATGAAGCCACTCTCCAGTCATCAGCTCCTGAATAGCAGTTTGGGCATCCATTATAATACATTTTCTTTCTTATTTTGGTAAAGATCCAAACTTACAATTACTTAATTTTTCTTTAGTAATTGTATTTGTATAAAGAAAGTACTAGTAAAAGACTGTCTTAAAAGTATTTCAAAACTTGGGAAGAAATCATTTTGCTACCCTCTAGTCTCTCTTTTAGTTTTTCTCTGATAACCATCTATAGTAACAAAAACAGGGAACCAGCTTTTGCTATCCCAGCTCTGTGTTGTAATCCATTAGCTCTGCTGTGAACTTTCTTGATCCTTTTGAACGTTGTTTCATTATTTGTAAAATGAGAAGTGGTATCGTCTTTAGTATTTTGTTGTGACAATTTATTAATAATATATCCAAGAGATTGTGAAGTAGGAGATGAGCAATTTAGGAGAGTATCTCAATAGGTACAGAGAAAGCATTTGAAAAAATCCAGATCCATTCCTAATTCAAACTTCCACTAGATTATATAGAATTGAAGGAAATTTCCTCACCTTAAAAAGGCCTAACAAAAGACCAACATCAAATGTCATACTTGAGGGTTAAAGCCTAAGTGATTTTTCCTTAATTTCACAAATAAGGGAAGATTTTTGGCTTTCACCACCTGTATTTAATACTGAAGTAGTGTTCCAGATAATGCAATAAAGCACATGAAAGAAACAAAAGCCATAGAGTTTGGAAAGGAAGAAGTGAAATTATCTTTATTAACAGCCAGCATAACTGGCTCTCTGAGCAGAAAATGGAAGAGAATATACAAAACAGCTGCTAGAACAAACTGGTTTAACAAAGTCAAAAATGTACCTAGTATATGATCCAGCCATTCTACTCCCAGATATGGACCCAAAAGATAGGAAAGCATATTTCTATAAAAATATTATATACAAATGTTCACAGCAATTTTATTTGTAAAAGCTCCACTGGGACTAACCAATATGGTTAGCAAGAGGGGAATAGACAAATTATTTTGTAGGCACATGATGCAACACCACACAGAAAAAAAAAAAGTCCTGATAATTATGATCAATGAGAATTTTTAAAATAATTAGGTTGAGAAGAAGTCAGACAAAAGAACACATATGATCTCATTTAATAAAATTATAAAATATCCAAACTAATTCGTGACAGAAGTGTTGTCTGGAAATAGGGGTAGGAGAAGGTTGAGAGGATTACAAAGAGACATGAGGAAACTTTTGGGGTAATGCATATGTTCATTATCTCCATTGTGGTGATAGCTTCACAGATAAATATATATGTCAAATATTATAGAATTGTTCACTTTATGGGGAGCCTGGGTGGCTCAGTCATTAAGCATCTGCCTTCAGCTCGGGTCATGATCCCAGGGTCCTGGGATGGAGCCCTGCATCTGGCTCCCTGTTGGGTGGGAAGCCTGCTTCTCCCTCTCCCTCTGCAGCTCCCCCTGCTTGTGTTTCCTCTCTCACTGTGTCTCTCTCTGTCAAATAAATAAATAAAAATCTTTTAAAAAATAAAAATAAAAGTCTTCCTTTAAAAAAAAAGAATTGTTCACTTTAATTTGGTAGTTCATTGTTATACAAATTATATATAAATAAAGCCATTAAATATCTAAATTTACCAAGTACTATCTTCCCTAAATGTGCAAGTCTTCTTGTGTGACACAAAATGGAAAATATTTCTCCTGTAGGATTTCATTGGCCTGAAATGTTTTCTTTTAAATTCTAGATAATGACTTTCTGCATCATGAGCTACAATGTTTATTTTCAACCAGCATTCTCCCAACCTATTTAGCATTGTCCCTGCATATCTGAATAGAATTTTGTAGTGGCTTGTCCCAAATTCCTTTCTAGTATAACTTTGAGGCAGGTTCTGACAATGTGATTTGGAAGGTGGAGGGAAAGGATACATGAACCCAAATAGTACCCAGGACTGAATTTCTTACTTCACTCTCCATCTGGGTAAGTGTTCCCATGCTGGATCAGACTCATTAAATCTGTGCAGAGATGCCTCCAGGAAATAGCCTGAACTGTTTCTGTATGTGTCTAGAGATAACTGTTACAGGACTTTATAGAAGATGTGTCCCTCTCCAGAACTTTATGCTGATAATCCTGATTTCTTACCTTGTGTGAAAAATTATTTGATTAATGTTCAGCAACCAAATGTGACATATGGATGATAATAAGCATCTTTGAGCTAAAACCTGCTAAGAGTATACCATGAGTATTTGTTGCTTGATTCACATGCACTAGTCACCTTATGTTGGAATCACTAAAACAGTGACAATATAAGAATCTCAGATCATTCAGTCTCAGATCATTGACAACGACATGTATGGTGTTTCTTTTGTCTAGAATTCCTGTTTTTTACCTTTTAATAATTCTGAAAGTCAGGAATACTTGATTAATAAATGCTTGCCTATAAAATAGTGTGCATTTCTTCTGAAAGCTTTATTAAAAATAGTATTTAATTATATTAGCAATTGCTAATAATTAAGAAACAAAGAAATATGGTATATATCAAGTAACAAGTAATTGGTTTAATGTAAAAATTATTCAGTGAATACTTAAAAAATGATAGTCACAGTTCTAAATATTGGGGCACAGTGCCAAAAAACACAGAACCACTCAGCAATGACTTGACTTACTATTATTCTTTTCTCTGTGTTCAAGCTCAATACCTTTCCTGGCAGTCAGTGTGTTTTGGGCAGGTCCACATAGACACATGAGAATATGAAGAACTGTAGTAAGATGCTTTAAGAAGTTTATTACCCTCCCTCTTAGAAAATGCCCTAGGATGCTATGTTAAAGAACTTCCATATCAGTCAGTGTCTTAAGAACAAAATAGACCTGAGAAGTCAGGATTGCTGTTGTTCAGACTTCCAAGGGCCACCTGAAGACTGACATGTGCCTCATCAAGTCAGGGTTGAAACAGATGTCTGACTTGGGATTCTGGACCTAGGGTTCTGGCCAACGTGCATGCATTTTAGTCCCTGTCCACCAGGGGGTGCAGCTTCCTACCACAATCACATTTCCTGTGTGAAATGTGGGCTTCCACTGATCATTTTTCTGTCACTCCAACATTTCTTCATGTTAAGGATGAAGAACATTTTTTAGGTGACACTCCAGAGATGAAGTGCTCTCCAGGCTTCGTGGCTGTGGTACTCTTGATGCTTGGTAAGTAAAATGCCTCTTAAAATTTTTGGATTTTTTTCTTCCATTGCATCAGAAAACATTTAACTATAATTTTATCAAATAGCTTTATACACAAGGTGACAGGTCTCTTTTCTTTTTCCCCAGGACAAACCCAGGGAGACTCGGTGACTCAAATGGAAAGCCAAGTGACCCTCTTAGAAGAGGCATCCCTGACTATGAACTGCACTTATTCAACAACTGTGTTTCCCACTCTTTTCTGGTATGTCCAGTATCCCGGTAAAGGTCCACAGCTCCTCTTGAGCTCCTCGAGAGTCCAGGAGAAGAAAAGCAACAAAGGTTTTGAAGTTACCTTGGACAGCAAATCCAAATCCTTCCACTTGGAGAAAGGCTCAGTGCAAGCATCAGATTCAGCTGTGTACTACTGTGTCCTGAGTGACACAGTGACAGGGACTGCAGGGGGAGCGGAGCACAAACTCTGAGCAGAACAGGGTCCTGGATGCTGAGTGTCTTTGCCTGATCCACTCTGGTTCCAGCACAATCTGTTGTTGTTTGTCCCTCAGTGTCTGGTTGGTACAAAATCATACAAATAACTAGAACATAGGAACCAGAAGTAACATTCCCCAACACCAGCTGTTCCTTAGGAACATTGAGTATAGTTTGATGCCAAGAGTTCCTCAACCAGGGTGTAACTCATTTAAGGTAAGAACCACATAACAATAAAGTGGTCTTGTGCTCATCCTTGCAATGATGGTCCAGCCCCACAAGTTTTTCATGGCATCCTGGTGGGTATTGCTGTGTCTATGACACTTTTAGAGACACACAGTGTGCTTGAGAAGGTGGCCTCTGCCTAGTATCTTCCTGACAGAGTATGGCAGGAGAGGTGATGGGAGAGAATCAGCCCCAAACCAGCTTTTAGTAGAAAAAGAAGGGAAGGGAAGAAAGGTGGAGAAACACATGTACCCGAGCAAGGAAAAGAGGCCAAGGACCTCTGCCCTGTTTTTTTGTTTTTGTTTTTGTTTTCCTAGTAAATCAGGTGATAGACACAAGCTGATATTCAACATGGAGGGGTGGGGACAGAACCAGAGTGGAGGAATTGGCTCAAGTCCTGGACAGTCAAATAGATCAGTTGGCTATCTGACCGTAAGAACTCAAGTGAGATTGTTCTCAGTACCCAGGAAATATGGTGAGAGAAAATGCTCTTGCACTCGTGTTTCCTAACAATATAGATAGATAAGTGAGACCGGGAAGGAAGTCCTATGGATTTCTCTAACACCTGCTTTGGAACCTCTCACAGAGGGCCACAAATCATGGGACTGGAGAATGCATGGGAGTAAGTGAAGTTTTGCAAGGAATAATAGAAAACACAATGTCCGTATTACACTGCCAGATTTGCCAGTAGTGTTGCAATCTTTCTTATTTTAAAAATATTTTTAAGATTATTTATTTAACATAGAGAGCTAGGGAGATTGACGGGGGGGTGAGGAGGGGGGAAAGCAGAGAGAGAGAAATTGATCTGAAGCAGATTCTGAGCTCAGCCTGGAGCCAGACAAAGGGCTGATCTCACCATCCTGAGATTATGACCTGAGCCAAAACTAATAGTCAGTCGCTTAGATAATAGTCAGTCGCTTAGATAATAGTCAGTTGCTTAGCCAACTGTGCCAGCCAGTTGCCCTTAGATCTTTAAATTATTATCTCCTTATCAGTATATTTTATGAATAAGCCATGACCAAACTATTAATACATTTCTTTATATAGTAGTGATATATTCTTGGTTTAAATTAATTTTTATTTAATCCTTTAAAATATAAATTTTCTCAAAGCTCTAGAAATATAAATGCATGTCAATATGTACTTTAAACAATTCAAAAAGGTATATAATAAGAATTTCCCTGACATTTGGATAAACAATGTAGACTAGGGATGCCTGGCTGGATCAATCAGTAGAATTGCAACTCTTGATCTCAAGGTTGTAAGTTCTAGCCCCACGGTGTGTTATGAGATTACTTAGTCTTTTTTAAAAAAATCATGGTAGATTATCGCTCATCTATTGATTTGTCTAAAATTATATTAAAAAGATAGTAAAGACATCGCAAAGGGCAGGAAGCCACAAACGTAAAGTGAAACAAGGAAAGAAGCTACTAGCAGAGGGTGACATCAGCCAATTCTAGAAAATGTGTTGTATATGGAGAAAGCAAACTTGCATGAAAGACTAGCTGAAGAAGAAAACCAGGACTAGTGTAGAAGAAAGTAATTGTGTGCTGTGCCCTCCAGAAAGAGTCAGGAAAAAGAAGCACCACAGAATTTTTGATATTTGAGGAAGATGGTGTTGCCAGCATTGATGTGTGCTTGCGTTTGTGTGTTCTGTGTGCCTGTGTGCATGTGTTGAGGATAGTGGGGGTGAAGAAAGTAAAACAAGTGGTCTGAGTGAGAAAACTTATAACTCAGAGAATAGCCATCAATCCATAGCCCATTATAAGAAGCAATGATCACTTTCTTAACCTAGAGGGAATTGGACATTGGTCTTTGAGGAACTGAGAGGAGCTCATATATAAATTCCCCCAAATCTGTGTATTAGTAAGCTTTTTAATTTTTGATCACCAGTTCAACTTTCTTTCCTTAAATAAGTTATTCAGTTCCTCCCTCTGGAGGAACTATCCCCTGGCAAACACTGATCTTCTTACTGTCTCCATACTTTTGCCTTTTCCAGAATGTCACATTTTCACATGTGAGAATGCAGCCTTTTCAGATTGGCCTCTTTCACTTAGAAATATGCAGGTAAGTTTCCTCCATGTCTATCCATTGCTTGATAACTCGTTTCTTTTTAGCACTGAATAAGATTTTTTTAATCTGATCTATAAAGAACTTTTCAAACTAAACACCCAAAAAAACAAAAAATACCGTCAAGAAATGAGCAGACGAATGGACATTTCCCCAAAGAAGACACACAAATAGCCAACAGACATATGAAAAAAAATGCTGAACATCATTTGGCATCAGGGAAATACAAATCAAAACCACAGTGAGATACCACCTCACACCAGTCAAAATGGCTAAAATTAACAAGTCAGGAAATGACAGATGTTGGCGAGGATGCGGAGAAAGGGGAACCCTCCTACACTCTTGATGGGAATGAAGCTGGTGCAGCCACTCTGGAAAACAATATGGGGTTTCCTCAAAAAGTTGAAAATAGAGCTACCCTACAACCCAGCAATCGCATTACTGGGTATTTACCCTAAGGATACAAATGTAGTGATTTGAAGGGGCATGTGCACCCCAATGTTTACAGGAGCAATGTCCACAATAGCCAAACTATGAAAAGACAAACTATGAAAAGAACTTAGAAGTCCATCAACAGATGAATGGATAAAGAAGATCACACACACACACACACACACACACACACACACACACACAATGGAATACTATGCAGCCATCAAAAATGAAATCATGCCATTTGCAACAACACAGATGGAACTAGAGGGTATTGTGCTAAGCAAAATAAGTCAATCAGAGAAAGACAATTATCATATCTCTCTGATATAAGGAATTTGAGAGGCAGGGTGGGCATCTTGGGGGGAAGGGAGGGAAAAAATGAAACAAGATAGGACTGGGGAGGGAGACGAATAATAAGAGACTCTTAATCTCAGGAAATAAACTGAGGGTTGCTGGGGGGTGAGGGGAGGATAGGGTGGCTAGGTGATGGACATTGGGGAGGGTTGTGCTCTGGTGAGTGCTGTGAATTGTGTAAGACTGGCCTGTACCCCTGAAACAAATAATACATTATGTGTTAATTTTTTAAAAACCAGCACGATGAGACACCACCTCACATCAGTCAGAATGGCTAAAATTAACAAGTCAGGAAACAACAGATGTTGGTGAAGATTCAGAGAAAGGGATGTCCTCTTAAGTTGTTGTGGGAATGCAAACTGTTGCAGCCACTCTGGAAACAGTATGGAGTTTCCTCAAAAAGTTAAAAATAGAGTTATCTTATGACCCAGCAATTACTTTACTAGGTATTTATCCAAAAGATACAAACATAGTGATTCCTAGGGGCACCTGCACCCCACCGTTTATAGCAGCAAGGTCCACAATAGCCAAACTATAGAAAGAGCCCAGATGTTCATGGACAGGTGAATGGATAAAGAAGATGTGGCGTGCGCATGCGTGCGCATGCGTGTGCGCGCACACACACACACACACACACACACACGCACGCGAATATTACTAAGCCATAAAAAAGAATGAAATCTTGCTGATTTGCAATGATGTAGAGGGAACTAGAGGGTATTATGCTAAATGAAACAAGTCAGTCAGATAAAGACAAAAACCATATGATTTCACTCATATGTGGAACTTAAGAAATAAAACAGACGAACATAGTGGAAGGGAAGGAAAAATAAAGTAAGAGGAAAAAAGAGAGGGAGGCAAACTCTAAGAGACTCCTAACTATAGGGAGCACACTGAGGATTGATGGAGGGGAGGTGGTGGGTTGAGGCAGAACTGGGTGATGGGCACTAAGGAAGGCACTTGAAATAATGAGCACTGGGTATTATACGCAACTGATAAATCACTGAATTCTATCTCTGAGACTAATACTACAGTATATGTTAATTAAATTGAATTTAAATAAAAAAATTTTAAAAATACAACTTTGAGAAAAAAGAAGACTCCTTTATCTGGATATGCCATGGTTTATTTACCCTTTTTTCTACTGAAGGACATCTTGGTTGCTTCCATTTTTTGGCAATTATGAATAAGGCTGCTATAAATATTTGTGTGCAAGTTTTTGTGTAAGCAAGAGTTTTCCAACCATTTTGGTAAACATGTAAGACTGCCATTGCTCAATCATTTGGTAGAAGTCTGTTTAACTGAGTAAGAAACTGGTAGTCTTGTGTTCCAGTGTGGCAGTACCATTGTGCATTCCTGTCAGTCAAGTATGAGGTATCCTGTTGCTGGATGTCCTTCCTGGTATTAAATTAAAAACAAAAAACAAAACAAAACAAAAAAACAGATCAACCTTGAAAATTCCCTGGGCAAAGATCACTTCAAAATCAATTTAATCCTTCAAATAAAGCTTAATTTAATTTATTTTGGCAGACTACCTTGACCTGAATCATTTTTTGCTGTACCTTTGGAAATTGTAAGTGAAACTTGAACTATTTCCTAAGTTTGATATTAGGTGTCCACTGAGCAGCTTCTGACATCGTTTACGGGAATTCTGATATTATAACCAATACTGCCTGTGAAGAGTAGACGCTCCCAGACTCCTCACTATATCAACTGCTTTCTAGCAATATACCCCTGAGCCTCATTCCATATTTTGGTTTGTGTGTTCCCACTTCATGAACTGTCTTTTCAGATATGCACATGACACTTTTATTATTAATTACTACTTTGGTGAAATTCATTGGATTGACCTGGGCTATTTCTGAGTTTCTGACACCAGCATTTGGTGGTAGTAGTATTTTGGATTTTGGCCATTCTAATAGGTGAGACTGTGCTGTCTTATTTTTTTTAATGTAGTTTGTATTGTGTAGCAAACACTTACCATGAGATGTAGCCTCTTAAAATTTTAAGTATACAATACGGGATTGTTGGCTATGGGTACAATGTTGTACAATAACTCTGTAATCTCTCATATGCTGGATTAGTAACTCCCTCTTACCCTGTCTGCAGAGTTTATGGCAACCTTTTCTTTGATTCACTCTTTGGTTCTATAAATTTCAATATTTTAGATACCACATTAAGAGTGGAATCACATACTATTTGTCTTCCTGTGACTGGCTTATTTCAGTTACCATAATATCCTCAAGATTCATCCATGTGGTTGCATATTGTAGGATTTTCTTTTTCCTTTTTCTTTTTAAGGCTGAACAGTGCTCTGCTTATGTATATAGCACACTTTCTTTATCCATTGATCTGTTTTTGGGCATTCAAGTTGTTTCCCTATCTTGGCTATTGTGAACAGTACTGCAATGAGCATAGGAGTGCTTAATAACTCTTTAAGATTCTGATTTCAATTATTTTTAAAAGATTTTATTTATTTATTTATTTATTTATTTATTTATTTATTTATTGTCAGAGAAGGAGAGTACAGCAGGGGGAGGAGCAGGCATTGGGAGAAGTAGACCCCCCACTGAGTAGGGATCCTGGGATCATGACCTGAGTCAAAGGCAAGCATCAAGCTGACTGAGTCACAGAGGTGTCCCCTGATTTCAGTTCTTATTATTATATACCCAGGAGTGGGATTACTGGATCATATGTTAGTTCTGTTTTCAACTTTTGAAGAACCCCTATATTGTTTTCCATGGTTAGAGCATTGTGCATTCCCACCAAGAATGCATAAGTGTTCCAATCTCTTCACATCCTTGACAACACTGTCATTTTCTATTTTTGATAATAGTCATCATTGTTTAATGTATAACATATGGATGATATAAAAATTTGTTGCAAATGTAGTGGCAAATACATTGAGATAGTCATCATTAAAAGGGAGTAGAAAATTACACATGTTTAAAGTATGTTCTTTTTTCTGCCACCTTTAGGTTGTGGCTAGTATCAACATTTTAAATACTGAAATATATAATGGGATGGCCCATTTTTACATATTTACATGACTTTGTGAGGTGATATTTTACTGGGACTTTGATTCGTATTTTCCTGATCATTAGTGACATTGAGTATTTTCTCACATACTTGTTGGCAATTTGAGTATCTTCTTTGAAGAAATGTCTATCTAGTCCTTAGACCATTTTTTTAATTTGGCTTATTAGTATTTTTAAAAACTATTATTATAGGAGTTCCTTTTATAGTTTGGATATTAGCCACTTATCATATATATGTAGTTTTCAAATATTTTCTTCCACTCTGTAGGATGACTTTTGGTGCTGCTGACTGTTTCCTTTGTTGTACTGAGCTTTTTAGTTTGATGTGGTCCCCCTTAGTTTTTGCTTCTGTTCCCTTTGCTTTTAATGTCACATCATTGATTATTGCTAAAACCAATATTGTGGAACTTCTCTCTTATGTTTTCTTTTCAGAAAAATAACTTTTAGGCTTGCCTGGGTGGCTCAGTGGGTTAAGCATTCAACTCTCGATCTAGGTTCAGGTAATGACCTCAGGATTGTGAGACTGATCCTTGTATCAGGCTCTGGACTGAATGTGGAGCCTGTTTAATATTCTCTCTCTCCCTCTCCCTCCCCCAGTTTGCATGTACTCTCTCTTTTTAAACTAACAACAAAAAATATCTCTTAGTTTGTGACTTTTTCTATTGTTTTGCTATTTCTGCTGTAATTTTTGTTATTTCCTTCCTTCTCTAGACTTGGAACTTACTTTATTCTTTTCATAGTTCCTTGATCTGTAAATTAGGTTATTTAGTGGGGATCTTTTGTTAGGATATTAGATCTATATACATAATTCCTAGGGGTAATATCTAAGACAAAGGAACACTTTAATTTAGGAAACAATGCACTAAAGCATGCATTTAAAAGATAAGCTGTTAAAATGATTAAGATATTTTTATGTGTGGGTATGACTCCAAGATTGCTTTTTGTGATACATTTCATTTAATAAGATACTAAAACAAATGTGATATGCATAAACAAGAGAGTCGAAGTCTCCCTTGATTCAAATTTGCACTTGATTTCTCATGCGGAGAATGATTATAGACAATTTTGATAATGGTTTCTCAACTTCTCTTAATGGGTTTTTAGAGGCATTAGCAATGTGTGCTTTCAATAGCTCTTAAAGCATTCCCAGTTGTGAAAGAATGGATATATGGGGGACCACTGAAGAATGTGTAGAGGCTGCTACTCACACTTGTTTTTATCCTGCTCTATCAAGATGTGAACTTTGCTTAATTTTACTTTCATCCTTTTTTGCAAATCTCAGTTTATTCTTGATATTTCATCTCTCCCAGTTTTCTTCTCTCGTCTGTTCTCTTTCCTACTGGAATATTAAATGTTTTAATCTCTTCTTTTCTTCTTTAGATCTTCCCTTTGCAGGAGTAACCTTAGTTCACTAACGAGGTGTGCTCTTAGATAGCTTTGACTGATTCCACAGACTGACCTTCCTTGGGATCTCTCCTGTGGGAGTGTTGGGTTTAGCAGGTGAAGAAAGGGCTTTAGTCTTTCCACACAGAAGCAGGAAAATCCCATCCTATCTGCTCACCTTTCTTGGCTGTTTTCTTTCAACACTTCCACAGATCACCTGGTGCTCATCAGGACAAAGGCACTTCTTCATCTCTTCACCTATTTAACCAATCCCCAGCCCTCTCCCTTCTGGTAACCATCACTGTGTTCTGTTTATTTAAGAGTTTGTTCTTCCTTTATCTCACTGTCTTATTTTTTCCCTTTATCTTGTTTGGTTTGTTTCTTAAATTCCACAGGAGTGAAATCATATGGTACTGGTCTTCCTCCAACTGCATTATTTTCCTCATTTTCCCTCATTATTATACTCTTTAGCTCTGACCATGTTAAGCCAAGTGGCAAAATTTCATTCTTTTATATGGCTGAGTAATATTCCATTACTCTTTATATATTCTGAAATCTAGTAAACTACCCCAATGAAACTAAAAGTTCAATGAATATTTGTGGATTTCTTTTGAACTGCAGTAAAGAAATCAAATAAATAGCACAAAATGAGATTTACCGAATTATTTTCTGATACAATTTTCTTTAAAATTTCACATTAAAAGTAGGTTTAGGTTTACTTGTAATCCTCATTCAATCTAAGCAATTATCTTCAACTCTGACCATCTGCATTTCCTTCGTCAGGAAGATTGGAATGAATAGGCCTGGGGATATGTGTCCGAGGAGTTGCTTGGTCTGAAGGCATCTTAGTTGACCCCTTCAGTCCTCTAGGGGGCACTCTAGGCCTAACAAGAAGCAAACACCTCCTGGTGGTCCAAGTTTGAACAATTACAGAGAGAACAGAAATCATGTGAGCCAGTCCAATTATAGATAGGAAAGGTGGGGAGAGAGTGGGGACCAGGTCTGTGTAAAGCTCGTCTAAGGTTTTCAGTTCTGCCATTGCATATCAACTTCAGACATCTGTAGGCCATGTCTCTAGAAATCCATTATAGAGATAATTCTTAGAGACAGGTGACAGGATAGGGATAGTTCTGGACCTTGTGACCAAGGAAATGAGACAGAAAACATTCTGTTACCTGGTATCGGTTGTTATGAATAAAATCCTCTAAACCTACTGGCATTGAAATTATTTCAAAATCCCCGATATCCTACCTTTTTATATATCTCTGCTCAGAGTGGAGGGAACAAGAAGAAAAAAGAAAAAAAAAAAGGAACAAAAATAGAAGGAAAGGAAAAGATCAATATTGACTTTGACCAGCAACATGTGACTTGGTCTGCCTCAGCTATGTGGGTGAAAGAGTATCCACCAGTAGCACAGGAGAGGTGGAGAGGTGGAAATTAAATCAGAGGAGGCGTTATGCAGAAATGTATTTTTCACCAACAAAATTCTGGTTGGAATCATTTTTTATGCAGATGTTGGCTGCCTGTTTTGGTTTCTAGAACTCTCCTGACTTCAAGAAATTGTAGTTACTTCTGCAATACACAATGCATGCTACCAGATATTTTTCCTTGTCAGTATTTATACATAGCTGAATTCTCACATTGTCTAAGTATGCAGTTTGGGGAATGGAGTGTCTCCTCCCTATGAGTCTTCAAAGTTCTATGTAACCTCCTTTGAGATGCTGACACTTCTAGAAGGATCATTCAGCTTTCCTCACATGCTAACCCATAAATCTTACATAAAGTGTTTTCAGAAAAATCCCTTATATCTTCCTTTATTGGAAATATGGCACCTATCTCTCTGCCTTGCTGGCAAGTACACTTTTGGAGAGATTACTGTGCACTGCTACTGTGTCACTGTGGGTGGAGTCTGGAGTTCTGTGAATGACAGAGCTGAGGTGTGATTGGTGCTCAGCGGTCTGTTGGAAGGGATTGAGGGTAAGAACACAATTTTTCTGGACCCTGGACTCTACACTCTGCAGACTGGAGTATTCCTAATACAGCCACTGAAAAAGAAACATGAAGACAGACTGGGGAGCTCTGCTGGGGCTTCTGTGGTTCCATGTTTGCTGTGAGTTGCATTCCTCATGGATATTGGGTGGAGTCCACAGCCCAGTGGTGAGGGGAGTGAGCTGACAGAGAACTCCTAGAAGGTCCTACATCATTGGGATTGGTTCTTTGGATATTTTACAGGTTTGAAAATGGCACCGGTGACTCCCCAGTCATATCATTTGTGTTTTTCCCTTTCCACACAGGGGTGAGAGGGATGACTGTGGAGCAGAGCCCTTCAGACCTAAGCCTCCAGGAGGGAGCCAGCTCTACTCTCAAGTGCAATTTTTCTAGCACAGTGAACAGAGTGCAGTGGTTCCGGCAGAATCCCGGGGGCGGCGGCTTCACCTCATTGTTTTACATAGCTTCAGGGATGCAGCACAGTGGAAGGTTAAACTGCACAGTGAATACTAAGGAACAGTCCAGCACCCTCCACATCACGGCGTCCCGACTGGAAGACTCAGCCACCTACCTGTGTGCGGCGGAGGCACAGTGCTCCCTGGTGATCTGCAGCCTGCACCCAAACTGCAGCTGCGCCTGCAGCCCCCGCCTCTCCCTGGGGCGGGCATTTGACCCCACAGCAGCCTTTGCATATTTTTAGACTTATGTTACAGCACTTTTTTTCTTTCTAAATTAGACCTACCAGTGCTCTCATTTCACTTGCTCTTCTTGCCGTTTTTCTTCCAAAAAGCCCTTTGTAGGTAAAAAGTTCTACCATGGGACCTTTGGAGCAAGTGACAGAGATGCCCATATCCATTACCCTGGGAAGACAGATGTCCTGGCAGCTAGCATATAAATTATTTGTAAATAGCCAAATGGGAAAGGCTTGAAAAAAACAGATGGTCATCAACAATTAGAGAGAGTTGACTAAAATTTTTAGTTACCTATAAATGTTTTACTATCAAAGGATAGTAATGAGAACATGTGTAATGTTTTCTCCAGTCTGTATTCACCATCTTCCCCTTGAAAATACAAATAAAATAAAATAAAATAAAATAATTTTATTGAGGATCAGGCACTCTACTTATCTAATTACATTTTTTTTATTTTAGTAAGGTAATACCCTGTAAATAAGTACTTTCATTTCATGTGAGAATAAATGAGTTTTAGAGCATAAGTGCTTTAGTGGAGCTCTTATTATTCCAAAAGTTAGTGAATCTGAGGTGACATAAGAGCTTATCCCCTGAGTACCTGATATAGAAGACATTTTAGAATCACAAAATCTTAATGATTTCCATTGATCAGTTTTACAATATGTTAACATATCACTAACAGAAGTATGTTTTTAAGTCATTTCTAAATAGCACCTTGTGTGGACAAGCTTATGAAAATTTTCATTCTGTTCCGTGAAAATCATTGCTCTTCCTTGCATTTTGCATGAATTTATTACTCATGATTTTATAACATTATTCCCACTCTGGGAAGGGGAGAAGACAGCTTTCAGGATTACCCTAAAAGAACCCTTCCCTCTTGTAACCAGAGACAAAGACTGCTGACCCGGAACCAAAGTTGAAACTTACATGCAGAAAGATTCCAGCAAAAATGGGATTCCAGCCTGCACTGGCTTTTATGCTGAGAAAGGGCATTGATAGGAAAGCCTGTGCCCCTGAAAATTCAGATGAAGGTAAATGGGCAGATTCCCTGAAGCTGGGAGGAAACTCAGTTTCTTGAGCATGGGACCTGTGCAGTTACACAGCCCCCCAAATCTCCCAAGGAACCCTGACCTTGGTTTGATGCTGTGCCCTCACTGTCTTGAAATTAATACTAGTTTTACCTTCATGCTTGTCTTTTATAAATGAGTCCTGTAAGTGGGAGGAACAAGTGCCTGAGCAGAGAGGTACATGCGGCACCAGGACACAGGCGGGAACACATGCAGGCTCAGCTTTTGGGTCACAGCAGGCTGTGTGTGAGCTGAGCAGTTGACGATGCCACCTGTGGTGTCTGTGCTTGTTTTGGACTAGCTGGGGCTTTGACATGCAGCCAAGGGTGTAGTAAATATTGTTGGAAATTACTACAGATTGAAAGTGTATACCTGGACATTTCAAGAAAGCAGTTTGGCAGTTTCTTATGGGACTAAACATACTCTTACCGTATGATGCAGCAATGAATTTCCTGAGTATTTTCCCAAAGGGTTTTAAAAATTATGTCCACACAAATTTGTACACAGGTGTTTCATAGCAATTTTATTCATAATTTCCAAAACCTTGAGGTAAGTTGCATGTCTTTCAATAAGCGAATAAATAAATAAATGGTGGTACATCCAAACAATGGAATATGATTTGCTGCTAAAAAGAAATGAGCCATGAAGCCATGAAGAGATAGGAGAAACCTGTATGCATTTTACTAAGTGAATACAGCTGATCTGCAAAGGCTAGGTAGGGTATGATTCTGATCCCATGATTTTTTGGAAAAGGCAAAACCATAGGAAGTAAAAGATTGTGGTTGTCAAAGGTTGAGGGGAGCAGCAGGGATGAAGAGCACAGAGAATACTTAGTGTAGTGAGCCTAATCTCTGTGATACTATAATGGTGGATACATACTTACATTTGTTCACACCCATAGAATGCACAATAGCTGGAGTGAACCCTAGATAAACTCTGGGCTTTGGGTGATATGACCTGGCAGCATTGGCTCCTTCACTGTGAAACTTGTCCAGGAGAGGTTGATAATAGGAGAGACTATACCTGTGTGGGTGCAGGAGTTACATTGGATACCCAGTACATCAGCCTTGTTTTTCTTTGAACCTGGTTAAGATGGTTGAAAATAAGAGAGTCTTTAAAAAATTAAATTGAGAGACATGAAACTAATATGTATGAAGAGTTAAAGCATTTTTGATAAATGATTCCTCTAGAAACATTAACTAATGAGAATCTTTCCTTGCTTTTTGAAAGATGTTCCCAAGTTTTCATTTTGGAATGATGTCAAAAATTGTGTAGATATCCATGGCTGGAAATAAGGAAACCCCAAAGTAAAGTTTCAAGGAGAAAGCCAGAATCCAAAAAGAAATTAAGCTGTCTTAAAAAGTGCTTCTCTCTTTCTGTATTAGTAAGCTCATTTACCCCCTCTAGGCTGCCTCAACTGCCAACATTCTTTCTTTCTTCTGTAGGATATATAAATTTCATATATATATCCCAGAGGAATATCCGGCCTTCACATGGCTCAGCCATGAAGCCCCCTGATCTCACTGCCTGTGAAGAACTTTCACTCAGTGAATAAATCCCATTTTATTACATTTTCATATGGATCTAACTCTCCTTGATACATTATTGATCTTATAGAAGAAATGAAAATCCTGATAGGATTTCATCCTGAGGACCGTATCTCTGCTTCTGAAGATGCCTCCGCCATTGGCTAAGATTAACCTCAGACATACTCGGTCACCTGTGGCTGTGAAAATAGTCTTGGAGTTCCATGATGCAGGCAATTTCACCCACTCTGACACTTGTCCATAGCGCACACCACCAGTCATCAACAAATATTTGCTTTGTTATATAGTACAAAAGAAATTTAAAGCTGGAATGCCCTTAGAGATTCTTGAGTCCAACTTCATTTACACATCAGAGACCGTAACCAAGATAACAGTAAGAAACAATTAGGTACTGAATGAGTCAGGCGAGAAAGAAAGTGGGTTTCCTCACTTCCTCTTTGACATTAAACATTTTGACTGTTGGTACAGTCAATTCTCTGGGAATTTCAAGGTCTGGAGCAAGACCACAGGAGGAATAGTCTGAAAAAAGAGGCATTTGAAATATCAAGTGACCTTCTCTCTCTTACTCTAATCTGTGGCTTCCATGTTCCTTTTACGAATGTTTTTTCTCTGTAACAGACAAATGAGGACAATAGGTTTGGCAGAAAGGGAAGGGTTTCCATTTTCTTTGTTTAAGAGACTGAATCTTGATTCTTTCCTGAGTTTAAACATGTATACCAGGCCCATCACTGAATACATAGCAATAGCATCTACCTCTTTCTAAATTACTAACAGTGACTCAGCAGTGTGCAGGCATGTAAACCTTGATCTCCATGTTCTTACTGTACAGTTCATCCCTGATCTAAGATATAATTTCCTTGACCGATTGCTGCCTTAATGCATGTGAGTCCCTCAGAGGCACAGGCTAAGAGAACATTTCCCCAGCAAATTCATAGAGATGTGACCACAAGATGGCAGTGCACCTGTGCTGATGCAGAACATGTAGAGGGTTCATTTTAGTGCATCTGATGGACTAGACTATGGCAGAAGCAGATGCTTTTTCTTATTGGCTGGTAGACAATGTGGGAAAGTACTCTGTTAGAGGAAAGAAGGGACGGCCTGATAAGAGAAGGTGCTGAGCTGGCTGGAGGCTACAATTCTGAACCTGAGCTTAACTGGGAGGAACCATGAAGACATCCATGGGAGCTTTTATCATGTTCTCGTGGCTGCAGCTGAATTGTGAGTTCAGAGTATATTAGTGGATATTCTTCAGAAGTCAAGACTGGCTTTACTCAAGTTTCCTCCACTTAGTGTAGAAAAAGAGAATTCTGAAGCACAATAACCTGGAATCTCTTCTCCTTTCTCTCACCTTTTCTTTCTGCACAGGGTTCAGCCAGGGAGAGAATGTGGAGCAGCATCCTTCTACCCTGAGTGTCCAGGAGGGAAGCAGCTCTGTTATCAGCTGCAGTTATTCAGACAGTGCCTCAAGTTACCTCCCTTGGTATAAACAAGTATTTGGGAATGGTCCCCAGCTCCTTATAGACATTCGTTCAACCGTGGCCACAAAAGAAGACCAAAGACTCACTCTCTCATTGAATAAGACGGCCAAACGTTTCTCCCTGCACATCAGAGACACCCAGACTGAAGACTCAGCTGTGTACTTCTGCGCAGCAAGCACACATTCCTTCCCAGGCACCTGCTGCCTGCACTCAAACCTGGGACTAGGGAAGCCCCTGTCCTCTGACACAGACCTTCGAGTATAGGTTTTGTGCTGTTGTTTGTCTGTAGGTAGAAGCTAACATGTTAGACTATTAAGATGGAGATGACCCAGACAGCGTGAAAACATTTTGTTGGATGATTCTTGTGTTTGGATTCTTGAAGTGATTTAATAATGTTTTATTTTGAAATTCAGGTTTTCAGGATGACTTCATATTTGCTATTCAGACTCCTCTCCAAAATAACCAGTAATACAGTCCTTATTATGGATGGCTACTTAATATTGTGTTTCACAGTAAAAATTATAATTTTTCAATTCTAAAACATTACATGTCAAATAGAGAAATACAGAAAGTGCAAATATGAAAGTGATAATTCTGTAATCACATAATATTGCTAATATTCCTTTTAGGCTAAAAATTCTTATTATAATTAGGATCATGATTTTTTTCACTTTATGTATTTTGATTTGATTATTCCACACTTCATCAAGTCTTTCCCTCAAACATCTGCTTTTCTTAGGTTTAAGAAAACTTTTTTAAGTTTTCATTTAACATGTGCTTTAATATAGCTCTGTGGTATATTTTAATTAATTACATTTTCAAATCAATTTTGTTCCTCTGTATTTGGGGCAATATTTGACAGCCATTTCTTTTTCTTAAAAAGATTTTATGTGTTTATTTGAGAGAGAGAGAAAAAAATAGAGTACAAGTATGAGTGGAAGGAGGGGCACAGGGAAAGGGAGAAACAGATTCCTTTCTCAGCTTGGAGCAGGATCCTGGGAACCTGAGATCATCACACGACCTGAAGTCAGCTGCCTGGTTTACTGTGCCACCCAGGCACTCCTTGACCACCATTTCTATGTGCTTTGATTAATGTCTTGTTCAAAAATTGTGCCCCAGTTTTTCCAAGCACACAGGGGGTAAGTACTATTTGTGTGTTTAAGGGGAATTTAGATAGGGAGTGATCTGACAAAGTGAGCTTCAGATAAAGCTCAGAAATCTGTCCTCATTTACACAATTCTGTATGTATCTGTTCACAATAACTCTCTCATACAATTTAGGACACAGAATTTTGTATTTCATCCATTTTTATATTTTCAGTACCTAGGAAAACTTTCCCACATAATTGATTATCAATAGATGATAACAAAAGAAGGAAAGGACAATTCTGTTACTGACTCATAATTTTAAGCTAAGCTTTCTGTTTGAATTATATTTATAAATAAATTTGCAAAAAATAGAAGTCTTTAAAGTGTATGGGATTATTTGATTGTTTGAATACATAATGTTTCTTTCCATTTTTATATCTCTCTTAACGATGTTCTGCGGTTAGAAGATTATTCAATTTGTTCTTGAACTTGTAATTTTTTGTTATCATAATGAAAGCCTTTCTTTCTGAGATATATGGGAAAATTTTTGTATGCATGTGTCAACCGCCTTACTATTAGTAGATTGCACAAAGGCATTTGGACTAATGGCTAATGTAGAGATGACATGCTACCAACCTCCCTCCACATGTTCATGTTCGACTGAATTAAACATTACTAACCATAACATATATTTTTTAAAAAATCTGTATTTGCAAAGAAATCAATGGAATAAAACAAACTGAGTAAATATTTAATTCTCTCATTCCTACCCCTACCCCTGCTCAAGGGCAGGGTCCTTTCAAGGTCCCTCCAAGTCTTCCTAACTAACGATGGATATAATTGGTAATTGGTAGGGTGACAGTGGTTCCTTTTAGCTGAGTTATGGTTGCTAGGTATTTCATAACTGGCTTTCTCTTACTGGGGAAGTCCCCAGATTAAATTCAGCTTATCACATCTGACCAAAGGAGGTTAAAACTGTAGCCCAACACGTCAATGGGCTTGATTCTTTCCCTCCTAATACCACCAGCTCCTGTGCAGTAGAAGGAAGACGACTCCTGGTCAGTGCCTTTCCTCCAAGCCTGATAATGGAGTCAGAAGGAAGCATACTTCTATATTATTCATTTGTTTCCTCTTAAATCAATTGGAAGCAAGACAGAGGGTGCAGTTCCCACAGGTTTGAATGCTTGATCAGACTGAGGTGAGAACTGATGCAGTTGGAAGATAACAAGCGTTTTAGCCTGAGTGTGCACTGAGTCTCAGACCCAGACACGTTCAGGTTTAAACCTTCATCATGTTTGGTGTATTTGTTTCTTACATCCTGGGACAAAGTAGTACAAAGTTTTAGGCCTTCTCTTGATCCTGTGAAGCCAGACTGGGTGCCGAGAGTCTCCCTTTTGTTTGCGTTCTCTAGGACGGTGCGGACTGAACTTGTGTGATTTTTCCCAATCGGAGAGAGTGGGGCTGCTCTCTGCGCATGCTCACTAGCCGCTTACAAAGCTCACTGCTGTTGTCATCCTGTGTGCGCTGGTGGGAGGCCACAGGATGGGATGATGTATGGGTGAGGGACTGAGTGTTGTGTGTGCTCATGGGCCATTTGTGGGGGTCTGCAGGAGGCCATCTCCAGTGGGTCATGGGCAGATTCCTAATGAAGGCTGTGCCATGGTTTGTAGGGTCCATCTTGGTTACTACCCCTCAAGAGCCCTGGGTGCTGTTCTGCTGGGAGCATCCCACTCCCCAGTGAGCAGTACACCTCAGTATTCTGGATGGGTCTAGATGATGGTTCTCTTTGGCAGCATCCTCCAGAGCTTGGGGAGATAGATGTCACTCGCATGTTCTTACTTCCCTCCATGGGGAATTCACAGGCTGGATCTTCCATATACATTCATCTCTGGCTTCTGCTGATTCTCTAGACAACCTCAGTTTAAAATCTCTAATATGAATAATTTTTTCAATTCTAGTCAGTGAAGGGTGCATGATGTCATGCTAGTTAGTAAACATGTAACCAAGAATCCATTTTTTGTACTTTATTTGCTGAACAGATAATAAGTAGCACCTAATAAGGTCATTTCACTGATCTCAGTGGAGACTTGTTCTGGAAATTTGTTCAGAGCACCAAAGGTTAAGGTCTTGTAAAGGTGAATAAATGAAAGGCCAGGAGAGAAATCTGTGTCTGAATGAAAGGAAATGGCCAAGGGCTTTCTTATCTCTTTCAGTTTGTGATGCTGGAATAAGTATGGGTTGGGACATCTGAGTTATGTGGGCTACAGTGAGAAATTTATGGTAAGACAGCATAGGACATTGTGAGGGTAAGATGCAGGGCCACCTGGGATAAGGGTAACATGTACCAGACACCAGTAGCTGTGAACTACATTAAAAACGTATCAACTGACACTGACTACATTATTTTTTGCCAATTGACATGGCCAAGAGATATTCACCAATTTAACCACTTGAATTAATTTTGCTTCTGGTAAGTGATTGGATTTTATAAGGAAGTCCAGAGTAATAATTGCATGATCAGTCTGGTATTGTCTATTTCAATATTTAAGATAAGATTATTAAAAATCTATTAATTTGGAATTTGGTCTGAGAGTGTTTAAAACGTCTGTCCTGGACATGGACACTTCTTGAATGACAGAAGCAAAATCATGAGATTCCCTTCACTGAGAAATCTATTAGAGTTGAATAATGGGAGGGGTAATGAATATTTCACACTTATTCACCCAGCTGGTAGAAAAATGTTGGGTGTTTTTAGATAGTTACAGTCTATCCCTTAGAGAGGAGGCCAGTTTGTACTGTATGTGGTTCCATTGTATTTCATGTAGACATATGCAATGCAAGTTCTGAAGATGCTTCAACCAATTTGCCTGAGGCTACAATGATTTTGAGGCAAGGGTTAAGCCTTGGCTACTTTATCAAGAGACAGACAATGATAGGCAATGGATCTTCATTGTTTGCCATGATGTGGAGGAATATCCTTGGGGCACAGCCTTACTTTTAATACATACACGGGGAAAGTTTTATTACAATCGCTTATTATATCATCAAGAGTCCTATGGAGGTATATGGAGTCACCTAGGACATATTCTCTTCAGAACTGAGCACACAAAGCATAGCTTACTGTGGTTCAACTGAGGTAAGGGCAAAATGTAAAGTTAAAGGATTGATAACCTAATGACCAAACTCTGATGTCTATTCTGGCCTTTCTGAACACAGCTGAGCCGTGGAAACTAAACAGTAAGGAGAAGACCTCGGTGACAGGATCTATTGTCTGAGGGCTGCAACCTGAACTCTTCGACAAAGAATGATTAGATATTTCTGCATTTGGCTCTGTACATAGGTATCTATACAGACATGGGTAGTGAGGAGGAACACTGGCATAACAATAGATACACTGAAAGAGTTACAGTGAATGTCTAAACACTGCCTTCCTGTCATGTGATCTATTTCTACCTTAGATGAAGGAGCAGTATATGTAGTGTGAGGATACATGATTCCTAATCTTATGTTGTTTTCATAATCCATTACATGGAGTATTTTCATATAGGTGCCACGCAACTACTTTCATCACAGATGCAATGAATGTACATATCATAGTAGGTTAAACCATTAATCTTCATTTCAATATAAAAATCTGATTTTCAGATGTAATTGTTTCCAGGTTAAGGGTTGTATAATGCAAAAGGATGTGGGGTAGTGAGACTCTCCCTGGCACATTAAGAACTATGACATGACCCACACAACTTGGTACACCAAGAAACACTGTTTCCTGTTCTGGGGCCACAGCAGCACATACACAGCAATCCTTCCCTCACCCTGTCAGCCTCCCCTCACAATGCCAAACCTTGATATAGAAGAAGAAGAAGGAGGAGGAGAAGGAGGGGGAGGGGAAGGAGGAGGGGGAAGGGGAGGAGGAGAACTCAAACATGTTGCTCCCCAGCCTTCTCAAGGTGTTTGTGGTTTCCATGTGGCTAGGTGGGGAGAACCCCTGTTAGAATGTTCCTCCTCTATGTCCTAAAACAAGAGATGATGGGCAGTGTCTTGTGGGTATAGTGGGAAGGAGGGATAATAACATGTAAACTATAATTTCTTTGTGCCACATCACTTATTCTGACACCCCTAATTCTATGTTTTTTCCTTCAGGATCCAGTATTGCCCAGAAGGTAGCTCAAGCCTAACCAGCAAAGTCAGTGCTAGAGAAGGGGGCTGACATTCTGAAATGCACATATGACCCCAGTGATCTAAGTGATAGTCTATAGTGGTAGAAGTAGCCCAGCTATGGAGCGATGATAATCCTATTCATCAGGATTCTTAGAACCAGCAATATGCTATCCTCCTAAGGGGACTAAAGAGCCTGTTCTCTGTTCGTTCCATCTTATTAACACCTCTAGCATAGGTGTGCTCAGTTTGCACACTGGAGGTTTACCTGCTTCTCACCAGTCTTATCCACAAATGATCATAATTAGGGACTCTTAGGGGGACACTGTGAAGGAGCAGTGTATGAATTTTTCTCTTTGTCTGTCCCTGCCCTTGACTTCAACACTTCTTCAAAAGCACTTTTTGCCAACATGTGGCTCAGTTTGCACACTTCCAAACCCTGGGGTTTGAACAGTGTTTCACACTCCAAAATCCTCATTCTCTCCATTTCCCTCCTTCTACCTCTAACCCCATTCCTGCAGTGCCTTAAAATTTGGATAGTAATGGATGGTTGATAATTGGTCTTGCATTGTAACACCCTCTTATATTTACTTGGAAGGCATATGAGTAAAATAGAAATCTTATCAAGAAACTCTTCAAACTTTTTAAATCACAAACTTTTACCATTTTAACCTACTATTTACCATTTTAACAATTTTCAAGTGTACAAATCAGTGGTATTAAATACATTGCATTGTTGTTCAACCAGCACCACCATTGATTTCTGGAATTCTTTCCATCTTTAAAAACTGGATATTTGTGCTCATTAAACAATAACTCTCCATCACTCTATCCTTCCAGTCCCTGGAAACTGCCATTCTACTTTCTCTTGCCATGAGTTTGACTGCTTTAGATACCTCATGGAGGTGGAATTATGCAGTATTGGTCATTTTGTGACATTTCATTTAACATAATGACCGCAGGGTTCTTCCTTGTTGAATCACATGTCAGAATTTATCTCCTTTTAAGGCTGAATAATATTCCAGTGTATGTCATAACACATTTTGTTTATCTATTCCTATCTGTTGATAGACTTTTGGGTTACTTCTACCTTTTGGTAGAAACAGGAATTCATAAACTCAATATTCTGAGTACATAGCCAAATTCTTTCAATTTTTGAATATATACCAGATGTGGATTGCTGGATCAACGAAGGCACCCAGGTGCCCCCCAACTCTTGGTTTTTGGCTCAAGTATGATCTCAGGGTCTTGAGATTGAGTCCTGCATCAGACTTAAATCTTGGCATGGAGTCTACTTTCCCTCTCCCGCTGTCTTGGGCCCTCCCCTCTTTCTTTCCTCTCTCTCTCCCTCAAATAAATACAAAAATATCATTTTTAAACAGAATCTGAGATCATTTTGTGGGATTCAGCTTCATTTATGATGTTTCTTCTATCTAGAATTCATATATTTCATTATTGAATGATTCTGATTCTCCAGAATATTTGACTATTAAAATTATTGACTATAAAATAGTATGACTTTTAGGGCACCTGGGTGGCTCAGTTGGTTAAGCAACTGCCTTCAGCTCAGGTCATGATCCCGGAGCCCTGGGATCAAGTCCTGCATTGGGCTCCCAGCTCCACAGGGAGTCTGCTTCTCCCTCTGATCTTCTCCCCTCTCATGCTCTTTCACTGTCTCTCTCTCAAATAAATAAATTTTAAAAATAAAAAAAAAATAGTGTGACTTTTACTCTGGAAAACTTTCATTAAAAAGATAAAATTCCTTACAATTGTTAACTTTTATGACCAAGTAATATGGTATTTCAGGTAAAAGCCATTTGTTCATTTTTGTTTAACTTAACAGATATTTAGGGAGTGCTTTAAAAATTACAGTCACAGTTCTAAATATTGCGGTACAGTGCCAAAAACACAGAATCACTCAGCAAAGGACCTGGTTTCCTATTACCTTTTCCATATTCAACTCCAACTCCTTTCCTGGCAGTTAGTGGGTTATAGGCCGACCCACATGGACACATGAGAATATGAAGTAAGATGCTTTAGAAGATTGCTATCCTCCAGCTACAGAAATTCCCTGGGGTGCTGTGTTAAAGAACTTCCACATCAGGTAGTGTCTTAAGAACAAAACAGACCTGAGAAGTCAGGATTGCTGTTGTTCAGACTTCCAAGAGCCACCTGAAGTCTGACATGTGCCTCATCAAGTCAGGGATGAAACAGATGGCTGACTTGGGGAGGATTCTGGCCAACATGCACGCATTTCAGTCTCTGTCCACCAGAGGGTGCATCTTCCTACCACAGTCCCATTTCCTGTGTGAAATGTGGTCTTCCACTGATCATTTCTCTGTCACTCCAACATTTCTTCATGGTAAGAATGAGGAACATTTTTTAGGTGACGTTCCAGAGATGAAGTGTTCTCCAGGCTTCATGACTGTGGTAGTCTTAATGCTTGGTAAGTACAATGCCTCTTAAAATTTGGATTCTTTCTTCCATTTTGTCAGCAAAACCTTTAACCATAATTTTATCCAAGAACTTTATGCCCAAGGTGACACAGATATCTTTTCTTTTTCCTCAGGACAAACACATGGAGACTCAGTGACTCAGACAGAGGGTCAAATGACCCTCTCAGAAGAAGCTTCCCTGACTATAAACTGTACTTTTTCAACAACATGGTCCCCCACTCTTTTTTGGTATGTCCAGTATCCAGGAGAAGGTCTAGAGCTCCTCTTGAAAGCCTTGAAGGACAAAGAGACGAAACACAACAAAGGTTTTGAAGCCACCTTCAACAGCAAATCCAAATCCTTCCATTTGGAGAAAGGCTCAGTGCAAGCATCAGATTCAGCTGTGTACTACTGTGCCATGAATGACACAGTGATGGGGACTGTAGGGGGAGCTGAGCACAAACTCTGAGCAGAACAGGGTCCTGGATGCTGAGCATCTCTGACTGGTCCATTCTGGTTTCAGCACACTCTGTGGTTGTTTGTCCCTCAGTGTGTGGTTGGAACAAAAATCATACAAACAACTAGAGCACAGGAACCAGAAGTAACATTCCCCAACCCCAGCTGTTCCTTAGTGACATTAAGAACAGTTTGATGCCAAGAGTTCCTCAGCCAGAGCATAAGTAATTTCAAGGTAAAACCACAGTTTTACCTTGCTTGCTAATCCTTGCGGTGAATGTCCAGCCCCACAAATTGTTCATGGAACCCTGGTGTGTGCTGTTGTGTCTATGACACTTTTAGAGACATGGTATGCCTGAGAAGGTGGTGATGCCTAATGTCTTCCTGACAGAATATGGCAGGAGAGGTGGTGGGAGAGCATCAGCCCCAAACCAGGATTTATTAGAGAGGAAGGGAAGGGAGGAAAGGAGGAGGAACACATGAACCTGAGCAAGGAAAATAGAAGGCAGAGACTTCTGCCCTGCTTTCTCCTCTAGTAAATCAGGTGACAGACTCAGGCTGATATTCAAAATGAAGCGGTGGGTGCAGAAACAGAATGGAGGAAGTGGCTCATGTCCTGGCCAGTTAAATAGATCAGTTGACTTTCTGACAGTAAGAACTCAAGTGAGATCCTTCTTAGTACTCATGTGAGAAATGTGAGAGAAAATGCTCTTGCACTGAAGTTTCCTAACAGTATAGATGGGTAGGTGACACTGGGAGGGAAATCCTTTAGATTTCTCTAACTCCTGTTTTGCACCCTCTCCCAGAGGGTCATAATCATGGGATTGGGAGAATGTTTAGGAGTCAGTGAAGTTATGTAAGGAATAATAGATAAACAGTGTCTGTATTGCAGTACAATACTTTGCCAAAAATGTTGCAATATTCTTTATTTTTAAAATATCATTTATTTTATATTTTAAAAAATTTAAAAAATATTTTTAAGAATTTATTTATTTATTTTAGAGCGAGAGTTTAAGACACCCAGGGGCTTGGGTGGAGGGTGTGTGGGAGAAGGAAAGAAAATCTCAAGCAGACTCCTCACTGAACAGGGAAGCTAACACGGGGCTTGATTTCATAATCCTTAGATCATGACCTGAGCCGAAAGCAAGAGTGAGTCGCTTAACAATCTTAGTCCCCCAGGTGTCCTGTAATCTATAATTATTATCCACTTCAGTAGATTTTATGAATGAGCTTCAATCAAAATATTAATATATTTACATATATATTAGTATATATTCTTGGTTTAAATTAATTTTTTGTTTAAATGGTTTAAAATGTAAACTTTTTAAAAACTTCTCTAAATATAAATGCATGTCAAAATGTACTTCAAACAATTGAAAAGGATATATAATAAGAATTTTTCTCTGACACTGGGATATAATGGCAGACTAGGGGTGCTGGCTGGTTCAGAAGGCAGAGCTGCAACTTTTGATCTCGTGGTTGTAAGTTCGAGACCCATGTTGAGTGTTGAGACTACTTAGAAATAAAATCTTTTTTTAAAAAACCATGGTAGACTAATAATGCATGTTTACCTCTTGATTTTTTTTAAAGATTTTATTTATTTATTTCACAGAGAGAGATCTCAAGTAGGCAGAGAGATAGAGGAAGAAGCAGGCTCTCCGCTGAGCAGAGAGCCCGATTCGGGACTGGATCCCAGGACCCTGAGATCATGACCCGAGCCGAAGGCAGAGGCTTAACCCACTGAGCCACCCAGGTGCCCCTATCTCTTGATTTTTCTAAAGCTCTATTAAAAAGATAGTTTATCTCCTTTAAAAGATAGTTTATCTCCCTCTATTAAAAAGACATCTTAAAGGGCAGAAAGCTGCAAACACAGAGAGAAACAGGACAGAAAATATCAGCAGGCAGCGAAGTCAACCAGCTTTAGAAAATGAGCTATTTATGGAGAAAAGCAAACTTGCATGAAAGACTAGATAAGGAGAAACCCAGGCCTCCTGTGGAAGCACCTCAGTGTTTGCTGTGCCTCCCGGAAAGGGTCAGGGAAAAGAAGTACCACACATTTTTGGATAATTGAGGAAGATGATGCTGCCTACGTTGGTGGGTGTGTAGATATGTGAGAGAGAGAGAGAGAGAGAGAGAGTGTGTGTGTGTGTGTGTGTGTGTGTGTGTGTGTTGAAGGTATTGGGGTGGAGGGAATAAACTAGGTGAGCCACGTGAGAAAATTTTAAGTCACAGAACAACCATGCACTACACGGCACTTTATAAGAAGCAATGATCAATTCTAAAGTCAGCACAAGACTGCAAATTGGTCTTTGAGGAATTGAGAAGAGCACATAAAAACTTTTCACACATCTTATGTATTACTAAGCTTTTTGATTTTTGCTCACCAGTTCAACTTTCCTTTTCTTAAAGAAATTCTTCCCTTCCTCCCTGTAACCCCTGACAACCACCAATGTTTTTATTGTCTCTATAGTTTTACCTTTCCCAGAATGTCACATAGTGGATATCAAACAGAATGCAACCTGGGCTTCTTTCACTTAGAAATATGCATGTAATTTTCCTCCACGTCTTCCCATGGTTTGATAGCTCATTTCTTTTCAGAACTGAATAAGATTCCCTTATCTAGCTGTACTATAGTTTACTTACCCTTTCTTCTACTGATGACATCTTGGTTGCTTTCATGTTTTGCCAATAATAAATAAAACTGCTACAAACATTTTTGTGCAAGTTTTTTGTAGACAGAAGTTTTCCAGCCATTTGGGAAACACTAAAGATTGTCATTGCTAGATGATATGGTAGGAGTCTGATTAGCTGTGTAAGAACCTTCTATGCTTGTGTTCCAAGTAGGCTGTACCATTGTGCATTCCCATCAGCCACAAATGAAGTTTCTTGTTGCTGGACATCTTTGCCCATGTTAAAATAAAAACCAAACTGAGCAGCCTTGAAAGTTCCCTGGACAAAGATCACTTCCAAAATCAGTTTAGTCCTATAAATAAAGCTTAATTTAGTTTATTTTGTTGAATCAACTTTACCTGCATCATTTTTTTGCTTTGCCTCTGGAAATCATAAGCAAAACTTGAACTGTTTCCCAGGTTTGACCTGAGGTACCCACTGACCAATTTCAGATATGGTTTACAGCAACTCTGATATAACTAATCAACGGGAAGAAAGTAGACTCCTGGTGTTCTCACTATACAAATTGTTTTCTAACAATATACTCTTGAGCCTCATTCCATGTTTTGGTTTGAGTATTCCCAGTTCACGAACTGTCTTTTTGGTGTGTGCATGACGCTTTTACTAATTAACGCCTTGGTGTAATTCATTGGATTGACCTAGGCTATTTCTGAATTTTTGACACCAGCATTTGGTGATGTTAGTGTTTTGGATTTTGACCATTCTAACAGGTGATACCTGTGGTTTCTTACTTTTTTAAAAATTTAATTTGTATCGTGCAAAGAACACTTACCATGAGATTTAGCCTCTTAAAATTTAGGTATACAATACATGATTGTTGATATGGGTACAATGTTGTAGAGCAACTCTGTATTCTTTCATATGCTGGATTAGTAATTCTCCACTACCCAATAGCCAGAGCTCATGGCAACCAAGTTTTTATTCACTCTTTCATTCTATGAATTTGACTATCACAGATACCACATTTAGGTGGAATCATCCATTATTTGTTTTACTGTGACTGGCTTATTTCAGTTATCATAATGTCCTCAAGATTCATCTATATGACTTCATATTGTCAGATTTCCTTTTTCTTTTTCCTCTTAAGGCTGGGTAATACACTACTTCTGTATATTTTTTTTATCCCACGGTTAAGTTGTGGCTAATACCATTTTAAATACTGAAGTACCAAACAGAGTGGTCTTTTTTTACATAACTGCATGACTGTGGGAGGTGATATTTCACTAGGGCTTTGATTGCATTTTCCTGACAATCAGTGACATCGGGTGTTCGCTCACACACTTGTTGGCTATTCAAATGTCTTCTTTAAAGAAACATCTATTCTAGTCCTTAGACCATTTTTAATTGGCTTACTAGTTTTCTTAAAAGCTATTATTGTAGGAGTTATTATATTATTTGGATATTAAACCCTTATCATGTATGTAGTTTGCAAATATTTTCTCCAACTCTGTAGGATGACTTTTGATGCTGTTGATTGTTTTCCTTCTTATGCTGACTTTTTTAGTTTTGTTTGTTTTTTAGCTTTTGTGTGTTTTTCCTTAGATCTTCCCTTTGTAAGGATTAATTAGTTTGCTAGCTAGGTCTTCTCTTAGGTGCCTTTTGACTGTCTCTTGGGAAGAACTGACAGTTCTTTGGCTTCTTTCTTTGGGTGTAGTGGGCTTAATAGATGAGGAGGGGACTTTAGAATTTGCACGCTGGGATAGCAGGAGAATGTCATCCTATCTGCTCACGTTTGTTGGTTGTTTGCTCTCAGGTTTTTTTCTTAAGCAATATGGAGAAATAGTTTTAAATTTTGATTCAATTCGGGGCACCTGGGTCGCTCAGTCAGTTAAGCAGCTGCCTTCGGCTCAGGTTGTGATCCCGGGTTCCTTGGATCAAGCCCCGCCATCAGGCTCCCTGCTCAGTGGGAGCCTGCTTCTCCCTCTGCCTGCCACTCTGCCTACTTGTGCTCTCTTTATCTGTCAAATAAATAAATAAAATCTTTAAAAATTTCTGATTCACAATTATCATATGATCTCTCTCCTATGAGGAATAATTTCTTTTTAATCTATGTTCTGATTACTGAATATTTGAACTTGTTTCTAATATTTTGGTTTTGTTCCATATGCTTTTGCTTCTTTCTTTTCCCTTCTGTTTCACTGACAGAATTTTCACTTTTTCTCTGCTGATTTGAAAAAAGCAAAATGCGCTTCCATATTATTGACAATATTCTCAAATCGTGTGTGGGGGTATGTGTGCAGGTGTTTACATTTTTTGTATGTTTAATTTTGTTCTGTAATATTTTTTCCTTGTATATACATACCACTGCTTCTCCTTGGGTGTGCTTTTTCTCTTGCTGATTTACTATATTTGGAAAACCTCAGTGACTGGTTAGAGCAAACTATACACTATTTCTGTATCAGGACAGAATTTCAGAAAGAGTTTATCAAATGAGCTGATAAACTCCAGTTTTAATGCACATTAAGAACACAATAGAAAATGAAAATCTTCCAACACGATAATCAGAACATGAATTCTCTTCATTCTTCTTCAAGCCCTTTGTCCCTGAATTTCCTCTACCTGGAGTAATTTTCACCTGCCAGCCTCGGGGCTCATTCCTTCATTTCTTCCTCATCTCTGTTCCTAAAAAAACATGTGCTCATGTGAGGAATGCTTAATAAGCTTTATTGTAGTGTAGTATCTCCTAGATTAAATAAATCATTGTAGCCTTTAATCAATAGAGGAAAGGATGTATAAATATATGTACACTATAGAATATAATGGAACAAAGGATATATATGGGTTAATATAATAAGACCTACAAGATTTACTACTGAGTTTATAAAACAAGTTACAGAATGGTATACCTTAAATGTATGCTTACATTATAATAAAGTCTAAATAAAATACTATATATTTTCTGTTGATTCAAATCTAGTAAACATCTGGAAGCATCAACTCCAAATTGTAAAGATGAAGAAAGTATTACGGTAATCAGTGATCTAAGGGTCAGAATTGGAAGTGGTAGTCAAAAGGGATTTTATTCTATAGGTAAGGTTTTATTACTTTTAATAATTCATATATGCACAAGTTCCTCCTATTATTAAAAGTAATATAAATCATAAAAGCCATCATAAAGGCTTATCCATATTCTCTCCTATCCTTGAGGCCAAGAAGGGGAAGGGAGATTTTCGCAAGATTTTGTCCAAGGACCTAATGAAAATGTATTTGTCCCTCCTCTCAGATCAGGTAGTTTTTAGTTTCCTCCTCCCCTTTGACTCTATAATTATGTATATTTTTGTCTTTCCCCACAGACTGTAAACTAGTACGTTTTCTAATTTTATATATTTTATTTATTTTTATTTCATTTTCGGTTACTTAAGGTACAATGTTATATCAGTTTCATCTGTACAATATAATGATTCAACACTTCCACAGAACACCTGATACTCATCATGACAAGGGCATGCCTTCACTCCCTCACCTGTGGAACCCATCCCCCAGTCCTCTCCCTCTGGTAACCATCAGTTTCTTCTCTTTAATTAAGAGTCTGTTTCTTGATTTATCGTTCTCTGTTATATATTTTTTCTTTGCCTGTCTGGTTTGTTTCTTAAATTCCACATGAGTGAAATCATATGGTATTTGTTTTCTCTGACTGACTTATTCTTTCAGTGTTCTACTCTCTAGCTTAATCCATGTCATTACAAATGGCAAGATTTCATTCTTTTTTGTGGCTGAATAATATTCCATCACGCGTTTAGATATTCTGAACATCTAGGAAATTACCCCAGTGAAACGAAAAGCTCAATGAATGTGGATTTCTTTGGAACTAAGCTAAAGAAATCAAACAAAAGCACAAGATGAGATTTACCAAATTATTTTCTGATATCAATTTCCATGCAATTCCATTTTAAAAGCAGGATTTGGCTCACTGGTAATCCCCCATTCAAACTAAGCAGTTATTTTCTTTTCTGATCATCTCCATTTCCTTCATCAGGAAATTTGGAATGAAAAGAGCTGGGCGGGTCTTTCTGTGGAGTTGCTGTGTCTGAAGTGTTTTTGCTGACCATTTCAGTCCTCTAGGAGGCACTCTAGGCTTTGCCAGAAACAAAGACTTTTTTTTTAATCTTTTTTTTTTCAGTGCTCCAAAATTCACTGTTTACACCACCCCCAACAAAGACTTTCTGATGGTCCAGGATTGAGCCATTAAAGGGAGAACAGAAATCATATAAGCCAGTCCAATTAGTCCCCAAAGTCAGGGGAGGCAGGGATGGACAGAGTTTGTGTAAAGTTCATCTCAGGTTTTCAGTTCTGCCATTCTATATCAGCCTCACACATCTGGAGGCCATGTCTCTAGAAATCCATTATACAGATAATTCTTGGAGCATAGGTGACAAGATAAGATTATTTCTGGACATTGTGACCATGGAAACGCAACAGAAAATGTCCCATTACCTGTTGTCAATATCAATAAAATCCCCTAAACTTACTGACCCTGAAATTATTTCAATACCTCAGATACCCTACCTTTCCATGTATCTCTGCTGAGAATGGAGGGAACAAGAATGAAGAGAAGAAAGGGAAAAATAAGGGGCAATAAATAAGAGAAAGAAAGGGAGAAGACAATATTGCCCGTGACCAGCAATGTATGGCCTGGCCAGACTCAGCTGTGTATGTAAACAGAGTGTCCACTAGTTAATGGCAAAGGAGAGGTGGAGAGGTAGAAATTAAATCAGAAGGGACATCATGCAGGTATTTTACCTTTCACCAACAAATTCTGGTTGGAATAATACTCTATGCAGATGGTGACTATCTGTCTTGGTTTCTAGAACTCCTGATTTCAAGAATTTGTAGTTACTTCTGCAATACACAATGCATGCTATTGACAGTTTTCTCTTTTTTTTTTTTTAAGAGATTTTATTTATTTGTCAGAGAGAGATGGAGAGAGAGCAAGCACAGGCAGACAGAATGGCAGGCAGAGGCAGAGGGAGAAGCAGGCTCCCCGCCGAGCAAGGAGCTGGATATGGGACTCGATCCAAGGACGCCGGGATCATGACCCGAGCCGAAGGCAGCTGCTCAACCAACTGAGCCACCCAGGCATCCCGACAGTTTTCTCTTATTGGCATTTTTATATAACCAAATTCTCACCTTGTTTGTCAAACTATGAAGTTTGGGGAATGGAATCACTCTTCCCCGTGATTCCTCAATCTTCAGTGAAACCCACTGAGACACTGACTCTTCTAGAAGAATCATTCGCCTTTCCTCATACACTAACCCACAAATTTCTTACATAAGTGTTTAAGAAAATAACCTCTTATTATCTTCCTATATTAGAAATATTGTCCCTACCTCCCTGCACCGTAAAAATCACAATTTTGGAGAGATTGTTATGAGTGTCACTGGGCCACTGTGGGTGGAGTCTTGAGTGAGTGACAGAGCTGAGGTGTGATTGGTGCTCAGTGATTCTGGTGGAAAGGATTGAGTGTAAGAACACAATTTCTCTGAATCCAAGACTACACCCAGCACAGTAGCATTATCAGTAATTCAACAACTAGACAAGAAATCATGAGGAGACATTGGGGAGCTCTGCTGGGGCTCCTATGGCTCCAGGTTTGCTGTGAGTAGGGTGTTCCAGATGGGTCTGGGGAGCAATGCACAGCCCACATTGGTGGGGGGAGGCGGCTGACACTGAGCTCCTAGAGGGTCTTACATTTTCGGTGTTGTGTCTTGGGATATTTATTTTACAGGTTTGAAAATAGCACCAGTGACTCCCCAGTGACATCACTTGTGTTTGTTCCTCTCTTTCCACACAGGGGTGAGAGGGATGACGGTGGAGCAGAGCCCTTCAGACCTGAGCCTCCAGGAGGGAGCCAGCTCTACTCTCAAGTGCAATTTTTCTAATGCAGTGAACAATGTGCAGTGGTTCCGACAGAACCCCGGGGGCGGAGGTCTCACCCGGCTGTTTTACATAACTTCAGGGATGAAGCAGAGTGGAAGGTTAAACTGCACAGTGAATACTAAGGAAAAGTTTAGCACCCTCCATATCACGGCGTCCCGACTGGAAGACTCAGCCACCTACCTGTGTGCGGTGGAGGCACAGTGCTCCCCTGTGATCTGCAGCCTGCACCCAAACTGCAGCTGGGCCTGCAGCCCCCGCCCTTCCCTGGGTTGTGCATTTGCCCCCAGAGCAGGCTTTGCACATTTTCAGTCTTTCAGATTTATGTTAGGGCACTTTTTTTCCCCTCCTAAAATTAGACCCATCAGGGCTTTCATTTCACTTACTTGCCCTTTTTCTTCCCAGAAAGCCCTTTGCAGGTAAAAACCTCTACCATGGAGTCACTGGAGCAAGTGATAGAGATGCCCATATCCAGTACCCTGGGAAAACAGATGTCCTGGCAGCTAGCATATAAATTATCTGTAAGTAGTCAAATGGAAAATGCTCAAAAACTTCAGTGGTCATCAGCAAACAAAGAGATGACTAAATTTTTTAGTTACCTGTGGGTGGTTCTTTTTCAAAGAAATGTAAACAGAATATGCACAATGTTTTTTAAACTCTGTATTCAGCTTTTTACTCCTGGAAACACAAATACAATAAAATAATTTTATTGAGGGTTGGGCACTCTACTTATAACCATATTTTCTTTTTCAGTAAGATAATACTCTGTGAATAAGTACTTTACTTTTATGCATGAATAAAGGGAGGATTCTAGAGCATAAGTTACATTGTTGAGATCATATTATTTCAAAATTAGTGAACTTGAGGTGACATTAGAGCTTATCCTCTGAGAACCTGGTATAGAAGACCCTACAGAATAATAAAATCCAAACGATTTGTACAATGTATTGACATACATCACTGACAAAAGTATCTATTTGAGTAATTCTAAATAGCACCTGGTGGAGAAGAGCTCATGGAAATTTTCATTCTGTTCCATGAAAATTTATTGCTCTTCCTTGCATTTTAAATGAATCTATTACTCGTGATTTTGTAACATCATTCCTAGTTGGGGAAGGGAAGCAAACAACTTCCAGGACTCCCCTAAAAGATCCCTGTCTCTGTTGTAGCCAGACCTCAAATACAAAGTCAAAACTTACCTGTGTAAAGATTCCCTCACAAACTGAATTCCAGCCTGCACTGGCTTTTATGTTGAGAAAAGGGCATTGATAGGAAGGCTTATGCCCCTGAAAATTCAGATGGAAGTAAATGGGCAGACTCCCTGAAGCAGGGAGGAAACTCAGTTTCTTGAGCATGGGACCTGTGAAGTTACACAGCCCTTCACTCTTCCAAGGAACCCTGACCTTGGTTTGATGCTGTGCCCTCACTGTCTTGAAATTAATACTAGTTTTACCTTTATGCTTATCTTTTATAAGTGAGTCCAATAAGTGGGAGGAACAAGTGCCTGAGCAGAGAGGTACGTGGGCAGCAGGACATAGGTGGGAACACATGCAGGCTCAGGTTCTGGGTCACAGCAGGTTGCGTGTGAGCTGAGCAGTTGGCAGGGTCACCTGTGGTGTCTGTGCCTGCTTTGGACTAGCTGGGGCTTTGACATGCATCAAAGGGTACAGTAAATATTATTGGGAAATTACTACAGATTGAAAGTGTATACCTGGACATTTCAAGAAAGCAGTTTGGCAGTTTCTTACGGGACTAAACATACTCTTACTGATTGATGCAGCAATGACTTTCCTGAGTATTTTCCCAAAGGGTTTTAAAAGTTACGTCCACACAAACTTGTACACAGGTGCTTTATAGCAATTTTATTCATAATTGCCAAAACCTTGAGGTAAGTTTCATGTCTTTCAATAAGTGAATGAATAAATAAATGGTGGTACATCCAAACAGTGGAATATGATTTGGTGGTTTAAAAAAAAAAAAAAGGAGCTATGAAGCCATAGGGGAACTTTATATGCATTTTAGTAAGTGAATACAACCCATCTGAAAAGACTACATAAGTTATGATTCTGATCCTATGACATTCTGGAAAAAGGAAAACTAGGAGGGAAAAAAAGATTGTGGTTGCCAAAGTTTGAGGGGAGCAGCAGGGATGAAGAACACAGAGAATATTTAGTGTAGCGAGCCTAGTCGCTATGATAGTATAATGGTGGATACATTCCTTATACACTTGTTCACACCCACAGAATGTACAACAGCTGGAGTGAACCCTAGAAAAACTGTGGTCTTTGAGTGATAGGATGAAGCAGTGAAGGCCCGTCCATTGTAAAATGTGTCCTGGAGAAGTTGACAAAGGGAGAGGTTGTACCTGTATGGGGGCAGGAAATGCACTGGATACCTCAGTATGTCTGCCTCATTATCTTTGAACTTAGTTGAAGTGTTTGAAAATAAGAAAATCTTTAAAAAATTAAATTGAGAGACATGAAACTAGTATGTATGAAGAGTTAAAGCATTTTAGAAAAATGATCCCTTAGAAACATTACCTAGTGACACATTTTCCCTGCTTTTTGAATAAAGATCCTACATTTTCATTTTGAAATGATCTCAAAAATTGTATAGGTATCCATGGCTGGAAATTTTAAACCTCCAAACTGAAGTTTTAAGGAGAAAGTCAGAATCCAGCAAGCAATTAGACTATTTTAGAAAGTGCTTCCCACTTTCCATATTAGTAAGTTCATCCACCTTGCCTAATTTGTTTTTCTTTTTTCATACAATATATACAATTATATGAATAGATAAATAGAAGAAATATGACTCCAGAAGACCATCCTGCTTACCCATGGCTCAGCCATGGAGCCCCCTGGTCTCACTGCCTATGAAGGACTTTCCACTCAGTGAATAAAGTCCCCTTTTTTTTTCCCATGTTAATTTGGCTTTAGTTCTCCTTGATACATTATTGATCTCATAGAAGAAACAAAAACCCAAATAGGATCTTGTCCTGAGAATTGTGTCTCTATTCTGAAGAGGCCTCACAGTGGGTTAGGATCAACCTCAGATCCATTAGATTACATGCTATTGTGAAAATGGTATTGGGGTTCCATGATGCAGGCAATTTCTCCCACTCTGACACTAGTCCACATTGCACACAACCAGTATTCAATAAATATTTGCTTTGTTATACAGTATAAAAGGAACTTAGAGTTGGAAGAGCCCTTAGAAATCCTTTTGTCCAACTTCATTTCACAAAATAGAGACTGTATTCTAGATGACAGCATGGAACAATTAGGTAGTAAATGATCTGGGTGAGAAAGAAAGTAGGTTTCCTACTTCCTTTAAAACATTCTCTCCCTTGCCTCCTTGCTGTAGGACCATCCTGCCGTGTAAAGAGAATGTATTTAATGCAAGCCCAGATCTCTGCAGTTTTGGTCTGATAAAGTCATGGTCCTATCATTTTGAAACCCTAAACGAAGAGTTCCACCATGTGTAAATATCTGAGACCTTGGGCAGGAAAGACACTCAGGCTGAGCTACTGTGATTCTACCAGCAGACTCGTACATCACTCACTGTTTCTGTGGGAGAAAGCCAGAGGGGATGGTGTCATGTGAACACCAACATGTATTTCTAAGGACTTTCCCCAAAATAGCAAATGTATTTATCATCCCAGGTGGAAATCCCTTGAAGGCAGTTTGAGTATAATGAGTATAATTCACACATTGTCTGCAAAATGACCATTGGAATTGGAAGACTCATGCAGCTGGAAGTCCACCAAGATGGTAGGTGAAGGTTTTCTAGGCCGGCACTTTAACAAAAGGAAAGCAATATTCTATGAAATCATCATGGAGCTGGAAATTTTGCTCCAAGAATGGCTGTTTCTCTGCAATAGTTAATTCATGGAAGAGAGTCGTTCTTATGAATGGTCCTATTCAGACCATTATATTTGTTGTTAGTGTCACACCTCAAAACCACAAATATTGTCTTATTGATCTCTGAGAAGAGGAAAATTTGCCCAGAGAAGTGTTTGAGCATGCTTATTTTATGGGGAATGGGTGAAAGAATGGAAGATGCTCTGAATCAAGAAATTTTCCAAACATAAAAACAATTTCATATATACACATATATTTATATATTGAGTTGATTGATATTCTTCACCATAGCTGTCTTTAAAGCTTTCAAGGTGAGAAAGATGAAAGGAAGATGAGTTTATTCTTTGTCATGTAAGAGCATCCATGAGTAGGAATTAGAGGAAAGGGGCTTCTTTTGAAAATGAGGTTGTCTTGTTTTCCCAGAGACCATTTCTCCTAATCAGTTCTTTAGGACAAGTTTCTTGTTGGTACCATCCCCAGAGCACAGGGAATATTTGTGATTTATTGTTACAGAGGTCATCAGAAATTTCCAGATAATTAATATGAATGTAAAAGGGGTTTTAGCAGAGAGAGATAATTCTGGAAACTCACAGGGCCGCTGACCTTTATCAAACACTGTAGTGGCATTTAGGAGAAATATGATGGTGTATGGAATGTGAAGCATGCTGGGCAGGAACTGGGAAGCATGACAGGGTAGATGGCTAATACTTAAGAGGAAATTGTCCTGAGGCCATGAGTCAGTAATTGCATTGGAGGACATGCCACCTATTTTGATTTGAGAAAAGGAAATCACCTCAAGGATAAACTTACATGTGGTTGTATTTTCTGAGTTCGCAGGTTGAGGTTTCATCAGAATTTCTACTGTGTCCTTCAGTACTTTCTAGAATATAAAACACATAGCATTCAAATAGATTTCTTAAAGCATATCAGATTTATTTATGTAAATTAGTGCAATCTTGGGTCAAAGTATTTCCTGTAGTTGAAATATTAATAACTGATGGAAGTTATCCCCACTGCTTATCATTTAGATTTAGTCCTTTACTTTTTGTTATAGTCATCTCAAGTGAGAGAATAGTCTACATTTTGACTGCTGGTACTGTCAATCCTCTGAAAAAAGCAACGTCATGGGCAAGACCAGCTAGGCGAAACAGAGCCTGAGATCAGAAACATTTGAAATATCATATGATCTTCTCTCTCTTACTCTAAACTTTGGGTTACATGTTCCTTTTACAAAGAGTTTTCTTCATCACAAATGAGAATGATAGATTTGGCAGAAAGGGAAGTTTCTCTAATATCTTTTTTAAGAGTGTGAATCATGATTCCCTCCTGATTTCAAACGTGTGCACCAGACCTATCATGGAATAAATAGCAATAACATCTATAACTTTCAACTTATAAACAGTAACTCGGTAATGCACAGAGGCATAAACCTTGATCTCCACGTTCTCACTGTGCCCTTCATCCCTGACCTAAGATTTAATTTGCTTGACTGATTGCTGCCTTGATACATGTGAGCCCCTCAGAGGCACAGGCTAAGAGAAGAGCATTTCCACAGCAAGTTCAGTAGAGATGTGACCAAAAGAGAGCAGTGCACCTGTGCTGATGAAGAACACATGGAGGGTTCATTTTAGTGCATCTGATGGACTAGACTATGGCAGGAGCAGGGTCTTTTTCTTATTGGTTGGTATACAATGTGGGAAAGTACTCTGGTAGAGGAAAGAAGGGCCGGCCTGATAAGAGAAGGTGCTGAGCTGGCTGGAGGCTGCAATTCTGAACCTGAGCTTAACTAGGAGGAACCATGAAGACATCCATGAAAGCTTTAATCATGTTCTCGTGGCTGCAGCTGAACTGTGAGTTCACAGTATATTAGTGGATATTCTTCAGAACTCAAAACTGGCTTTACTCAGGTTTCCTCCCATTAGTGTAGAAAAAGAGCATTCTGAAGCACAATAACCAGGAATCTCTCCTCCTTTCTCTGACCTTTTCTTTCTGCACAGGGTTCAGCCTGGGAGAGAATGTGGAGCAGCATCCTTCTACCCTGAGTGTCCAGGAGGGAAGCAGCTCTGTTATCAGCTGCAGTTATTCAGACAGTGCCTCAGACTACTTCCCTTGGTATAAGCAAGAACTTGGAAAAGGTCCCCAGCTCCTTATAGACATTCATTCAAGCATGGCCACAAAAGAAGACCAAAGACTCACTGTTTCATTGAATAAGACGGCCAAACATCTCTTCCTGCACATCAGAGACACCCAGCCTGAAGACATAGCTGTGTACTTCTGCGCAGCAAGCACACACTGCTTCCCAGGCACCAGCTGCCTGCACTCAGACCTGGGACTGGGGCAGCCCCTGTCCTATGACACAGACCTTCAAGGATAGCTTTTGTGCTGTTGTTCATCTGTAGGTGGAATCTAATATGTTAGACATTAAAAGAATGTAGTAAGACTATTAGGATGGAGATGACCCGGACAGGTTTAGAACATTTTGGTGGATGACTGTTTTTTAATGTATCCTTGAATGGACTTTTAATGGTTTTTTTTTTTTTTTTGAAATTCAGGTTTTAAAAATGTCTTTACATTTGTTATTCAGACTCCTCTCCTACAAAGAACGAGTAATACAGTCCTTATTACGGATGGGCACTTAATATTGTGTTTCAAAGGTGGCATTTATTGTTTTTCTGATTCTAAAACATTACATGCCAAATATAGAAATATGGAAAGTGATAATTCTGTAATCAGATAATATTGCTAATATTCCCTTTAGTCTCTACAATATTTATTAGAATTACATTCACGATATTTTCACTTTATGTATTTTGATCTGAGCATTCCCCACTTCATCAATTCTCTCCCTCCAAGGTCTTTTTTTTTTTTTAAGTTTTCATTTAACATTGCTTTAAAATATCTCTGTGAGGTATTTTCATTAATTGTAGTTTCATATTAATTTTTTTCATCTATATTTAGGGCAAAAGTTCATCTATATTTAGGGCAAAAGTTGACTGCCAAAAATTTCTATGTGCTTTGATCACTTTCTTCTTGTGTCATGAGTTTTCCTTTAGAGCCTAGGGATGGTATGTATTGTTTGTGTGTTTAAGGGAAATTAAGATAGGGAGAGATTTGACAATGTGTGCTTCAGATAAAACTCAGAAATCTAGTCTTGTTTACAAAATTTTGTCAGTCTCTGTTCATAGTCACCTTCTCATAGAATCTAGGATACAGAATTTTGTATTTCATTCACTGGTATATTTTCATTAAGTATCACAAACTTTTTCACATAATTAATTATAAGTAGATGTTAAAGAAAGATGGAAAGGAGAATTCTGCTACTTACTCATAGTTTTAATTTAAGCCTTATCATTGAATTAAATTGATTTGTGAAAAGAAATGTCCTTATTCTATATCTGAGTATTTGATTGTTTTCACAATATACTGTTTATTTCTACTTATATGTGTCTCTTTCCTAATAATGCTCAGTTGTTTGAAGATAATTCAGTTTATTCTTGGACTTTGTTATATTATATTTATTCTTGGTCATCATTATAATGAAAATCTTCCTTCTGAGATATATGGGAAAATTTTATACGCATGTACCAGCCACCTTACTATTACTAGTAAATTGCACAAAGGCATTTGGACTAATGGCTGATGTAGAGATAATGTGATATCAACCTCCCTGCCACGTGTTCACATTTGACTGAGTTAAACATTATTAACTACAACCGTCCTTTGGAAAAAAAAAATTATTTCTCTAATATCTTGAAGAAGTCAAAGGAAATAAAGAAGTTGTATAAATATTTAATTCTCTCAATCTCCCACCCCTGCTCAAGGGAGGCTCCTTTCTAGGTCCCTTGAAGTCTTCCTAACTAACGATGGATATAATTAGCAATTGGCACAGTGAGAATGGTTTCTCTTAGCTGAGTTATGGTTGTTAGATATTTGCTAATGGCTAATTCTTACTGGGGAAGTGTTCGGATTAAATTCAGTTTAAAACAGCTGAATAGGGGAGGTTAGAACTGTAGCCCAACACGTCAATGGACTTGATTCTTTCCCTCCTTATACTGCCAGGTCCTGTGCAGTAGAAGGAAGATGACTCCTGGCGGGTGCCTTTCCTCCAAGCCTGATAATGGAGTCAGAAGGAAGCATGCTTCTATATTATTCATTCGTTTCCTCTTAAATCAATTAGAAGCAAGACAGAGGGTGCAGTTCCTACAGGTTTGAATGCTTGGTCATACTGAGGTGAGAATCGATGCAGTGGAAGATAACAAGCATTTTAGCCAGAGTGTGCACTGAGTCTCAGATCCAGACACATTCCGGTTTAAACCTTCATCATGTTTGGTGTATTTGTTTCCTACATCCTGGGACAAGGTAGTACAAACTTTTAGGTCTTCTCTTGATCCTGTGAAGCCAGACTGGATGCTGAGAGTCTCCCTTTTGTTTGCTTTCTCTAGGACGGTGTTGACTGAATTTGCGTGATTTCTCCCAATCAGGGAGAGTGGATCTACTCTCTGCGCATGCTCACTAGCCGCTTACAAAAGCTCACTGCTCTTGTCATCCTGTGTGCACTGGTGGGAGGCCCGGGGTGGGATGATGTATGGGTGAGGGACTGAGTGTTGTGTGTGCTCATGGACCATTTGTGGGGCTCTAGGCAGGCCATCTCCAGTGGGTCAAGGGCAGATTCCTAATGGAGGCTGTGTCATGGATTGGAGGGTCCATGTTGTTTTACTGCCCTCCAAGAGCCCTGGGTGCTGTTCTGCTTGGAGGACCCCACTCACTCCCCAGTGAGCAGTACAGCTCAGTATTCTGCATGAGACTAGAAAGAGGTTCCTCTTTGGGAGCATCCTCCAGAGCTGGAGGGCCATGTGTTCACTCACATGTTCTCACGTTCCTCTATGGGGAAATCACAGGCTGGAAATTTCCTTTTGGCTCGGGACTGAGTCACATGGGCTGGGGTGATGAAGGTAAAGTGAAATTGTTTTTCATCCTCTCCTCAATCTATCCAATCTCAAATTCGTTTTGTTTCACAACTGCTGTGTCTTCTTTGCGGGACTTCTTAATAGGCACTTTCTTTTAGTTTATTGTATGACTGTGAAAATTGGTGGAGGTTTTTTTTGGGAGGGGTGGCAGAGATGGTAGAAAATTTCTATTTTGCCATTTTGATGTCAGCGTTGAAATTTTTATTCATTTATTTATAATACCTCAAGTGAATTTTTTAAAAGATTTTATTTATTTGAGAGAGAGTGAGACAGAGGGCGTGTGCAGGAATGGGGGGAGGCAGTGGGAGAAAGAGAAGCAAATTCCTGGCTGAGTAGGGAGCCAGATGCAGGGCTAGATCTCAGGACCCCAGGATTATGACCTGACCTTTCAGAAGACCTTTAGCCAACTGAGCAACCCAGTTGCCCCTAAATTTTTTATTTGAAAATAATTATATAGAAAATTCACAATTTTGGTGTATGTTCCTGTGAATTTTGAATTTTAATACATTGTATAGATCATGTAACCATCATACAATCACTGTACAGAATAATTTCTTTGGTCTCCAAAACTCCCTTGTGCTATTCTCTTACCTTTATACACTTCCATAATCCTCACTCCTTGCAAACATTGGTCTATTCTTATTTTTGTGTTTTAAAATGTCATAATGATGGGAGCATACAATACATGAGTATTCGCTTAACCAACTGAGCCAGCCAGATGCTCGGTGCCAAATTTTCTGTAACCAAGATGATATTATGAACTTTCCCATGGTTTTGTCTTTCTGTTTTTAAAGAGATGGTTACAGGGATGCCTGGATGGCTCCATTGGTTAAGCGGCTCCCTTTGGCTCAGGTCATGATTCCCAGGGTCCTGGGATTGAGTCCTGCATTGGGCTCCCTGCTCAGTGGAGAGCCTGCTTCTATCTCTGCCTCTGCCTCCTTGTGCTTTCTTTCTCCCTCTGACAAATAAATAAATAAAATCTTTAAAAAAAATAAAAAAGAGATGGTTACATAGGCTTCTATGCCTATACATAGGCTTCTTTTTCTTAGCTTCTACCTTGCCTTTTTTACTATGAGATTTGTCTTTCTGACAAAACTAATTTGAATTACATGAATACATCAAATATTCATGTATTTGCTCTGCATTCCTAATAGGATGCAGGAGATATGTGAAAGGGTTAAGAAAAGTTAGGAAGTTAAAAACCTCATTGTTGGGTGCCTGGGTGGCTCAGTTGGTTAAGCGTCTGCGTTCGGCTCAGATCATGATTCCAGGGTCCTGGATCATCAGGAACCCTGTTCAATGGAGAGTCTGCCCCTCCCTCCTCCGCTCTCTCTCTCTCTCTCACAAAAATAAATAAAATTTTTAACACAAAAAAGAAACGTCATCGTCTTTATAGTATTTGAAAGTTGTGACCAACATTAAAAACATATTGACCAACACTGACAACATGATTTTTTGTAAAATGAGATATAAATGAGATTTTCATTAATTCTGCTACTTGAATTAATGTTACTTCTCCAAGGTTTGGATTTTATAAAGGGGTCTGTAGTAGTAATTTCTTGACAAGTCTGGTATTGTCTCAGTGTTTTAAGGGACTTTGGCCAACACACCCACATTTCAGTCCCTGTCCACCAGGGGGTGCAGCTTCCTACCACAATCACATTTCCTGTGTGAAATGTGGGCTTCCACTGATCATTTCTGTCATTTCAACATTTCTTCATGTGAAGAATGAAAAACATTGTTTAGGTGGTGTTCTAGAGATGAAGTGTTCTCCAGGCTTCGTGACTATGGTACTCATAATGCTTGGTAAGTAAAAAGCCTCTTAAAATTTGGATTCCTTTTTCCTGGTGTCAGGAAAAAGTTTTAAGTATACTTTTCTCCAAGAGGTTTATGCCCAAGGTGACACAGATCTCTTTTCTTCTTCCTCAGGACAAACACATGGAGATTCAGTGACTCAGACAGAGGGCCAAGTGACCCTCTCAGAAGAGGCTTCCCTGACTATAAACTGTACCTATTCAGCAACTGGTTATCCAACTCTTTACTGGTATGTCCAGTCTCCAGGAGAAGGTCTAGAGCTCCTCCTGAAAGCCTCGAGGGACAAGGAGAAGGGAAGCAACAAAGGATTTGAAGCCACCTACAACAAAGATTCCAAATCCTTCCACTTGGAGAAAGGCTCAGTGCAAGTGTCAGATTCAGCTGTGTACTACTGTGTCATGTACGACACAGTGATGGGGACTGCAGGGGGAGCTGAGCACAAACTCTGATCAAAACAGGGGCCTGGATGCTGAGTGTCTCTGCCTGATTCATTCTGGTTTCAGCAGTCTGTGGTTGTTTGTCCCTCAGTGTGTGGTTGACACAAAACCATACAAACGACTAGAGCATAGGAACCAGAAGTAACATTCCCCAACCCCAGGTGTTCCTTAGTGACATTGAGAACAGTTTGAATCCAAGAGTTCCTCAGCCAGAGCATAAGTAATCTCAAGGTAGAATCACATAACAGTGAAGTGGTCTTTTGCTCATCCTTGCAGTGAATGTCCACAAGTTGTTCATGGCACCCTGGTGTGTGTTGCTGTGTCTATTACACTTTTAGAGACACACACTGTGCCTGAGAAGGTGGCCTCTGCCCAGTGTCTTCTTGACAGAGTATGGCAGGAGAGGTGATGGGAGAGCTTCAGCTCCAAACCAGGTTTTAGTAGAGAAAGAAGGGAAGGGAAGAAAGGAGGAGGAACACATGTACCTGAGTAAGGAAAAGAGAGGCCAGGGACCTCTGCCCTGCTTTCTTTTCTAGTAAATCAGGAGGCGGGGGGGAGGGGGGGTAACAAGCTGATATTCAACATGAAGGGGTAGGGAGCAGAAACAGAATGGAGGATGTGGCTCATGTCCTGACCAGTTAAATAGATCAGCTGGCTTTCTGACAGTAAGAGCTCAAGAGAGATTGTTCTCCGTGCCCAGAAAATACGGTGAGAGAAAATGCTCTTGCACTGATGTCTCCTAAAAATATCGATAGTTAGGTGATACTGGGAGGGAACTCCTATAGATTTCTCTAACTCCTGTTTTGCAACCTCTCACAGAGAGCCACAAGTCATGGGATTGGGAGAATGTATGGGAGTCAGAGCAGTTCTGTAAGAATAACAAAAGCAATGTCTGTGTTGCAGTGCAAGACTTTGTTAATATTGTTGCAATCTTCTTTAATTATTATCTATTATCTGCAGATTTTATTAATGAGTTATGATCAAAATATTAATACATATACTTATATGTTCTTGATTTAAAATATTTTTTATTTAATTGGTTTAAAATATAATTTTTATTTTGCAACCTGTATAAATATAAATGCATGTGAAAGTATACTTTAAACAATTTGAAAGATATTTAATAAGTGTTTTCTCAGACATTTGGATAAACACAGTAGACTAGGGGTGCCTGGCTGGCTCTGTGGATAGAGCTGGGACTCTGAGTCTGAAGGCTTTATGTTCGAGCCCATGTTGAGTGTAAAGATTACGTAAAGGTAAAATCTCTAAAAAAAAAAAAAAACCATTGGTAGATTAATAATATATATATTTATCTCTTGATTTCTCTAATGCTCTTTTTTTAAAGGATTTTATTTTTTTGAGAAAGAATGTGCATGAACACAAGCAGGGGGGAGGGCAAATGGAGAGGGAGAAACAGACTTCCCACTGAGCAGAGAGCAGGAGGCATGGTTCAATCCCAGGACACTGAGACTATATCCTGAGCTGAACTCAGCAGCTTAACTGACCGAGCCACCCAGGTGCCTCTCTAATACTCTTTAAAAATTTTAGTGAAGGCATCCCAAAGGGCAGAAAGCCATAGACACAAATAGAAATATGAAAAAAGCTATTAGCAGACAGTGACACCAACCAATTTTAGGAAATAAGCTATATATGGAGAAAGGGAAACTGGCATGAAAGACTAGATAAGAAGAAACCTGGGCCTACTGTAGAAGCACCTCAGTATATGTTGTGCCCTCTGGAAAGGGTCAGAGAAAAGAAGCACCACGTGTTTTTTGGTAATTGAGGAAGATGGCATTTCCCATGTTGGTACATGTGTGTGCACAGGTGTGGTTGTGTGCGCGTGTGTTGAGGGTATTGGAGGAGAGAAGGTATATAAGACTGAGTGGTCACATTGGGTGCTCAGAACTGAGCATACAAAGCATGGCAGGTTATTGTGTTCAAATGAGGTAAGGGAAAAACATATATTCAAAGGATTGATAACCTAATGACCAAATTCTGGTGTCTATTCTGGCCTTTCTGAGCAGAGCTGAGCTGTGGAAACTAAACAGTGAGGAGAAGACCTTGGTGACAGGATCTATTGCCTGAGGGCTGCAGCCTGAACTCTTCAGCAAGAGTGATTAGATATTTCTGCTTTTGGCTCCAACATAGGCACCTGAACAGACATGAGTAGTGAGGAGGAACACTGACATAACAATAGGTACATTGAAAGAACTACAGTGAATGTCTAAACACTGCCTTCTTATCATAAAGTGATTTATCTCTACCTTGGGTGAAATCATATAGTGTAGACATACAAGATTCTTACATTTTTTGGTCATGATTCTTACATCTTCATTGCTTCCATAATTCATTATATGTGGTATTTAAAAATTATGGAATGCTTCATGAATTTGCATGTCATTCTTGCACATGGGCCATGTTAATTTTCTCTGTGTCATTCTAATTTTAGTATATGTGCTCCCAAAGTGAGCCTTATCTGTCATGTTTTCAATAAGTGCCACCCACCCATTTTATCACAGATGTGATGAATGAACATCACAGTTAGTTAAACCATCAATCCTCAAATCCTCATTTCAATATAAATTTTACTCATGTCTATTTTCAGATGTAAGGTTTTCAATTAAAGTTGCTTAATACAAAAGAATTTTGGGTAGTGACTCTCACTGGTCCATAGAGAAGTGTAACATGACTCACACACTTGCTATACCAGGAAGCCCCTATTTCCTCTTCTGAGGCCACAGCAGCACATAACCAGCAATCCTTCCCTCACCCTGTCAGGATCCCCTCACAGTGCTGAGCCCTGAAGCTGAAGAAGAAGAAGACATTTTCCCTCTTGTGGGAGAACTCAAACATGTTGCTCTCCAACCTTCTCAAGGTGGTCATGACTTCCGTGTGGCTAGGTAAGGATGGTCCCTGTGGGAATGTGTCTCCTCTATGACCTAAAATCAAGAGAGATAGGCATGATCTTGTGGGAACCTTGGGAAGGAGGGATGACAGTGTGTAAAATAGAAGTTCTTTGTGCCACATCACGTATTCCAGGAGTCTCTGATTCTGTGTTTGTTTGTTGTTGTTTTTTTCCTTCAGGATCCAGTATTGCCCAGAAGGTAACTCAAGCCCAACCAGCAATGTTAGTTCAGGAGAAGGGGAGTGTCACACTGGAATGCACATATAGCACCAATGAACCAAGTTATAGTCTTTTATGGTACAAGCAGCCCAGCAGTGGGACAATGGTTTTCCTTATTCGTCAGGATTCTTACAACCAGCAAAATGCCACCGAAGGTCGCTACTCACTGAATTTTCAGAAGACAAGAAATTTCATCCAACTTGTCATCTCAGCTTCACAGCTGGAGGACTCTGCAGTGTATTTCTGTGCACTGTGGGAGCCCACAGTGAGGGGAGTGATGGAGGGAGGTATACCCAAACCCCAGGGCTCTTGTTGATGCTTCCCCTGTGTTGGGCCCAAGGCAGGGGGAAATTGTCATCCCAGACAGGAAGTGGCACAGGTGCAGGCGTAGAAGGAGAAATTCACTCTAAGAAAATACCACTCTGGATAAGAGTTATCTGCATCAAACACTTCCTAATCCCTGAAAATTTATGTTGAAATTGTTTTTTGAAGACTAGTCATGAAAAAAAATTTGTCATGTTGCAATGAGATTTAACTAGAAGAATTGGCTAAGGAAATTTAGAAACATTTGACTCAAAAATCAGTAATAATGTGTGCGAATTGTTGGATTTTTCAGTACATATTTATTTGTTCAGTACATATTTGTTCAGTACATACTTATTGAGTATATATTATGTTACAGGCATCTCTTGAATAAGAAAGGTCGTGAATGTTTCTGTGATTTTCCTTTTTTTGTTTTATATCCTGATATTTTATGCCATGTAATGATTTAGTTTAAAATTAGGTTTGTTTGCCGTGCGTTATCGTATTCACATTCAGTTTCTAGTGAGCCTGCTCTGTAAGGTAGTTTGTACTAGTGTTCATTCCATCTTACTAACACCTCTAGCATAGATGTGCTGTTTGCATCATGGAGGTTTACCTGCATCTCCCCAGATTGATCCACAAATGATCATAATCAGGGTCTCTTAGGGGGACACAGTGAAGGAGCAGAGTGTGAATTTCCCCCTTTATCTGTTCCTGCCCTTCACTTCAACGTTCCTTCAAAAGTACTTCTTGCCAACATGTGGCTCAGTTTGCACACCTCTGAGCCCTCCTTGTTTGAACAGTGCTCTACTCTCCAAAATCCTCATTCTCTCCATTTTCCTCCTTCCATCTCTAACCCTATTTGCCCAGTGCCTTAAAATCCAGATGGTAATGGATGGTTGGTAATTAGTCTTGCATTCTAACACCCTCTTATATTTGCTAGAAAGGCAGATGAGTAAAATAGAAATCTTAACTAGAATCTCTTCAAATGTTTTTAATTGCAAACTTTTACCATTTTAACATATATTTTTACAATTGAAAAAATTTTTGAGTGTACATTTCAGTGGTATTAAATACATTTACATTGTTGTTCAACTAGCAATACCATCCATTTCCAGAATTCTTTCCTCTTGAAAAATTAAATATTTGCACTCATTAAACAATCACTCTCCATTACTTCATTCCTCCAGTCCTTGAGAACTACCATTCTGGTTTTTTTTTCCATGAGTTTGACTACTTTAGGTACCTCATAGAAGTGGAATTATGCAGTCAAATGCTCTATCACTGAGCTATACCCCCTCTAGAAGTGGAATTATGCAATGCTGGTCATTTTGTGTCATTTTATTTGACATAATGTCTCAACATTCACCTCTGTTGCAGTGTGTGTGAGGATTTCTTTCCATTTTAAGGTTGAATAATATCCCAGTGTATGTACATAGCACATTTTGTTTATGTACATCTATTTGTGGATGGACTTTAAGGTTGCTTCCACCTTTTGGTGGAAATAGGAGTCCATAAACATTTCAATATTGTGGGTATATAGCCAAATTCTTTCCATTTTTTAATAGAATCTTGAAGTTGAATGTGGAGGTATTCTTAGAAAATATATTGTAAGCCCTAAGGAGTGACTGTAGAAGCAGCTGAAACATCAACAGCATTCCAGCTCTCGGGCTCTTGAAGGCAATGGCCCAGTAGGAGTAGGATAAGATCCCCAGGGGCAGGGCATAAGTTAGGAGGTATGAAAGAATTCCACCCTCAGTCCCCCCTTTCTGCACCTGGTGATTGCTAGCCCAAACATTCAGCTCCTCCCTTACCCCATGACTGACTGCCTGTGTTCCTACACGTAGTGGGGAGTACACGCCTGCTTCAAGTATCCTCCATCCCATTGTAATCCTTTCCCATGTTTTGAGGAATCTTTGTTTTTTAATTAAAAAACAAATAAAAGTTATGTGCAGGATTCAGCTGCTGCTGCTCTTCCTGGCAGAGGCAGTGCTGCATGGCTTCTCAGACTGGTGTCTGAGAACTTTATTTCAGTGCATGATGACAGTTGAATTTCTGGATTATAAGGCCATTCTATTTCAGAATTTTTCAGAAATGTTTACACTTATTAATTGGAACAACAATGTTCTAGACTGCCTTATCACAAGCAAGTTTCAAGGAACAGAGAAAGAGTGATCACTAGTCATGAATGGAGCTCTTGTGTATCAGTGACTCACAAAACCCTAGAAGAGTTTGTCACTCTTGCTTAAATCAGATGTCTAATATTTGGTCTGGATGGAATGGTAAAGCCACTAGCCACTGGTCAGTTCCTGAATATCAGTTTGGGTATCCATTCAGTTTGGGTAGCCATCCATTGTACTATGTTTTCTTTCCTTTTTTGGTAAAAGAGTTAAACTTGTAGTTATTTAATTCTTCTTTTTAGTTTCATTTGCATAAATAAAGATCCTGCTAAGGAGTGTCTTAAAATATTTCAAAGGCTGGGAAGAAGTCATTTTACTACCATATAGTGTCTCTCTCAATTTTTCTCTGACGACAATCAAAGTAGCAAAAACAGGGAACAGGTTTTTGCTATCATTGCGTTCTGTGTTCTAAACTATTAGTTCTGCCATGAAACTTCCTGATCATTTTGAGCTTTGTTCCATTATTTATAAAATGGAAAAGTGAAATCTTTTTAAATATTTTGTTGTGACAATTTGACAGTTATTTATCCAAATACTTTGACAAATAACTGATGAGCAATTTAGGAGGGATCTTGACAAAGTCCTGATCTGAACCTGAGAGAAAGTCCCAGTGAATTAGATAGAATGGAAGGGAATCCTCACCTTTAAAAAGGGCACCACAAAAAGTCTGCACCAAATGTCATACTTGATGGTGAAAGCTTAAATCCGTCTCCTTAGTTTGGGATGTAAGGAAAGAATTTTCATTTTCACTTATATTTAATATTGAAGTAGAGGCTCCAGCCAATGCAATAAGACATGTGGAAGAAACAAGAGCCATACAGTATGGAAAGGAAGAAGTGAACTTGTCTTTATTAACAGGCAGCATAATTGTCTGAGCAGAAAATGCAAGGGACTCTACAAAATAGCTACTAGAACAAATTGGTTTCTGAAGTCAATTGTATACGTACCATATGACCCAGCCATTGTACTCCCATACATGGACCAAGAAAAATGAAAGCATAGGTCTATAAAAAAGTCTTATACACATATATTCACAGCAACTTTATTTGTAAGAGCCCCACTGGGACTAATGGGATATGGTCAGCAACAGGTGAATAGACAAATTGTTTTATATGCACATGATGGGATACACCAGCAACAGAAAAGAAACAACAGCAACAGAAAGAAACAAACTCTTGATAATTATGACCAATGGAAAAAATCTCAAAATGATTATGCTGAGAAGAAGCCAGACAGAAGAGTACAATACAGAATTTCTACAAAATTAAAAATATGCAGACAAATTCATGACAGAAATATTCCCTAGAAATGGGGGTGGTGAGCGTTAAGAGAAAGATTACAAAGAGACATGAGGGAACAGTTGGGGTGATGCATATGTTCATTATCTCAACTGTGCTGAGGGCTTCATATGTCAAATATTATAGAATTGTTCACTTCAAATTGGCACAGCTTATTTTTTTACAAAAATTACCCATTAATAAAGCCATTAAACATCCAAATTTACTATGCATATCTCCCCTCAGTGCTGTACAATTCTTTTGTGTGAACAAAAAGGCAAAATATTTCTCTTGTACATTTTCAGTGGCCTAGAAATATGTTTTTTTAACTAGGAGTTATAGGTAATGACTTTCTGCAACCATGTGCTATATTTTCAATACAGCATCATCCAACTTATTTGGTATTCTGCCTACATGTCTGCATACAAGTTTGCAGCTACTTGCCCCAAATTCCTTTTTAACATAGATTTTAGGCAGTTTCTGATAATGTGATTGGAAGGTGGAAGAGAAGGGAGGGGACACGTGAACCCAAGAAATATCCAGGCCTGAATTTCTTACTTCGCTCTGCATCTGGAAAACTTCCCATGTTAGCTCTGGACTCATAAAGTTCCTTGATCTGATTGTGTGGAGAGTAACATCTAGGAAACAGCTTGAGCTAAGCTTCCATCTCTGTGTCTAGAGATAAATGTTTATAGGGCTTTACAGAAGATGTGTTCCTTTCCAGAACTTTATGCTGATAATCCAGATTTCTTACATCACGAGGAAAATTTTTTTGATTAGCGTTTGGCAACAGAATGTGGTAGATGGGTGGTAATAGAATGCATCCTTGAGGCTAAAACCTGTTAAGAGTATATAGCATTAGTGAGGCCCCTGGGTGGCTCAGTCAGTTAAGCGTCTGCCTTTGGCTCAGGTCATGATCTCAGAGTCCTGGGATTGAGCCCCATGTTGGGAATCCCTGCTCAGCAGGGAGTCTGCTTATCCCTCTGCCCCACTCCCCCTGCCAGCTTGTGCTTTCTCTCTCAAATAAATAAATAAATAAAATATTTTTCTTTAAAAAAGGGAGTATAACATTAGTATTTGTTACCTAATTCACATACACTATTCATCTCATGCTAGAGTCAACGAAACTGTGAGAGCATAAGATAAGAATCTCAGATCAATTAATTAAACATCCAGCCTTTGGTTTGGCTCAAGTTGTTATCTCAGTTTTGTGAGGTTGATCCTCATGTTAGACTCTGTGCTTAGCCTGGGGAGTGTTTTCCCTCTCCCTCTGCCCCTCTGCCCATCCCTTGCTCTCATACTCTCAAACATAAATAAAATAAATCTTTAAAAAAAGAAGAATCTCACATCATTCTATAGGGATTTGACAACTTCATTTGTGATCTCCCTTCTGAATACAATTGATATTTTCCATTTGTTTATGATTCTGAAAATAAATATTTGACTATTAAAATGGTTACCTATAAAATAATGTGACTTTTATTCCTAAAAACATATATTAAAATGATAGTATTCCTTAAGTTGCTAATTTTTATGACCAAGTAATACAGTGTTTCTGGTAAAGGGCATTTGCTCATTTTTTTTTAATTTAACATATATTTAGGGAGTGCTTAAAAAATGACAGTCACTGTTCTAAATATTAAAGCACAGTGCCAAAACAAAACAGACCAAACGAATACAGAATCACTCAGCAAAGACTTGACTTCTAATTACTTTTTCCATATTCAACTCAAACCCCATTTCTGGCAGTCAGTGGGTTTTGGGCTGGTCCTCATGGACACATGAGTATATGAAGTACTGTAGTAAGATGCTTTAAGAAGTTTGCTACCCTCCCAGCTACAGAAATTCCCTGGGATGCTGTGTTAAAGAACCTCCATATCAGGCAGTGTCTTAAGAACAAATAGACCTGAGAGGTCAGGATTGCTTTTGTTCAGACTTACCAGGGCCACCTGAAGCCTGGCATGTGCCTCGTGAATTCAGGGATGAAACAAATGGCAGTCTTGTGGAGGATTCTGGCCAACATGCACACATTTCAGTCCCTGTCCACCAGGGGGTGCAGCTTCCTACCACAGTCACATTTCCTGGGTGAAATGTAGGCTTTCACTGATCATTTCTCTGTCACTCGAACCTTTCTTCATGGTAAGAATGAAGAACATTATTTAGGTGACACTCCAGAGATGAAGTGTTCTCCAGGCTTCGTGACTGTGGTACTCATAATGCTTGGTAAGTAAAATGTCTCTTAAAATTTGGGATTATTTCTTCCATTGTGTCAGCAAATTGTTTAACTGTAATTTCTCCAAGAGCTTTATGCATAAGGTGACACAGGTCTCTTTTCTTTTTCCTCAGGACAAACACATGGAGACTCAGTGACTCAGACAGAGGGCCAAGTGACCCTCTCAGAAGAGGCTTCCCTGACTATAAACTGTACTTTTTCAACATCATGGTCTCCCACTCTTTTCTGGTATGTCCAGTATCCAGGAGAAGGTCTAGAGCTCCTCCTGAAAGTCTCGAAGGACAAGGAGAAAGGAAGCAACAAAGGATTTGAAGCCACCTACAACAAAGATTCCAAATCCTTCCACTTGGAGAAAGGCTCAGTGCAAGCATCAGATTCAGCTGTGTACTACTGTGCCATGAACGACACAGTGACAGGGACTGCAGGGGGAGCTGAACACAAACTCTGAGCAGAACAGGAGCCTGGATGCTGAGCGTCTCTGCCTGATCCATTCTGGTTTCAGCACAGTCTGTGGTTGTTTGTCCCTCAGTGTGTGGTTGACACAAAACCATACAAACCACTAGAGCACAGGAACCAGAAGTAACATTCCCCAACCCCAGGTGTTCCTTAGGGACATTGAGAACAGTTTGATGCCAAGAGTTCCTCAGCCAGGGTGTAAGTAATTTCAAGGTAGAATCACATAACAATGAAGTGGTCTCTTGCTCATCCTTGCAGTGAACATCCAGCCCCACAAGTTGTTCATGGCACCCTGGTGTGTGTTGTTGTGTCTATGACACTTTTAGAGACACACAGTGTGCCTGAAAAGGTGGCCTCTGCCCAGTGTCTTCCTGACAGAGGATGACAGGAGAAGTGATGGGAGAGCATCAGCCCCAAACCAGCTTTTAGTAGAGAAAGAAGGGAAGGGAAGAAAGGAGGAGAAACACATGTACCTAAGCAAGGGAAAGAGACACCAGGAACCTCTTCCCTGCTTTCTTTCTAGTAAATCAGGTGGGAGACTCAGGCTGATATTCAACATGAAGGGGTAGATTAGAAACAGAATTGAGGAGTTGGCTCATATCTTAATCACCCACCGTGCCCTTCCTTTTATTCTCGGCAAGTACATGGATATTTAACCTTCTAACAAGTAGGCCTTGAGTGAAGTGGTTTTTCAGTGCCAAGGAAAGCTGCACCATACATACTCTCCTCTATACCCCTGAAGCCCTGTTAAAAAGGTGGTAAGGAAATTATAAAGGGCATAAACCCACAGAGAACAGACAAAAAATGACAGTGGACAGTGATGTTAGAAAAACTTTAGAGGGTGAGGTGTATGTATATGGAGCAATGCAAACTTGCTCAGCAGACCAAATAAAGAAGAAACCAAGGAGAACTTAGGAGAGAAGCATCTCAATGTATGCTGTGTCCTCTGGAATGGGTTAGGAAAAGGAGGCATCAATTACATTTTAATAATTATGGCAAGTACTGTGTGTGTGTGTGTGTGTGTGTGTGTGTCTGTGTCTGTGTCTGTGTGTGTTGGGGACATTTGGAAGATCTTAGGAGGACTGAAGAGAAAATATGTAACAGACAACCCAGGCTATATACAGAGCCTATATAATATGCAGTGATCTATTTTCAAACCCTGCAAAAGATGGAAGGTAGTCATTAAGAACTGAGGAATTGCACATAGCAAGTCCAAAAGCCAAGGAGCACCTGGGTGGTTCAGTCAGATGAGCCTCTGCCTTCAGCTCAGGTCATGAGCTCAGGGTCCTGGGATGGAACCAAGTATGGGGCTCCCTGCTCATCCGGGAGCCTGCTTCTCCCTTTCCCTTTGCCCCTCTCCCTGCTCGTGCTCCTGCACTTGGGTATGCGTGTTCTGTCTCTCTCAAATAAATAAATAAAATCTTTAAAAAATGAGAAAGGCAAAATAATTAAAACAGAAAAATATAATGATTATTTATTCACTTCAGAGAAAATAAAATACTACTCAGGAAAGGCACATACTCATACTAGTCCATTATGTTTCAACCAAATTGTCTTCTAGATTAGTTTTAGTAATATGTACTACTAATAATGGTGATTGGGCAGAAAACATATTTCCCCACACCTTGTGTATTACTGAGGTTTTCAACTTTTGTTTGTCAGTTAGGCTTCCCTTATTATGAATAGTTTCTTTAATTATGTATGTGATGGAGTTTCATTTCGTGTATTTAAAAGCTGTTTACATTTTTTCTGTATAAATTGTCCACATATTTATCTGCCCATTTCCTGTTATGTTACTGTCTTTTAAATAAATATATTTTAAGGAACATTGTCTGTGTTTAGAAAATTATAATATGACTGTCATATATATGTGCCTTTTTAAAAATGTTTATTATTATCCTTTTGACTTTCCGGGGTTTTCTTGCCACCCAGAATTTTTAAAAATAGTATATAGTACTTGGAACACTAAAAAAAAGAATATTAAGCTACCTGATTATTTTTTACATCCATTACTTATCTTTTTTCATATGTAAATTCATCTTTCAGAGAATTAGCTGATGATTCCCCAGTAAAGACAGACAGAATCTCAATTTTCTTCAGCACATCAACTGTATAAAATAATAATAAAATTGTTCTTAAAATCCCCCCCAAAATAGTATATAGTAAATTTAATGAATTTTTAATGGATTCTGAGTCATTGCATCCTGCTTAATAATCCTTAGCACTCTAAAATGGTAACTTTTTTTTTTTTTTACTAACTTATAATGTATTATTTGCCCCAGAGGTACAGGTCTGTGAATTATCAGGCTTACACATTTCACAGCACTCACCATAACACATACCCTCTCCAATGTCCATAACCCAACCACCCTCTCCCTCCCCGCCTCACCCCCAGCAACCGACAGTTTGTTTCCTGAGATTAAGAGTCTCTTATGGTTTATCTCCCTCCCTATCCCATCTTGTTTTATAAAATGGTAACATTTTATCCCATATTTTCTTTAGTTTCTCCCAAATTATTTTTCTTTTTCTTTTTATTTATTTGACAGAGAGAGAGCACAAGTAGGCAGAGAGGCTAGCAGAGAGAGAGGAGGAAGCAGGCTCCCTGCCGAGCAGAGAGCCTGATGCGGGACTCGATCCCAGGACCCTGAGACCATGACCTGAGCCGAAGGCAGAGGCTTAACCCACTGAGCCACCCAGGTGCCCCTCCAAAATTATTTTTATTTTTAAATCTTTCATTTGGATGTGTGAGTATAAGATGTAAGCTTGAAGTTCAAGGCTTTCTCTTTTCCTTAATTTTATTTGTTTAGTTTGAAGCAACTAACCAGGTTCAACATCCACTCTTGAATGACTAATTATTCTTCATTGATGTTAAATGTTCTCTTTGGGTCTTTTTCCACTTATAAATTTTTCCTTATCAAGGTTTTCAACCCAGCCACGGTGTTTTCATCCAAAATTTATACTTTAATATTTTGGTGCTTCATGCCAATAGATTACTGGATATGTAAAGAATATATATGTCCATTCAGCCTGGAGCCCATTCTAGAACTTAATACAGAGAAGATGTTGTGAATGGAAGAAACGTTGTTAGAGAAGGAGGGGGAGGTAAACCCAGCCCATGACTTGACAAGATGTGTAGTGAGAGGCCATGTGAACCATCCACCAGTTCTTCTGACTCTGCCAGTTGTTTTGGATGGAAAGGACCCAAAGTAGCTGATGCCATGCTCACAAGTGATTCACCCAAGAATGGGAAGTAGACAGACAAGTTTGAAGAATAAATACAACTTTGTAGCTTTTGTGTCCTTCTTTAAGCAGAGGAATTAAATAACCAAGATTTGGTTTGGGAGTTCAGAAGAGACCCAGCTACTTGAAATGCTTTGAAAGTTGATGCTGCCTCAGTGTTTTGGATCCTGTCACTGTTTTGCAGGAAATTTCCTAACTTTTCTTCTATTACTGTATATGCTTCTTGAAGTTTATGAAAATCTGTTGTAGTAATAATCATTGCCTCTCTTGAGGGTGCTGTTCAAAGTATACTTTATTTAAAACAGAGTGCCCTTATTTTAAGCAGAATGAGTATGGAATGTTCTATTGTCTAAGATTCTCTCTTTCTCCCTCTATCCTCTTCTCTCTTGCCTCAGCTTTCTCCCTCCTGAGTTTGCTGGACCTATTCGGTGTTTTAGTTCTTCCCTGAAGTGAGTGTCTCTGAGGGATCAACCATTTCTTGGGGCTACAATATCTTCACCATCAATATTTTTTATTAAAAACCATTTTGCTGTGAAATCCAACAAATTTCACAAAAGTACACAATACAAACACACCATCTGTATTACTTAGGGGTATACAAATTTAAGACTGATTTTTTTATATTTACGGTACCCCACATAATGTTTTGATATATGTATACATTATGAAATGATTACCACAACAAAGCTAATTAACATATCCACTATCTCACATAGTTACTATTTTGTGTGTGTGTGTGTGTGTGTGTGTGTGTGTGTGTGATAAGAACACTTATGGTCTATTTTCTTAGCAAATTCCAAGTATGCAGTACTATTAACTATACCTACCATCTCAGATATTAGGTCTTCAGAACTTACTCACCTGGCATGACTGAAACTTTATTTCATCCTTCGACATACATCTCCCCATTTTTCCCCATACCCAAGCCACCTTAAGACCACCGTTCTACTCTCTACTTCTGTGAGTTTAACTTTTTAAGATTCCTCATCCAGCTTGATTCATGCAATATTTGTCTTTCTGTGTTTGGCTTATTTCATTTACTGTGTGTCCTTCAGGTGCATCCTTGTTGTCACAACTGGCAGGATTTCATCTATTAGTGGACATGTAGGTTGTTGTCCATACCTTGACTATTGTGAACAATGCTGCAGTGAACATGGGAGCACAAATATCTTTTTGAGTTTCTGATTTCATTTCTTTTGGATTTATACCCAGAAATGGGATAGCTGGATTGTATGGTTGTTCTACTTTTAACTTTTTGTGGGACTTCCATATTGTTTTCCATAGTGACTGTACCAGTTTATATTACCACCAACAGTGCTCAAGGGCTCCCTGTTTTCTTTCTTTCTTTTTAAAAAAGATTATATTTATATATTTGACAAAGAGAGAGAGAGAGAGTACAAGCAGGGAGAGTTGCAGGCAGAGGACGAGGGAGAAGCAGACGCCCCACTGAGCAGAGAGCCTGACATGGGCCTCAATCCCAAGACCCTGGGATCATGGCCTGAGCTGAAAGCAGACACTTGACTGAGTCACCCAGACACCTGGCTCCCTGTTTTCTACATCCTCACCAACACTTATTATCTCTTGCCTTTTTGACAATAGCTATTCTAACAGGTGTGAAGTGGTATCTCATGGTGGGTGTGATTTGCATTTCCCTGATGACTAGTGATGAGCCCCTTTCTATATACCTGCTGGCCATTTGTATGTCTTCTTTGGAGAAATTTCTATGTAGGTTCTTTGTCCATTTTTAAATTATTTGTTTTCTTGCTGTTGAGTTGCTTGAGTTCCTTATATATTTTGGATGTTAGTCTCTTATCAGATGTGTGGTTCACAAATATTTTCTATAATCCCATATGTTATCTTTTCACTCAGTTTGGCTATTTCCTTTGCCATGCAGAAGTGTTTAATTCAATGCAATATAGGGGTCTATTTAGCCAGAATTATTTCATCTAGGTTAAACAGTGATTTTGTTGTTTATGCAGTAAAACAAATTGACCCTGCCCCCCGCCCCAGGGGAACTTACTTAAAAGCAAGTCCAGGAAACCAGCAACATGTGGTCCACCGGTCCCTGAAAACAGAGCCCAAATACAAGGGCGGGACAGGTCAAGTGGAGATAACAGAGTGCAAAGGCAGGGATGAGTAGGGCCAGGTGGAGACGTCCAATCAGTAGGGCGGGCATACCGTCTTCCTAGCTACCAAGGAGTGTGGGCCCCGACTTTTTGGGCGCCTTTTGGGCGCCAATTCTGACCAAGGTGATAGGTTAGTTCAAATAGCTACTATGGGGTGAATTGTAATTCAACTGGCCACCCGTGTGTGATCTAGCATGACTGTGCAGCTTTCTCTGTGTGTTGCAATCTCACTGGCCACCTGTGTGTGGTCAGGCTCAACCACATGGCCTTTGCTCTATAAAAGTTAGTCTGTGAGGTTGGAAGTCGCTAGCTCTCTCTGTAAATGGCAACCCCAAAGGGTCAGTTTGATATTTGATGCTTGGCATGAAATAAAGTTTTGCTTGACCTTCACTTTGTATCAGTCTCGCTCCTTTGACCACGGACCTAACAGCAATCCCATTCATTTATTCTTGTTTTTGTTTTCTGTGCCTTTGGGAGTCATATCTAAAAAAAAAAAAAATTAGCTAGCTGAGAGGCTCAAGCTCTGTTTTTCAGTGCTCTGTATGAGGTGAGATAGAAACTGGCTCATGGAGGGTGGTTGGAATTACCGGTCATCAGGCCTCTTTCCCTTCCATCCCTTCTTTGCGGGGGTAAAACCTTAGTTCTGCACCTATTCCCAATCTTGCAAACCATACCAGTTGTAGAATGATGTCTTTCCTTTACTTTTGTTCCCAGCTGTCCTAACAAATTGGGCTCTGCCTGTGGTTCCGCACTGGTATGAGGCAAGATAGAACCCAGCCCCAAGAGGCTGGGAATCCAGGTGTGTGCTTGATTCTTACTCCCCACTCTCCAAACACCTACTTCTCCATGGAAGAAATCACGGGCCCAGGCAATCTTCTTGGTACTGAGCTACCTTGATGGGGTGGAAGGACAGACCTGGGTTAAGTGAAACTGGTCTTCTTACCTGGATCAATGTAGCTATTATCAGTTTGTGTTCCTCTGGGGTGCTTTTAATTCTTAGCTGGATTCTGAATTTGTCTCCAAGGTACTAATATCATTGTTAAATCAGTGTAGTGGTTCTATGTAGGAAGAGATGGTCTGCATCATATCTTCTAAATCTTTCCAAAATTGTCAAAGAACCGTTACTACACTTATTCTCAGATGAGAAAGCTGAGGCTTAACTCTTCGATCCAATATCACCTATAGCCAGAATTCAAACTGAAGTGTTCAAACATATATTTTAAGTACTAGTCTACTGTGCTTATACAGACACATCAGGGCTTATATCCTACACTATATTGCAAATGGCAAGGAGAAACCTGGCAAGAAGGTTAATCAGAGCAGGGCACCTGGGTGACTCAGTGGGTTAAAACCTCTGCCTTCCGCTCAGGTCATGATCCCAGGGTCCTGGGATCGAGCCCCAAATCAGTGGGGGGGGGGTCTCTGCTCAGCAGGAAGCCTGCTTCCCCCCACCCCGCCTGCTTCTCTGCCTACTTGTGATCTCTGTCTGTCAAGTAAATAAACAAATAATCTTTAAAAAGAAGAAGAAGAAGATTAATCAGAGCTTTTGAGGAACTGTAGCTACAGCCGCAAGATGGCAGTGTTTTCAATGGCTTTGCCTATAGAAAGATTGTGTGTAGGAGGGACGCGTTGTGTCTCTGATTGGCTGATCACAACCCCTGCGAATCCCTTTGTTTAGTGTTTAAAAAATGTTGAATAGACGAGTCAGCTTTTGGGGGCAGCCCTGTGCAGAAGAAGGATGGAGAAGCATCTGAGAACCCCGTTGATGGTTTTGTGGCTCCATTTTTGTTGTAAGTTAATGCAGAGTTTTAGCCAGGTTGACGCAGGACGTTTAGGGAACATTCTCTTAGGATGTTCAGCAAAAGTGCATTGCACTGGGATAGGAGAAGGGAAGAAAATGGGGTCATTTTATAGTTTACCTGGGATTCAGTGGAGAGAAGGAAGAGTGGCAGATTAGGAAGCATTCAAATGGATGTTCTATTTCTTAAATCTCACTTTGCTTTCTGGATAGGGGTGAGTGGTGAAAACCAAGTGGAACAGAACCCTCAATCCCTGGTCATCTTGGAGGGGGAGAACTGCACAATTCAATGCAACTATTCAGTGACCCCCTTTAGCAGTTTAAGGTGGTACAAGCAGGGCACTGGGAGAGGTCCTGCTTCTCTGATAGTCATGGCTAATGATGATGGCAGAAAGTCCGATGGAAGGTACACAGTGACTCTGGATACAACCTCCAAGCACAGCTCCCTGCACATCAGAGCCATCCAGCTCAGCGATTCAGCCCTCTACATCTGTGCAGTGAGCGCACTGTGTTCCCTGGGCACTTGCAGCCAGTACCCAAATCTGCACCTGCAGGTTGTTAAGGAAGCTTAGGAGGTGAAGTAGAGCATTGTTTTTTTAATGTCATTTATACTTTCACAAGTGAGCTGGTACTTCTTTATTGCATATTATTTTGAACTTAAACTGGGATGTCTACATAGCATAAAGTTATCTTCATTCAACACATAAATTTAACTGCCATATCTGGCTATTCCCAAAGGTAAGACTGTCATATTGCATTACTGCTGTTGAAGTAAATAATAATTTTGCTTTAAAGGGACAGATAAGCTCTGTCTGGTGTCTGGCGACTAGTAGAATGTCAACCAAGTGGAAAAGCAACAAGTTGATGGGGCTGAGGACAATATCTGATAAGCTTCCTTCCCCCTGACAGATTTTAGCCCTCTCTTAATGGCTATTCAAGTTCTGAGGAAGTATTCTGTGGGGAGAGATCTGCTTTACCAATTTATCCATACTCCATATCAAGCCACCTTTCCAGATGCACCCCCAACTCATTTATTGCCTTCTACAGCTGCTCCTTCAGAGAACGTCTCTGCTCATACTATTATGCCAACATAATACTGGCAGGCACAGTCACTCTAAGACAGCAGGGCAGCTGTCCCAGGCTCTTCAACTAATAGTATTCTAGAAAATAAACATAAGGGACAGAATGTCTTCATGCTATGGGTAGTCTTAGATTGCACAAATTAGCTACGATGTTCTTTTTTTGAGACACTTTGAGAAATTTAAATATGGTTTGAGAGTTAGATGAGATAAATATTTGTTTTATTTGAAACATAGATATTAACTGAGAGAAACAAGGAGAAGAATATATAATAAAATATTTTAAAAGGTAATCTCTGAGTGGTAAGAATAATTTTATTTTTATATCTTTTCTTGTTCATATATCTAATTTTCTATACTTCACAGGTTCTGCTATGTCAAAATAAAGGTCATTAAAAAACAAAAATATGGGACTTACAGTTTCTTGTTCTGTGGGTAAGGAGCTTTATTTTTTATTTTTAAGATTGCTTGATTGGTTAATTAATTTATGAGAGACAAGCAGGAAGGGCAGAGGGAGAGGGAGAAGGAATCTCAAGCAGACTCCACAGTGAACACAGAGCCCAATGTAGGGCTGGACTTCAGAACCCTGAGTTTAACACCTGACTGAAACCAAGAGTCAGATATTGAACTGACTGCACCACCCAGACAACCCTGCATGTAAGGAACTTTAAAGTTACCACTTGTCTTAGCAAGTAAAGAGCTGAACAGGCTGAAAAATTGACAACTGTTCTTGGATCTGTAGAGGAGGAGAACACAAGACAAATTGCTGTCTCTTTTGGAGAGACAGACAGTGGAAAGGGAGTTGCAGCTTATTGGAGCAAAGACTCATGAGCACAAACTATATGGGGAACCAGTGCTGGACAGGAAATCCCAAACTGTAATTGATGAATTGCTGGAGGCTTAGTGTGGACTAGTCTGAGAGTTAAAAACTCCAAGGCACACAGTCATAGGGGAACCCCACAATATTGTGAGATTACATCTAGAAGCTCAATCAGGTACCCACAGTATATACTGGAGAAAAAATCCCCTAATGCTCTGCAGAGAGGGGTGGGGGAAGAACTACTTGGAATGCACTACTTGGAAATGCACTACAGAGCAATCTATTCTTCTTTACAAGGCTTGCCCTCAGAGGAATAGTTAACAGACACTTAACCTGCTGGGGTCCTATCAGAGCCTAACTAACCTAGGGGAAAGGAAATACCCAACTCTGGCCAGTTTAGCCATCTTGTCCCTCCTAATGAGGGAGAAAGAAATAAAAAAGAAAACTAAAGAAGTTCAAAATCCAGAAGCACAGGCTCAGTCTTCCACTTGCCTTTAGCAGCACCATGGATGCTTCCCCTCTTCCCACCTCTCACCACCACATTCCCAAAGGTTTATTTCAACAAATCCTTTTGCCCAGTACATCCTGTCTGGCTATTAAGGAAAATGACAAGGCAGACCAAAAAAAAAAAAAAAAAGCACACTTTGGAAAAACATAGCAACAAGACATGGCAGAGATGTTGGAATTATAACACCAGGAGTTTAAGACAACTACAATTAATATGCTAATCCCTCTAATGGATAAAGCAGACAGCATGCAAAAACAAATGAGCCATTTCAGCAGAGAGATGGAATCACAAGAAAGAATCAAAAAGAAATGTGAGAGATCAAAAGCACTTAGAATAGAAGCACCTGAAGAAAAAAATCTCTGAACATGATGGTATCTCAACAGAAACCTCTAAAATTGAAAAGCAAAGAAAACAAAGATTGAAAAAAAGAAAAAAAGAACAGAGTATCCTAAAGACATGTCACAGCTACAAAAGTTGTAACATATGCCTAAAGGAAATATCAAAAGAAGAAACAGAGAGAGGAAAAGATGAAATAATTGAAACAATAATGGCTGCTTATTTTCCTAATTTAATGTCAGACACAGATTTGGGGAACTCAGAGAACACCAAGCAGGATAAATGCCAAAAAAAAAAAACCAAAAACAAACAAATAAATAAATAAATGACACTTAGGCATATCACTATCTACATAGATAGTGATTTCTATCATACATAGAAAATCAAAGGTAACACCCACAACAACAAATCCTTAAAAAAGCCAAAGCAAAAAACACCCCTACCTATAGAGGAACAAATATAGGCATTACATCTGACTTCTTTCAGAAACTACACAAGCAAGAAGAAAAGGAAGTGAAATGTTCAAAGTCTGAGAGAAGGAAAAAAAAACCACCAACCTAGAATTCTATACCCTGTGAAATCATCTTTCAAAAGTGAATGAGAAATAAAGACTTTCTCAGACTAACAAAAATTGAGGGAATTTTATTCTGCTAGACCTGCTTTGCAATAGACATTTAAAGTTCTTTAGAGAGAAGGAAAAGAATATAGGTCAGAAACTGAGACTGACATAAAGCAAGGGAAAACATCAAAAAAAGACTAAGTGAAGGTAAAATAGAAAGTTTTATTTTCTTTTTAGTCATAATTGATCTAACAGACACACATTGATTTTATTTGTTATACAATTATTTATTGAACACACAATAAGTGACAGATGTTTTTGTAGACTTATAATGTAGAGTACTGAACAAAATTGACAAATGAAGATACCAAAAGACCTTCCCTAATGAGGTGTGAATCTAGATTTGTCTATGGTGTTTACTTTCTTTTAAATGAATATACTATTAAATTTATTTTCCAATGTACGCATTTTCTTTGCTTGCTTTCTGTAACTGGCATGTTTCATGTGTTGATGAAAGACATAGACATTGAAATTTGCACTTACTAAATGATGTGATGACAAAATTACTAAACTTAGAGCACCTATATTTCATCATCTATAATAACATATATCTCATCACATAGTTGTAAGGATTCAATTCAATTAATTAAATTAAATTAATGGCATTAGCAGAAAATGATTTTTCAACTAATGTTTATTCTTTGACATAGATGGGATGAGGCAGTGAAGATAATTTAAGAAAAAATAACAAAAAATATCAAATATAAACTAAGGCTTAGGTTTCCATCATTCTACTGTTGATTATGTTATTTTCCTATGGTGATGGCTGGGAGTCTTCCTCTATTACACATATCCCATCCAATTATCTGAACAGACTGTAATGGCTTTCTTGGGTTCGTTTTTGTTTTTGTTTTTATTTCATAGGTGTTATGCACAACAAAATCACAATTTCTTGCTTCTAGTGTATTTTTTTTTTTTAAGTAGGCTCCACGTCCAGTGTGGAATCCAAAGTGGGGCTTGAACTCACAACCTGGAGTCCAAGACCTGAGCTGAGATCAAGAGTTGGATGCACAGCTGACTGAGCCACCCAGGCACCCTACTGCTAGTGTATTTAATGTAAATTGTAAGACGGATCCACACGAGTTTATGAGCAGGGGTTAGATATAAGATCACTGTACTGAGCTACAGTGTCACTAGGTAGGTTCCTATGTAGAGGCTCATTTAGTAGATTTCTGCACTGAGAAAAGAGAAAAGAACCTCTCTAGGTTTTCCTTGGTGGAGGGATGCTTTTTTTTATTATTCAATTTATAAATTGTACATGATACATGCTGAAGAATTTTATAAAAGACAAAAGGAAAGAAAACAGTCTAGGGGACAAACAATAGGTGTAGCTCTCCAACTAATCTGCACTTGGTCTTGACATGGTGCTCTTCCCTTATGATCTCTTCAGAGGTCAGGAGTAGCTGAGTGAATATGTGCCCAGGCAAATGGATCTAATTCTGGGAATCTCTTTGCTTCCTGTGACAACTGAAGGATAAATGAGGCTTGTAGTGTCTGAAAACTCTCAGACTCCAAACTGAGTCCTCTAAAGTCTGAAGATAGGAAAATGGAGAAGTCCTTGGGAGTTTCATTTGCTACTTTCTTTGGCAGTTGTGCTGTGAGTTTGGGGGCTTTGGAGATATGAACAAAAAGATCAGATCCTAGTCGTCTTTGCCATAAATCTGCAAGCTCTGAAAGGGTGGCTAGAAGTACCAGGTTCAGCTGGGGGGATTGTGAAAAGACACTCTATTCTTGCAAAAATAATCAGCCATTAATAAATCTTTTTCTGTGGTTCTATTTAACCACAGTTGAGCAGCCCATATATATTTGAACAGAATCCTTCATTCCTGAGTATCTAAGAGAGAGCACACACCATTCTTAATTATACAACTTCCATTGGTTCAAGCAGGATTCTGGGAAAGGGTATGCATCTTTAACTTTAATTCAATCAAGCTGAAAAGAACAGGCAGGCAAAAATTTTAAAGAACTTCCTGGAAAGGAGAAATTGTATAGAGTTTTACATATTCCAGCCTGTCATCCTGGAAATTAGACCATCTACTTCTGTTTTTGTGGTCCAGTGCTCTCTGAGCACAACCCAATAGCTGGGCCTCTTGACACAAGTGGGTGGGTGTGAACCTGTTGTCTTTATTTATAGAGGGAATTTTCCGTATAATTTTTTACTCCAAACAGAGGTGAAGGATAATATACCAACTCCTTTACGTGATGAATCCGAATTTGTATTGACTTGAATTTCCTTTAGTTGCTACTGAAATTTCATTGCTCACTGCAGATTATACTGATCCTGGACCTGGGTACCCACAGAGTGCCTTCCACTGCTGTCACTGAAAGAGGGCAGACTCCTTTGTGGTTCAGGCTGTCATTCCTTGAAGCAATTTTTTGCCAAGTGGCACCCTCACCAGCAGCATTTTACTCATTTGTTTATAATCTTCGTGACATTTTCTATATCCATGTACAGTTTATATCATTATTTAATAATTTAATACTAAATTGACTTTTATACTAAATAGACTTTAAAAATAACTACATAAAAATAATGTAACTCGCTTTAACTGACGCCATCTGTGAAACCGTGTATTTGATGTGCTTGTATTTTTTCGATTACAAATTAAAACAACGTGATCTATATATAACAAATAAAAATATACTACCTAACAAATTTCTAGTATCAATCACACTGTAGGAAATACTGATTCAGCCATACCCTTTATTTAACAGATGGAAGAATTAGGATCTATAGGCATTGCATGACATACTCAAAGCATGACTTACAGCGAAATGGAAGGTAAAGGTAGAACTGAGACATTTTGACCCCTTATCAATTGCTTCTTCCACTAAAGATGCAAAGTAGGATCTAGAATTTGAAGGAATGAGTTATGTGTTTTAAATTTAAATTAAATTTAAAATTTTATTATTTAATCTCCATGTTAACCTTAGATTAGTTAGGAGATATAAACCCCCCTTCCAAAATAGAACAGTCCCATAATTTCATGATATAAAAATGGTAACTATTACTATTTTTCAATTTTTTGTGAGTGCACACATACAGCTATATTTTTCTATGAAAGGTACTTACAATGTACCTGGTATTTATTAGCACACTTCTTTCTCTCAATATTATAATAAGGGAGGTATTTCCCTGCCAGGAAACATATATGTATGTGAGATATTATATATACATATATATATATATATAAAGATTTTATTTATTTATTTCACAGACAGAGATCACAAGTAGGCAGATAGGCAGGCAGAGAGAGGGAAGGAAGCAGGCTCCCCACTGAGCAGAGAGCCCGATGCAGGGCTCGATCCCAGGACCCCAGGATCATGACCTGAGCCGAAGGCAGAGGCTTTAACCCACTGAGCCACCCAGGTGCCCGACATATATATATATATATATTTTTTTTTAATAAGTAATCTCTATGCTCAATGTGGGGCTTGAACTTATGATCCTGAGATCAAGAGTCACATGCTCCACCGACTGAGCCAGGCTGGCAGCCCCAGGAAACAAAGGAAACATATATTAAGGACTGGGTTTCCATTATATAGATGTATTTTTTAAATTAATCACTTTGTTTCCTCTTTTAAAAATTTAATTTAATTTAATTATAATTCTAGTTTTAGTTAACATGCAGTGTTATATTAGTTTCAGGTATACAGTATAGTGATTCAACAGTTTCATACATCACCCGTGCTCATCACAAGTGCACTCTTTAATTCCCATCACTTATTTCACCCTAAATTAACCACTTTTTGATATTATTTCCAACCATCCAGTACTACAGACAATGCTTTTATGAACATCATTAAAGCTGTAGCTTTAATGGAAATGAAATTGCTTGGATAAGGGAAAAGACATGACACTGAATGTCTGATTTCCCTGAAGAATTTTGTAACTGAGCTATGACTTCAATAGGAGTATATGAGGCTGCTGATTTTCTAACACTTTACCAGATAAGGATATTATTATTTTAAGGTGGTTTCCATTTTACTAAGTGAACATTTTCCATGTTTTAATTTTCTCTTCTTTTAACCTGCAGGTTTATGCATTTTGTCATTAAAAAATAAGATTGGAAAACACCAGGGTACACTACACAGTTAGAATAAATATCCTTTCATAAAACATTAAACAGAATTTGAAAAACACCCTTCTGGTCCAAGCTACCTTCTAACAGGTCTTTTTTCTCTAAAAGCAGTCTCTTTCCTACATCTCTGCTACTCAAAATGTGGACCAGCAGTATTGCAACTTGTGCAAAATCTCAGGCTCCACCTTAGATCGATTGAATTTAAGTCTGCATTTTACCAAGAGCCCCGGGTAATTCTATCACTTAAAAGTTTGAGAAGCAGCAACCTGATTGGTAGCCAGAGGGATTGTTTAAAGCATAAGTCAAAAGTTGTCTCTACGTGCCTAAAATGCTTCAGTGGTTTTCTATTAACTCCCACAGTAAAATACAAACTCTAGGTTGTGATATACAAGGTTGGGCGTCATTTGAATCTCTCCTGACCCCTCAGTCTTAGCTCTTAGCTCTCCTTCCCTGTCTCTCTGTGCCACAATGACACTGATCTCCTCTCAGTTTTCTGAATTTGCCATATCCTTTCCCACATTTGGTCTCACTCTTTCATCCATGTGAGATGATCTTCCCCTACATCTCAGCAACCCGACTCATTTTCATCTCTCAGCTCAAATAACACTACTGTAGAAAAGGCCTTCTGACTTCAGCTGGTCTCTCTGGCTAATGCGACCCCCACAGACCTCCTCTTAATTCTCCATCCCAACACCCCAGTTACTTCCCTGGTGGTTGTAACCACTGCGTGCAGTTATATGGTTGACTTATGTATCGATATGGTCATTGCCCATATCTCTGATTAGAACACAAGTTCTGTGAGGCCAGATGTATTATTTATTTTGTTCATGGGTTTGTTCTTAGTTCACAGAATAGTGACTGACCCACAGCTGTCAATTATATGAGGCAAAAGAAAATTCAGGGAGCTTACTGCTCTATCATTCTACTGAATGAATGCATGAAGGAATGGAGGAACGAATGAATGTTTTGGCCCTCCTTTCTGTCCCCCTTTTTCATTCTTCTCATCCCCAACCCAACATTATATATATTCTCTTTGCTTAAGTATGTGGTACAATTTAGTTCTCTGTGGCCCTTATCCTCCCAACTCAGATCCTGACCTTTCTTTGCTCAGTGGGGTCTGCCAAATAATTATATCCACTCGGAGTCTCAGCCTGTCTCGACTCAGCTGAATTCACTTTATCAGGTATAATCTGAATGAGCTGGGCCAACTCAAAGGCTAGTAACCCCATAATGAAACACCTAAAAGGAAAAAGAAAAAAAGACATATCCAAAAGGCTTTGGAAAGTAGAAAAGTGAACTCAAGTCAAATAATCATGAGCACATGTCAAAGTTTTATTTCAAATTATTGCAAGAGGAAAGCTCCTCAGGAAACAAGTTCAAATAATCAGCCTTGTTAGAGACATTTCGTAGGAGACTAGATTTTTTAAAAAGTCTGATTAAAGATCATTAGTATGGTCAGAGGACTGGTTCATTATTATTCTATTTTTGAATGTCTGTGCACTTGATATTAGGTTCCTCAGATTATTAATAATCATTTGAGTGTGTTAACACTAATTTCCCAGAAGGAGTTTATTTCATTAAAGTATATCAGAAAATAGCTCTAGCATTTTATCAGAAATTATAAGTCCCATATGGGGCTATACATTACATCCTTCAAAAAAAAGTCCATTCTAGACCAGTTTGGGCAAACTTATCTTTCTCAAAGGCATTCAAATCTTTACTAAAGTATTTATAAATGTGGGAGAGAAGGGGTTTGGCAGGACTTGGACCTTGACCTTCTTACAAGCTAATAATCTTATTGTTTCTTTGATGTTGTTTTTGAAGATGCAGGACTCCTAGGTCAGAGACAAAGCATTTTATTTTTGCAAAGCAAGAACATTGGCATATTTGCTTCAGTTGCCTTTGCTCTTCATTTTCACAGGGTGATATAATGGGTACACAGGGAAGTTATGCATGCAGTGGGATTATGTAATAGCCAAGGAACACTGAGCTTGGGGAATTTACTGCTTTTTTAGCAAGCAGCAAGCAAGCTTGTTCTTTGTCTCCAAGAAGACATTACCATATTGCTCAAGGTTGCTTGCTGCAAGCACAGTGCTAAAAATTGGTTCAGGTTGAGTGGTCATGACCTTATATTACTGGCACACCCAGCAAGATATGTAGAAGTATGAAAGATTCATGGTGGATTGTCTTTCAACAATAACCACTCCCCTGTGCATTTCTAGAAAGGTTTCTCATGAATATGCGAGTCCATCAGCCATGCTGATTATTCTGACTGAAAGAGACCAAGACTAAATCCATTCAATTTGTCTTCAACAGCAGTTGATTCAAGTTACTGTTGGCAGAACTCTAAGCAGCATGATGACACCAATTTGCAGCATTAACTTTAACCATGCCTCCTAGGATCCCAAATTCAGTCATCTGTGATTAAGTCCCAGGATACAGACAGCTAGGATATAAGCTAATATTCATTATGATCCATGCAAGGGAGTTTAAACTGACACACCGATCTTTGGTTTAATTGTCAAAAAAAAAAAAAAAAAAAAGACCAAGAAACAACCACATTCCTGATAAAACAGTGTTCTCTGGCCCTTTTCTCCCCAGACATCAACATAAAACCCAAGAAATCACAAGTTAACCCAGTGAGGGATTTATTGTTAAACTTGATGAAAGTCAGCATTCCATCACTTTGGTTAAGCTATATGAGAATTGTTACTGAGCAGTTGCAAACTCTGTAACACTTCACAAGGCATAGTTCAAGACTGATTGGATGTCAGAAGCATATATGTTGGCACCAGTCAGATTGGAAAAAGGCTGTGCTGATTTATATTTGTGTGCACATGTGGGGATAGGACTCCATGTTGAGAAGCTTCCTCTGATGGTGTTGGACACAGCAGAATAGTTCAGAACAGGCCATATTCATTTCAGTTTTTCTGTTTTCGTAGAATGTGCAAGATGATGCCCAGCCAGAGGAGGTCAAATTGCCAACTGCAGCTGTTGCTTGGCCCCAGCAGATCACATGGTTGTCTTGCCAGGTGGCAGTCCTGGATCTAGCACACAGAGACAGCATTCATCCCTCACCCTTCCTGACCTCTCAGGGTCTATGGGTTTTCCTCTTTCAGGTGCCAGGGCTGTTGCTCTTTTTCTACTACCCACAAAACTGGAGATTTTTATATGCACGGAAACACACTCATCTTTACCCATTGTGTGCTCGTTAACATCACTGTATTGTTTATGTAGTTGACTTTTAAATCGTACAGGAAAAAAGAGGAGATACAAACAATGTATGGCACTGCCATGTCATCAGTACCCAGAACGTGGACCTGGAGCACATTTGAAATATGTGAATTTAAAGGGACACAAAATTATACTAGCATTTTCAATCTGAGATAAATCTCCTTTGAATGAAGGCTGCTCTGCAGTCCTTTGAGGTTCACAAGACATATCTAAAAAATGTACTAGTGTCGAAAATGAAGACTACTTAAATCAAATGAGAGAGGGGACTGTGGATTTCCTTTTTGATTGATTTCTCAGCACCGTCCTTCCATCATCTGAAGGAGTTCCATATATTCTTTAGACAGCATTAGGCACGGAATCTTCTGCAGGCAGGACAGCACTGATGCTATGTGGATTCTGTCATTTTGCCAGCACGGATATGGATTTGCAGCCACCACAGTATTAAGTCTATTGGAAATTTATATTCATTTTTGTGACAAATCTTAAAAAAGGGTGGGGTGCTTCATATAAAGACTCTGCTTCAGGTCCACGTTCTATTTTTAAGGCTTTGTATTTGGTGTTCATAAATTTCCCAAGACCATGTATGGTTGCTATCTTCTGTGGCTGTCCCATCTCCTTTGGTTTTTACCTTTACTGAGAAGTGACTATGTGGTTTCTGTCAAATGGAGTGTACTGTTAGAGAAGGGATTCCAATATTAGCCTCTTTTCCCTCATTCTGTTTCTGCCACAGTTTGGGAAAAGCCTGACCAGTCTCTTTTGTCTGGGTACTGATTGCATGATTACATGGCTCCTGAATGGAAGAGGACTGTGCCACTGCTCATCCGAAGCCACCAGCTTCTGTGAGGACACGTGACAGGCTGTGGAATAGGAAAGACAGCTGTTGTCTGTGCTTGTTTCTCTGTAGCCCCCGGGAAGCTTCCAGCATACATTGCCCTCTGATAAATCTGGTTTGCTGGCTAGGGTAGGATGGATCTGCATAGAGTGCAAGACCAGATCTGTAACTTTTGGAAATGAATCCCTAAATACTGAAGCCTTATGCAAGAAAAGGAAATAAGAAGAATTAGAAAAACAAACATGTACACTAGGTTTTATTTATAGTTTAGATATTGAAGTCAGATCCATCTCTATAGTAATGATAATAATAATAATGACAGCTATAGTAAGCACTATTTTGATACACATTTGTCATTGGTGCAAAATGGTATGAAGAATCCCAAGTTTCTCTAGCTCTTGGCCTTGCTAAAAAAATATTGCTCAAGTTTTGAGCTGGAAACATGTTTATTTGGTCAGATTTGGGGCCACTGTCTTGAAAGGATTCTTTTGATTTAGAATAAATTTCTTTAAAAATTGGAGATGAGGGAATAAGATAGGAAGTGTCTGGCCTGATGTGGAGAAGAGTACACAATATAAAATCCTCCCTGAATCGCACGAAACTCATGGGGCTTCTAAAACAGAATACTCTATGACCGCTTTCTCGGTGCAGGAAAGTGGCTGTTTTCTATAATTGCTTTTGCTCAGACAAGTGTTACCATTTTATGTAAAACACATACACATCTCCCTTTCCCCACACACACTGACTTGGACCATGTGCTTCTTAAAATTTTAATTTTACTAAAGTGGCAGATTTTTACTCTATCAGTTCATATAATAAGGATCTACATTTTGAACATTTCTTTGATCACTAACATGAGTCCACAAGATGGCAGTGTTTTCTCAGGGAGTGAAGAAACCTCAGTGTGTGTGTGTTTGTGAGAGACAGAGAGAGAGAGAGAGAGAGAGGGGGAGTCGAGAGGAGGGGCTTGGTGGTGTAGCAGGGATGGTGAAAAAGTCTCTTTTTTCCTAATTGGTAGGAAAGCAGAAGAATTTGAAATGTCTGAGCTAGACTCATTTTTTTAGGGCTTAAAATCTGAATCCTCAGTGAACCTGGGGAAGATAGAACGATGAAGTCCTCAAGAGTTTTACTAGTGATCCTGTGGCTTCAGTTAACCTGTGAGTTTGGGGCATCTCTCTGGGAATATAAAGTCCAGTATTTGGAGTTTTCATCTATTCTGGGCCTGTGGGTAGAAACATGAACGATTTCCCCCACTTAGGGAGGGGTGGGATAGGAGGCCTGTGAAAATTCATTTAAATTCTGGAGAGTAAGCAACCACTACCCAACAAATATCCTTTGACTGACCCCTGTCTTTTTTCATAGGGATGAGGAGTCAACAGAAGGGAGTGGAGCAGAGTCCCGGATCTCTGAGCCTTCGGGAGGGAGACGCTGCCTCTCTCAACTGCAATTACAGCGACAGTGCTTCCCAGTACTTCATGTGGTACAGACAGTATTCCGGGAAGGGCCCTGAGTTGCTGATGTACATGTACTCCAAAGGTAACAAGACGGAAGGAAGATTTTCGGGACAGGTTGATAGAGCAAAACAATATGTCTCCCTGCTCATCAGAGACTCCCAGCCCAGCGACTCAGCCATCTACCTCTGTGCAGTGAGCACACAGTACTTCCCTGGCACCTGCTGTCTGTACCCAAACCCTCTAGGATCCCAGCACTGTCTTGATATAGAGCCTAAGCTGCAGGGTAGAGAAATTCTCTTTGCTCTCTAGATGCACACAGGAATTAAAAGCATTAGCCATGGCCATAAAATGCCTTATACCCACAGGTAGAGCATGGGAGCACAGAATGACTTCAGATTTCCTGAGAAGGATCGCCAAGCAAGTATCTAAAAAAGTTTCAGACACTGAGGAGTTTTGTTATGGTGATTAAAGACCGGCATGGATCAATTATGAAAATACCACATGGTATTGAAGATGATGTCTTAGAAAATGTTGTTGAGGGAAGGAAGTTGATAACACCAAAGATTATACCAAAAGACCCCTCCTCTGGGGGACGCTTGGGTGGCTCAGTGGGTTAAGCTTCTGCCTTCGGCTCAGGTCAGGATCTCAGCATCCTGAGATCGAGCCCAACATCGGACACTCTGCTCAGTGGGGAGTCTGCTTACCCTCTCTCTCTGCCTGGCTCTCTGCCTACTTGTGATCTCTCTCTGTCAAATAAATAAATAAAATCTTTAAAAAAAAAAAAAAAACCCTCCTCTGGAATTGCCCTACAACTTATGCCCAAGTCCAGGAAAAATGTTTCTGGCTTGATAGAAATAAGGCCTTGTGGTAAATGTTACAATTACAGGGGGAGAATGTAAAAGTCACATTTACTGTAAAGCTGAAGATGTGGCCCATTAGACAGTACACTGTTTATGTAGTCTAAAAGTGTGGGAAAATCTGGAAATGGGGAGTTAAGATTTCTGTTCATTTTTGTTCCCATAGTCACTGATAAAAAGATGCAACCTGGAATTTGCTCTCATTTCCAGTATGCTGGCTGCACTCCGTCCAGCTTTACTGAGTTCATATAGATTCACTATTTTTCTCTTTCCTTAATTCCTTCTAGAATCACTTATTTATATGTCATATTTCCCTTACAATTATAATACTGCTCACTTTTCTGGTTTTTTTTTAGTGTGAGGTCTCCATCGTTTGGCAAAATTTATCAGTCTGACAATTAGAACAGGACTCTCCCTTTCTCCGCTTAAACATGGGGTGCCCAGGTTACTCTCTCATAGCATAAACACACATTAAACATGTTCACCTGAAACCAAGGAATCTTCTTCACACTTTCTACCTGACAAAGAAAAGTACTGCCTTTGTAAGTTTGCACTGATTAGATAATGTCACATGTTCCAGGCTAATTTTAAGTATCATCCAGCAGTGCAAGGCCATATGAAGCTCAGCTCCACTGAGGCAATTGATTTTAGTCCTTCTGCCTGATGAATGGCTTTAAAAGGTAATATAAAGCCTCTCAACCATACTCCAAAGTAAAATATTCTCTTCTGTGACTAATTTCTCAGTGAAGTAAATTACTCTTCTATTTTTACAAAGCTCCCATTTCTCTTTTATTTTGGGACTAATACCATGTACGACAGAAGGTGACATCATCACAGATTCAGGGAGGAAGGAACACTTTCTGTTGAAGTTCTGATGATCACCTCTCTGAAATGAGAACAGAAGACAGCTAGCTCTCTCAGATCCTTGGTCCTGCCTGTGGAGGCAGAGGGTGATGCTGCACAGAAGAGACGTTTGTTCTGGTTCCAGGTCCTCACCAGACAATCAGCCCCTCCTTCCTGCAGCTGGCTGACGTTGTGCAGAGAAGAAACCGTGACAAAAAGAGGCCAGAAGAGAAAGACTCCTTCTTACGTTCTTTGAAACTTGTCAAAGCCACAGACTTGTCAAGCCCCACCTCCCCACTCTTCCTGTAGCTCTGAAGGCTTAGTGATCTCAGCTACTGTCCTACCTGTGCAGAAAGCCCACAGTGTCTCCACTGCTCAGCCATGCTCCTGCTGCTCATCTCAATGCTTGACGTGATTTTTGCCCCAAGTGAGTAACATTCCCTTTCTTTTCCTCCCTACACAAAAGTGACCATGTTCTAACTGGATGCAGAATAAAGACACCTTCTCTTACCAGGTAAGTCTGTCTTGGACTCACTGACTTGGCATTGACGTTTCAGGAGGAACCGGAGCTCAGTCGGTGACCCAGCCCGATGCCCATGTCACTGTCTCTGAAGAAGCTGCTCTGGAGCTGAGGTGCAACTATTCCTATAGTGGAACTCCTTATCTCTACTGGTACGTGCAGTACCCCAACCAAAGCCTCCAGCTTGTCCTCCGGTACTTTTCAGGGAACACCCTGGTTAAAGGCATCAAAGGTTTTGAGGCTGAATTTAGGAAGACTGAATCCTCCTTCCACCTGAGGAAACACTCAGCGCATGGGAGCGATACGGCCGAGTACTTCTGTGCTGTGAGTGACACAGCGTCTGGGACTGCAGGGGGAGCTGAACACAAACCTCCTGAGACACTGGGACTTTTTGTGACTCAGGACCTCAAGAGAGAGTTTCCCCAGATCTCTTCCTCAGTGAAGAAATATAGGGCAGGACAGGCTGGGCTCTGGGAAACGCTTTACTCTTGAGTAGTTGCTTCAGCAGTAATGCTGTGCTGCATTAAGATAGACTTTGTTCCAGATGGAGGTCTTCTGATGAATTTCTCCAGGAGAGACGCACCTCCACCAATTCCCCACGCCACTCCCACTCTGAGTATGTCATGAAGTGTCAGAGTTCTGAAGTGGAAAAGGCAAGAGCATTTGTGTTTTAAAAAAATCACTTCTAGCATTCATTAAAGTAATTGGCACTGCCTCAGGTGTTGATCTCCATGTGGAAAACGGAAGTACTTGGTTATGATGTTAGCGGACAAGCTGGGCCACGTACGTTCTCAACAAAGGCAACGTGTACAGCAAAGGTTTTTAATCAGTGCAATTCAGTCTCCACCTAGATTTGAAGCTTAACTGCTAGCACCTAAATATCCAACTGTGTGACACTGACATACTTTAAAGTAAAATAGACATCACAATACCTAGATTTCCAATCTTGTGTAACAGAAAGCCAATGAACCTAATTTACATGATTCTTAAAGCAATATTGAGATTCTAAAAGTCACCCAGTCATAATTGTTTTTTGAAAGTTATCCCAGTGATTTTCGAATTAAAAATTTGAGGCTCCTAACCCATAAAAGGGTATCAAATGTAATATCTGCTGAAAAACTCTTAGGTATTTTGTAAGAAGCCACACTAATTCATGATATAATATAAAATTGCACACTCAACAAAGATTCCTAGTCTTTCAAACCACATTAACGAAGTTCATAGGAAAATAGATCTCCACGACCAAAGCTCACGATGTCAAAGATTACATTAATTCTAATAGGGGTATCCAAAACCAGGGAATATTTTTATTCCTCTGAAACAGCTGTGTCAAAGAGTTCATACGTTTAAGATGTTTTATATACATGATTATGACTCTAAATTATATGTGATTTATGTGATTTAAAAAATTGCCCCAAAATGTTATAAAAGTTTGTACACACAGGAATTAAGCCTCACAGAGCAGAAATTCATTTTGAAATTAGTAATAAGTAAGCAATTATACTTCATGTCCTCCGACTTCTTTCTACATCTCTGTTCACCTCCTCTTTTTTTCAAAGATTTTATTTTTAATTAAGCTCCACACCCACTGTGGGGCTCAAAGTTACAACCCAGAGATCAAGAATCATATGTGCCTCCAACCAAACCAGCCAGGCACCCTATCACCCCTCTTTTATTTTCTTCTGGGAAACATCTCTAGTCTACTCCCAAAATAATATCTCTTCTTAATCTATTGATAACATTTCTTTCTATCTTTTCTGGGAAAAGGACAAAATGATCATGTTCTTACTAAATCTTTATCGAACTGCCCTCTGTTATAAGAAATGTCTCCTTATTTCTGGGTTCATTTTGTACTTTTCTGGGATGCTATTTGGGATATTTTGGGATACAAACACTCACATGTTTGTCTTTCCTGCTATACCTCAGTGTCTTAAGAATAGCGACAATGTTTCATTCAGTTTTTGATTTCTTAAGACCTAGCACAAGATCTAGTTTAAGAAGACCTTCAATAAATTGCTGTGGGCTTATTTTTAAATAGTTTGGAGAAATTACATGCAACCCTGAAGGTTCAATTTGACAAGATATTTTAAGATAATAGCCTTCATCAAATGGCATTTTGACAAAGAAACCAGTTCACTTAAAAAAAAAAAAAAAAAATCCCCAGCCTGGTTTCGACCAGTAGGGGCACTCTAGGCATTACTATAAAAGAGCGACTTTTTCCCTCTAGTTCTGAGATAGTTGGATGTTAGTGAAAATTTGAATGAGAGCTAGCAGCAGTTGGGAGAGCATCTAGACTAGTCATACCTTTTCAGGACAAGGAGATTGCCATATATTCATCTGTGAGAATGGTCTGCTGCTGTGATGGGTGTGACAGAGAGGACTCCAAGCAGAACTGAGCATCATCTAGAGTAAAGGGAAAGCTGGAAGCTCCAGGAGAAAACATTTACACTACTTATTTCCATTTTGATGTTTATGACTAAAAATTATAAAGTATGAGCCTTTATCCTCACTTCAAAATTATTCCAAAGATTTCTACCTTCTGTTGTACCTCCTCTGAAATTAGAAAAACAGGGGAAAAAGGAGATGAGAAGATGAAATGGGAGAAAAATAATGAGCACATGTAGAGAGAGAAGAGAAAAGACAGTGAGGAGAAGAGAGATTGGGAGAAAGAAATAGGACATTTCAAAATGTGGCCTATACGTCATAGTCACAGAACAGAATTGGTCAGATGTACCTGCAGGGTATACGGGGAAAGTGTTGGAAAAGAGATGAAGGGAGATAAAAATGAGATCAGGGTGACCATCATATACACGTTCAATTTCCTTCCATCAACCAAAGTCTTGTTCAAGACATTTTATTTGTTCATGATGACCACAAGTCTGAGATTTACAGAATTCTCCTAATTACATTTAATTATATTCACTTCCTTAAGGGATTGAGTAAATTAACAATGCATTCAACAATGTATTCCTTCTTTGACACAGATTTCTTTTTTCTTTTTTTTAAGATTTTATTCATTTATTTGACAGGGAGACAGAGATCACAAGCAGGCAGAGAGGCTGGCAGAGAGAGAGGGGGAAGAAGGCTCCCTGCCGAGCAGAGAGCCCAATGTGGGGCTCGATCCCAGGACCCTGAGATCATGACCTGAGCTGAAGACAGGGGCTTTAACCCATTGAGCCACCCAGGCACCCCAAGACACAGATTTCTTATAAGTGAATTCTCAATCACTTTTCAGATTATGTGTCCTGATTTTCAGCTAAGGAAATTGGGTCACTGACCCTGATCATTTTTCAGGCTGTACTTGACCCAGAGGAGGACTTCATTTCTCTCTGAAGCTTCTTTTCCCTTTCTTTACTCCCCTCTTTCATGTCTGATTACTGGGGACAGTCTATGTGGAGGTGATCATATGAGAATGATGAGCCTAGATGTTTCTGTGCCCATGGTCAGACGTTTAGCAGTCAGCAGGGCAATGTCAGTACCCTGCTGAAAAACTAGAAGGAAACCTTTTTGCTCTCTGATCTCCTTGTACTCCTCTTTATTAAGGACAGACTCGGCCTAGTTGTTACTTCCTTTTCAGCTATTTGGGAGCTAGAGGATAGGCTTTCTCAGGAGAAAAGCTTCCTTCTTAGAGGCCCAGTGATCTTGGCAGGCCAAGCTCTCTCAGTGTTCCATAGTTTTCTGCTCTTCATCCTCAAGTTCCCTGATATCTGACCCCAGATTTATATGTGAATCCACATAGGATTCCTCACTTGAGTTCTCTTGGCATAACCTGGCTGGTCACCACTCTTTGGCAAAGCACAGGGAGTCGGGGACATTTTCAGTCTATCATCTATCTAGAATTGCCTTCTTTCTAAGCTAAATGGGTGTTTAATTTTATTAACATATAATGTATTATTTGCCAAGGGGTACAGGTCTGTGAATCGTCAGGCTTACACACTTCACAGCACTCACCATAGCACATACTTTCCCCAATGTCCATAACCCAGCCACCCCATCCCTACCCCCTTCCCCCAAGCAACCCTCAGTTTGTTTCCCGAGATTAAGAGTCTCTTATGGTTTGCCTCTCTCCTGATCCCATCTTGTTTCATTTTTTCCTTCCCTACACCCCAAATCCCCTACCCTGCCTCTCTAATTCTTCCTATCAGGGAGAATATATAATAATTGTTATGACCTGTTTTTAAAAAAAACTTGTAGAACTTAAATTCTAAAGGGCAACTTCCTGATGTAGGGAAGGTCAGAATCAATGATGATGGATGGAAAATCTCTTGATCTGATAATGTTTAAACATTTCATTATCATACCTGTACAGAAGTTTAAATTTCTATGAAATGTGATCTATCAATATTTTCTATTATGCTTTCTGACAGGCTTAAACAAACTATGACCATCCTAAATTTATTTAAAAATAGCTTATCTTTTATTTTATTTTAAAATGTTAAATTTTAACATTTTATTTTGTCACAGATATTAAGGTAGCTGTCCACATTCGTTTGTTAATTTCTAAATGACTCTCCATTTATCAAGGCACATTTAATTTTTTTTAACTTACCTTTCCCCATTTTTGTTGTAACTAAGTTTCCATCAGTAATTTGTATGTTTGAACTTTCAATTCCACCCCATTGATCTATCTGGACCTTTATAGTAGCACGCTTTTTCAATTAGTAAAGCATTCCAATTTGTCTTATTAACTGAAGAGGAAAATGCCTCTTCATTCTGAGAATTTCAAGGCTTCCTGAAAGACCAAGAACATCTGCAGTATCCGATTTTGCCTCTAGAGAAAGATGTTACACAAATTGAACTTCACAAAAGCCAGAAACCAACCAGGTCTTTGAAGAAGAGCTTTTGCTTTACATACCGGTAAACTCACTTACCACTTTGTCAGTGTCCATGTGGCTGAACCGTTTGCAGAAAAAAGCCCCTGTTTCTCTGCAGCTCTGACATGAAGGCCACCCTCCTCTCAGTGTTGGTGACAATATTCACACTTGGTGAGTATAATGCCTTTTTATTCTCTTTCTGGGGTCTTCCTGATTTAGATTAGTTGAAAGGAATATTCTCCTCAGTCTGCAAGACTTCCCTGATGTTAAATTGGCGTTACAGGAGGAACAGGAGCTCAGACAGTGACCCAGCCTGAGGACCACATCTCCATCTTTGAAGGGGACTTCGTGCAGATCAAGTGCAACTACTCGTATTCTGGGAGTCCCATACTCTTCTGGTATGTCCAGTATCCCAAACAGGCCCTCCAGTTACTCCTGAAGCACATCTCAGGAGAGAGTACCAAAGGCTTCGTGGCCAACCTTAACCGAGATGAGACATCTTTCCATCTGAAGAAACAATCAGCTCAAGAGGAAGACTCAGCCACGTATTACTGTGCTCTGAGTGACACAGTAACTGGTTTCATAAGGGAAGCAGAGCACAAACCCTTTAGGAGTTACAGAAAGTATTTCTTCAGAATTTCTTTTTTTTTTTTTTTAAGATTTATTTATTTTAGAGAGAGGGAGAGAGAGCGTGTACGTGAGTGGGGAAAGGAGCAGAAGGAGAGAGAGAGAGAATACCAAGCAGACTCCACGCTGAGTATGGAGCCCAACAGGGAGCTCGATCGCACAACCCATGAGATCATAACCTGAGCCAAAATGAAGAGTCTGACACTTAACTGACTGAGCCACCCTGGTGCCCCTCTTCATAAGTTCTCTATATGGCCATGGTGGGGTATTCTTTCTCTGGAGACTCACATTGAGTTTACCTCTTAGATATAATATCATTGGTTGTCAGTTAGCTATAGATTAATCTCAAAAATTTGTCCAAGGAAATTCTCATTACCAACTCTGTTTAATTTGTTTTAAAGATATAAGTGTGTTTATTCTGTCTAGTAGTACCCGGAAAAAGTACTCCTGAAATAAACTATATAGCATAGCATAAAAAAATTTTTTTTTTCTTGGCCGGGACAACTCTCCAGTGGGTTGGGTCTCACCTCTCCAACTCCTCTGCCACTCAATCCCACCCCACATATGTTCATCACCTTATACCTAAGCACAGTTCCTTGAAGGTACTATACTGTTTCATGGCATGTGAATGCCTTTCCTGTCATGAACTTCACGGACTCCTACTAACTCAACCAGAAGAAAAAAGAAACCCACAGTAATCTGAATCTAATCAGTAATTATTAATACAAATAATTAAAAAGAACTCTAAAGAACATAGAAATAGCATATGTAGGGAGAAGTTCTTACCTTAGGATTAAGCCAGGGTTCCCAAGTAAGTGACATATTGTAATACCGTACTGTCCAAGGATTCTGATCTCCCTGGGGAGTGTGTGGCTGCAGCTTGCAGAATGGTGGAGAAGTGTGCTGAGGTGCCAGAGAAAAAGGCTGGCAAGCAGAAAAACGCCTACCAGGGTTCCAACAAAGTTATAGGAAGCTAGCAAAGAAGCAAAACTTGCTCTGGGGACTCAGCAATCTTGTCAGGAAGCTGATGTGCGTCTGTCACTGAACCTTACTGCAGGTGAATCCCATTGCATGTGCCTCAGGCTGGCTGGACAAGAACTTCAGGAACAAGAAACGTGAAGACATACCAGCACCAGGAAGAGAAGCTTCTCCCTCCTGCAGTGCCCTTCCACGTTCCTCTTATTGGCATAGCTTGATATCATGCCAGCTGGTGAAGGAGAAATGTTCCATGGAGCAGGCCCAATATCGCAAAGGGAGCACTGAAATTTGGATTTGGCAATAAGAAAGAAAGGCAATAAATCAATGACTGGCACACTTCATTCCTATGGTTACTTATCTTTCATATGCACCTCTGCATGCACATTTGAACTTCTAAACAACAATGAAATGACTATGTTACAATCTAGCAAGCTAAAACTGTCCTTTGAACAAGAGAAGTTCTTAACCTTTCCCCAAAATGAGACCTGTAGTCCCAACAGTCATTAGCCCTCTCTTGCTATATTAATCATTTCTAAAAATTCAGAGGAAGTTCCATTGAATATGCTGTTATGCACAGACTAAATCACAAAGTTAATCTCTGACAATTTATATATAGTGGTGAGAAGGAGGGAGAAAAAAGAAAATGATAGCATATACAGAAGAAACCACACGCATAAAGAACAAAGGGAAGATAGAGAAAGTTACCACATTCTTGGAATCCAGATTTTGTCATGGGGCTGCAGTTGACACAGCTCCATTTCCCTGCCCAAAGCCATAACCCTGCTGGATTTGGGTTGTTTGCCTTGAAAAGTGACCCCAAACTTCATTCTCAAAGGGTCTGAGCCCTAAATGATCCTGCTTTTTCATGTATTGCTCTGGTGTTCCATTAACATTAATAATGAAAAGTTTCCCTTTTACCCCAGCTAGCTCACCTCCCAGTTCTTTCCAGAGGTCAGTAATGTTTCCGTTTCCTTTTTTTTTTTTTTTTAAAGATTTTATTTATTTGAAAAAGAGATCATAAGTGGGAGGAGGGAAAAAGGGAGAGAGAGAAGCAGACTCCCCCTTGAGTGGAGACCCCAATGTGGGGTTCCATCCCAGGACCCTGGATCGTGAACTGAGCCAAAGGCAGATGTTTAACTGACTAAGCCACCTGGGTGCCCCTTTGTTTCCTCTTCCTGCTTCTCAATATACTTTTCCTGTATACAGTCAAATAGATACCAATAATAATGGAGCTAGATTCTTTTGAAGCAGTGGAAGAGTCACTTAATTTCTTAGAGCCAGGGATCATCTTTTAACCACTAGTAAAAAATTTCATCACAAATTTTTTCAAAAGTATGTAGCAGAGACCAGACAGATTAAAATGTAAACTCCTTAAATTACATCAGTTCCTTGCTCAGAAAGCTTTACTGTTTGTCTCATAGTGATAAACACCCAGGTTTGCTGTGGTAGTCACCCAACACAAACTTTCTTCTAGAAGTACCTCCTAGCACTCTCTAATCTCCAGCCAACAACCTCTCCCCTTCTTCCTTTCTTTCCTGTCTTCCTTATGTTTCTTCCTTCCCCTCTTCCTCATCTCTCTAGTTTACACACAGAACATCTTAAAGTCAGTTTTTGAAACCATTTAGAAAATACTGTAGGGGGTGTTTGCCATTCTTGTTTACTGCTCAGCATCAGGAACCATTTTCTTATAACAACAATAATTTTTGAGCCATTAGTAAATGTCAGGCTCTGCTCTAAATAGTATTTTATTATCTCATCAATCATTTCCAGAACTCTAAAAAAGCAATATTATTATTACTCATCATCCACATTTTATATTCAAGAGAATACAGACACAAATGATATAAACAACTACTGAATGGGTAGATCTAAGCTTGACCTCCCTGGCCTGATTGCAAAACTGGTTCTCTTCCTGTACCCTACTGATTGCTTCCATAGAAACAGAAATATCAGATACTCATTATTAGGAGATGAATTGTCTCCCCATCCAAATTTGTATGTTCCTAGCCCCCTAGTACCTCAAAATGTGACCGTATTGGGAGTAGGGTTATTAAAGAGGTAATTTAGTTAAAATGGAATCATTAGAGTGGGCCCTCCGCCAGTATGACTGGTGTCTTTATGAGAAGAGATTAGGATTGGACCACAGGCTTAGAGGGAGGACAGTGACGTCACGGCAAGAAGGTGGGCATCACTGCTTTATAATGGTTTCTGATTCGCCCTTTTTATCTTTTAAGAGTACATTCTATCAGGGTGCCTGGGTGGTTCCGTGAGTTAAACAAGGCCTTGGGCTTGGGTCATGGTCTCGGGGTCTCGGGGTCCTGGGATCGAGCCCCGCATGGGGCTCTCGGCTCGGCGGAGAGCCTGCTTCCTCCTCTCTGTTTCTCTGCCTGCTTGTGATCTCTGTCAGTTAAAGAAATAAATACAATCTTTAAAAAAAAAAAAAAAAAAAAAAAAAAAAAAAGAGTACATTCTATCAGCAATATGATGCTGCTACCACAAGATGGCAGTGTCTCTCCTCAGACTCAATAGGTTTGAAATCAGTTTGTGTGTATTGAAAACGATTGGGTTGGCTTCTGATTGGTCAGGTAAGACTCCAGCATCCAGAAGGAACAGATAAATATACCCCATAGAAACAGCCAGTGTTTTCGATTGAGTATCCTGGCCGCATTTCAGTCCATAGAGCCGAGTCTTCTGTGATCCCAATAAGGAAGAAGAATGGAGAAACTCCTGGAAGTGTCTTTGCTGATACTATGGCTTCAACTGCCCAGTAAGTTGGGGCTCTTGGTAATGGAAACGGGGGGCGGGGGGGACCAAATTTATAGGAACAGGGCGACCTAAGCTCAGAGCCCACAAGACTGAGTTTGGGCAAACTCTTCTTGTTAGGTTGAAAATGTACCATATTATGGAAAGAAATTATGGAAAGAAATGTAAATACTAAAGAGTGAAAGTACAATGACTGACTCTTGGTGTCTGGCCTTCTGTTTTTGCCTAGTGGTGAACAGCCAGCAGGAACAGCATCATCAGGTCCTGAGCATCCAGGAGAGTGAAAATGCCACCATGAACTGCAGTTATAAAACTTCGATAAGCAACTTACAGTGGTATAGACAAGACTCGGGTCAAGGCTTTGTCCAGCTGATTTTAATACGTTCAAATGAAAGAGAGAAACACAGCGGAAGGCTACGGGTCACCCTGGACAACTCTATCAAAAGCAGTTCTTTGTCCATCATTGCTTCCCAGACTGCAGACTCTGCTACTTACATCTGTGCCACAAGACACAATGTTCACCAGGCACCTGCAGCCTCTGCACAAACTCTGCCCAAGCTGCCCCTTTGAAGCCCCACAGTGGGTAGCATTCGTGGTTAAGTCTTCACAGGAAGGAGAGTCTATAAAGAGCGGGCGAGATGAAAGACGGACCCTCTCAAATTCATGGTTTCTTTGGAATCACCTTGTACCAAGGCAAAGGGTATGAAGTTTAGAGTGAGAAACTACAATGCCAGGTTCAAATCTGCCAATCCCAGTTCTGTGGTTTTGGGCAGAGCATCAGCATAGCAGCCTTCCTTTTCCTCACTGGAAATGAAGGGCTTGGAATGACAAGCCCGAAAGGCCCTCCAAGCTCTCATTTTATCAGGGAAGAAGCTAAGCTCTGGACACTTACAGAGGATGAGGAAGGAATTCTCTGTATTAGAAGGTCTCATATGTGCAATCCTCTGGTGACCCAGATGGCCCCTTGAGATGTGTGAGATTACTATCACCTCCCTCCAATTCCTGTATAGAAAAAAGAAGTAGAAAGGATCTTGGAACTCTTTCAGCCAAATTTTCCAATTTAAAGCTGAGGAGTGGAAACATTGTGTACCCATAGAAGCAAAACTCCAAATCTCATCCTGCGCTTACTAGTCCTGTGATTTCCAAGCCTCAATCTCCCCACGAATCAAAGGAGAACTTACGAGATAAAGGCAGAACAAGTGGTTCTCCCCACTTGGGTGAGAGATGCATGTTCCCCACTGCCACTGCCCTGAAATTTTGTTTTTAAAAAGTGGGTACTTCTATCATCAAACACATAGCAGTTTTCATTTATGTCTCTTCCTAGTAGTAAATAAATGTTGGATATAGTTGTCAAGTATAATTCAAGTATCATTAACATACAGTGTTATATTAGTTTCAGGTGTACAATATAGTGATTCTACAATTCTATACATTACTCAGTGCTCATCATCATAAGGGTACTCTTAATCCCCTTTGCCTATTTCACCCATCCCCCCATCCACCTCCCCTCTGGTGACTACCAGTTTGTTCTCTATAGTTAAGTTTGGTTATTTATTTATTTATTTATTTATTTCTGTGTTCACTTGTTTTGTTTTGTGAATTCCAAATATGAATGAAATCATATTGTATTTGTCTTTCTTTGACTGATTATTTTGCTTAGCATTATACCCTCTAAATCCATCCAAGTTGTTGCAGGTAGCCAGATTTTATTATTTTTCATGGCTGAGTAATATTCCATTATATTCATCTCTAACTATATGTCTATAGATCTCACATCTTCTTTACCCATTCATCATTGATGCATACTTGGATGGCTTCTACATCTTGGCCATTGTATATAATGCTACTGTAAACATAGAGATGCACATATCTTTTCATATTAGTGTTTTCTTTTCTTTGGGTAAGTATCCTGTAATGGAATTACTGGATCATATGGTTTGATGTAGCTTTCTTAATTAAATTTTGATACTACTGGAAATGTGTTTGTGGAGAAAATTGGGCATTTCTATTTATGCACATGTTTGGTGAAAAAGGTGGGGGAGGATAGAGGAAATGTTCTACAGGGCAGTGGTTCCCAAATGCCAGACTTCAACCATCAACATCACCTGTATAAGAATCACCTAGAGCACCTTCGAAAATCTGAAGTATTAGGCTCTATCCCAGCTTACTCCCTCAGTCTCTGATGGAAACAATGAATTTGTGTTCTTAATGAACATTTTCTGTATCAGTTTAGAGATTTGTTCAGGCTCATGTCACAGAAAACTCAAGTGATAATATTTTTAACAGGCTGGAATTTATTTTCCTCTCACACAAAGAAGCTCTCTCATATGCAGGGGTGGTATGCTGGCTTCATCATCTTAGGAAAGATCAAGTGTCTTTCTAGTTCACTGTCTCTCATCCTGAAGGTGTCACTGTTGGTTTTATACTTTAAAGAAACTGCTAGAGATCTGTCCATTTTATACACCCTCCAGGCAGAAAGAAAGAGAAAATCAGAGGGCAAATGGGCACATGATGGCCAAGTTCATCTTTTCCAGAAACTATACCCAATGGCTTCTATTTCCATTTCATTTTCCTGGGTGTAATTTAATGTCTCCACCTCTCTCCCATCTGCAAGTGAGGCTGAGATATCAGGACTATTTTTTGTCTTAACATGTTGCCACTCACATTAAAATCAGGATTCTATTAGTAACAAAAAGGAGACAATGGGCATGACAGAGGGAATGAGCAGTTTCTGCCACAGCCTCACACCAGGGTGTATCAGGGCTCATATGCTTTTTACTTATTCCTAATTATTTATTTTTGAAACACCAAAACCAATCTATCTCCCAGTTCTGTCAAATTTCTCCTAAAAGTCTTCCAGAAGACATCACAACCCCCACAACCTCTCGGACCTAACTCCACAATCTTAATTACAAATCCACCTTAATCCTTCGTTTCCCCACTCTTAGCACATTTAACATTTGACCTCATGACTCCTCAATGTAATCCTTTGGAGTCTGGTCAGAGTGCAAATTTGACAACCTCAGTCACCTGGATCTACACCTGCTCTTGGAATAAAGAAAAACTTCTTAATGACCTACAAAACCTTGCATGATCTAGGATCTTGCTACTTTGACAAGCTCATTCCACAATATCTCTAATCTCTCTCCCTTCTTCCCACTCCCTGTCTGCCTGTCTCGGTCTTCACAAATACTGGTGTTATTTAAGCTCCTTAAAAGCACTTTGTTTCTCCTATATGACCCTTTCAGAGCAACTTTAGGTGATTTTCTCATTCTTTTTCCCTTTCTGAAAATTCTTTTCCCTCCCTTCAAAAGAGTAAAAATTACCAAATGTCTGCTCTTTCTTGTACATCTGGTGAAGAGTAACTGAAGAAACCCTGATGTGTACTCTTAGAATTATAGGCCCTGCCTTTTCAAACTTGTAGTTTTTCTTTTATTTCTTTGATTATTTTATTAAAAGCTATTTCCACTACTACTCCGTGAGCTCCCTAATAGCAGGGACTATATCTGAGTTTTTACTCCTTAATCCTCAGCACCAAAATATCTTAGGCATTAAGATCATCAAATCTCATTCTTCTCCTTTCTATTATTTGCTTATTTAATATCCTTCCTTTATTTTAAGCATCCTCAAAGATAATATTGATAATATTGCAATGAAAGGACAAAAAATGAACACATGGCTGAGTCTCTCAGACTGTAACCTGTGGAACTTTGGAGGTTTATGGGTAAATTCCCAGAGCTAAGTAGGGGTAGGCAAATGACAGCCCACAAACCTGTTTGCCACCTGGCTGCCACCTGTCTTTGTAAATTAAGTTTTATTGGGAAAAGAGCCATGCCCACTTATTTGTGCACTGACTCTGGCTGCTTATACTGTGACAGCAGAGTTGGGTATATACTCAGAGATGTGACTTCAAAGCCTAACATATTTACTATTTTACAGAAAAAAATTCTGGCAACCCCTCAAAATAGGAATTACTTGAGAATTTTTAGATTTGTGGAGTTTTGTTTGATGACAACAAAATAAAACAATAATAGCATATTTCTAACAATCTGTATGACCAACTTAGAATACTCTCCTTGGTTTTGATGCTTTTGTTCTTTATGTCACTTTTCCTAAATTAAAGACAAAAGAATTAATGACATTTTACAAATAAAGACATCACAGTTGTTTAAATGGAGAAAATGGCTTGGGAAATTTTGGTTATGATATGGTACTAAACATGGGCCAGACTCCCAAGAACCTATGTTACCATGGTTACCACAATGTTTCCATTGGAAAAGGGTGAGTCACTCACACTCAGTGTTTGAATATATCAACATACAATTCAATAGATTTAAGAGTAGCGGTAAATGCATAATACGTTTTTCTTTTCAGTGGTGAATTTTGGGAGCTTTATTATTTACTTTTGTAAAGTGGTAAGTTAAATGACTATTTTTGAATAGGAAAAGTAAAATGTATTTGGAACAACTGATTATAATAATTCAGACAAGAGTACATGAAGCTCCAAATCATTTTAATCCAGTCAGTTATTGAACTACACATATCTTTAGTATTCCTCTAATGAGGCTACAGCAATCCTTTAGTTTCAACAAAAGATCATCCTTCATGTTATTTGAACTTGAATTTGATTGATTTTATATTTTGTTTGCATTTTTTGTTTGGTGTGGTAATTGTGTAAGACCTATGAGCCTAAAACATTTATACTGAACTTCATTTTGGTGTATATTATGGCAACATAATATTTTTTAAAAAATAGTATGAGAGTGGTTCCTTATATGAAGATCTGTAACTTACTCAATTTTTGAGAAACACTGAATGCACCTGTTATTGAGGTCTGGGATCTGACTCTGGAAGAAGCTGGTAACAGGTAACACCAGCTTACGCTTCATAAGAAGATAATTGTACCTACCAGACATATCCACTCATTCATTAATCACTCATTCTTAAGGTATTTTTTGAGCATCTCCTAATGGCTTATATATTTTGAGAAACTGACCACTGAGACTAATGAGATTAAGTTCCTGATCTCAGGAGCACCAAGTCTAGTTTGAAAAACAGAACACAAATTATTCTACTATGAGGTAGTAATGACAGTGTAGTTAGATATGTAAAGTGGGAACAGAGAGGGACTCCCTTGAAGACCTGGGGGTGTCCTTTAGCAAGGAAATGCTGTGTAAATTGGTTCTTAAAGAATGAATAGAAGTTACTTAAGCAAAGTCAGGGGAGGAAGGGAGCACATTGTCAGCAGAAGGGATCTTCCCTTGGCTCGAGGGGGAACGGTGGATGCATGTGTCAAGGAAAGTCTCAGATCATGCTTTTTTTACACTCTCAGTATATCCTAAGTATACTAAGATAACCTCAAACTAGCTTAATACTCAGCATGAAGAGACACTAGATGCTGGGATTAAGGAGATTTAGGGAGCCATGGTGCCCTGCATTTTAGGGTGATAGAGGATTACCCATTGTCTCAGCCTCAGGCACCACCTTGCAGTCTGCAAAAAGTTTCCTTCCAGAACCCCTCCCCCTCCCCCTAAACCCCTATTTCCTTTCTATTTCTACAACTTCAGCTCTGGGCCAGGGTAAATACCAGTTCAGTTGGAAAGGGGCAGGCAGGCTCAGGGGGGAACCACAAGAGGGCGCTGCTCTCTTCAGTCTGTGGTTTGACACAAATTCATCTTCCATTTCTGAACACGTCTCCTTTTTCAGAGCCTGTGAGATGATCTTGCAGGGCAGTTTCTCTTGCTAAACACATGAACCCAGATTTTCTAAAAGAGTCCACTAAAGGATCAAGAAACTAGAGGAACGGCCCTCTCAACTTTGGATATATCCCCAGATAAAACCTTCTGCTGCTTCTCCACAAGCCATGCTGTCTACTTCCTACTCAGGACTTGTTATTCTGCTGATACTGAGTAAGTAACATTTATTCAAAATTAAAAATTATTCAAAATTCAAAATTCAAAATTATTCAAAATTCCCAAGTAACATTTATTCAAAATTCCCAAGAATTTTTTTTACCCTTCCTAAAATGGAAACTGTCCTTTTTATATTATCAATATAACAAAGTCTTTACTTCTTTTTCCCCTAGGAGAGACCAGTGGAGACACGGTGACCCAGACAGAAGGTTCTGTTACCCTCCCTGAGGGGACACCATTGACCCTGAACTGCACCTACCAGAGCAGCTACTCAGTTTTTGCTTTCTGGTATGTCCAATATCAAAACAAAGAGCCCGAGCTCCTCCTGAAGAGCTCATCAGAAAACCAGAGGGTACAGAATCACGGTTTTCAGGCCAGTCTTAAGAGTGACAAGTCCTTCCACCTGGAGAAACACTCCGTGCAAATGTCAGACTCGGCCGTGTACTACTGCGCCATGGGAAGCACAGTGAGAGCAGCAGCAGGGGGAGCTGAGCGCAAACCCAGAGGGGCACAGGAGGGGCCTGGATGTGGGCAGGCTGGAGGGCAGAAAGATGATTTCTCTGGAGTCAGTGTGCTGGGCTGGACACAGCTAGAGGGGAAGGAACGAATTCCAGCTCGGATACCTCCGCACTCAGGAATCCTGGCGTTACTCTGAGCTAGGAATGGAAAGAGGTGATCTAGGTGAAAACGTAGGTTATAGATATGCTTGTAAATAGAATCCTATAGTACATGGCCTTTTGTGTCCAGCTTCTTCACATAGCATCATCTTCTCAAGGTGTATCTATGGGTCAGGACTTTATTACTTTTATGGCTGCACAGTAATCCGTATGGACACCTCATATTTTCTTTTTCCATTCATTCTTTGATGGGCATTTTGGTTGTTTTCACTTTTTGGCTATTGTGAATAATGCTGCTATGAACATTCATGTAAGGAGTTCTGCTCTTTTAAACTCTAATACATTGTAAGTTAGAGGTTTCTGAGTATTTTTGGTTTTTTGATTTTGCTTTTTTTGGTACTAACATTTCTTTGTGGATATAAAATGAACAAATATATGATAAAGTGCTCCTTACAAATAACGATTTACACCAAAGTAAGATATTATTATTCTAAGGTATAGCTACAGTCGTTCAAGAAAATTTCTAAACATCTACTCATGTGTGCCAGTTATTTTAATAAGTATTGGGAATACAGTTTAGGTAACAGAGTTTCCTGTCTAAGAATTTTATAACACAGTGCATTAAAATACCGCATAAGTCTTAAAATAATGCTTTTTTCACAAATCATTTTATTCATGCACTGACTTCTATTTGTTCCCAAATATTTATGGTGCTTACAGTTTTATGGGCATTGGGCCAGGCACTTTAAATTCCTCTCCACCTCTCTCTAGATACTACCAAATTCTTATTTTATAGATGACAAAATTGAGGTTTAAAAATGTTAAGTGACTTAAGGTTACAAAACCAGTTGGGAGCAGTAGTTGATTTAGGCCCAAATCTGATATGTGACCAATATTCTTAATAGCTAATTGATTGTGCCTTCTAGAAATCTGTCCTTTTTTTTTTTTTCTCCCAGAATCTATTGTAATCTTAGATTTCATAATTGTTGATGTTTTCATTTGGTGGAGAAGAACCCAATGCAATAGTAAAAGCTGTAGTTTACTCAACTGGCAATCACAGGAGTCTATATTCATCCTTACTGAAGACAAAAACACAGTCACCATCTTTTACATTCTTGAACCCAAGGTTGCTCATACACTGTCTGACTGAATAGCCTGGCTATTTGAGGAGTCATTGCTGAGCCCCAGCGGCTGTTATCAGGAGACATACAGGTATTTAGCATGGAAACGGGGGCTATATTTTCCAAATACAAACAAAAATACTGGATGTGGCAAATACATCTAGTCATTGACTGCAGGACACAATATTTTTGCTTTTGCTACAGTGTAATATCTCATTTAAAAATTCTTTTTCAAATAATTAGTAAATGCAGGTATAATGTTAATATGATGTGAAAGTTTTGATTCTCATGGATTTTTCCAAACACAATTGATAATTATTTCACATCAAAGAACTATGAGGGGCAAGTTTCTCACTACAAGAAAACCTGAACTCTACTTTAGTGTCAGCTGAGTTTGTTTTAGTGGTTTTAAGAATTTCTAGGGTTTTTAGGGTAAAGTTACCATATGAAGCTGAGAGTGAGAATAAAAGGACCATGGAGCTATCCTCACCTCTTGTGTTAACAATTCTGATTTATGAAGAGTAATAATATTAAAAATTTTGAAGAACCAACTCTCAAAGAGACACACATTCTCATGGACCTAGATCTAGAGAGGCAAAACACAAAAGTCCCAATATTTAAGGCTGTGAAGAGTTTACTAACTATAATGCAAGGTGCCAACAGGTATTGAACTCCGCTGCTATTTTTGCTAAAATTTCTATTGTTTTTGAAAATGCTGTGGTTACAAAGTTGTATATTTTTAGGATTTTCCCTCTTCCGTTTTCCACCATAATTTGTGTTTGTAGTTTGGAAGAGCAGATGTATTTCAGAAATATGTGTATTGAGTTATAACAGAAATTCCTAAGCTTAGGCATTGAGTAGAATTTTCTAGACAGTAGCTCCTGTGTCTACTCAGAGGTAGGCAGGGCCACTTTATTTCCCTTAACTAAATAATTTAAGGTATATTTCCACATATTTGCTGACAGTCTAAAGAAGAAATGTTCTAAGACATGAGCAATAATCACACCAGCCTTCAAATTGTATTGGTTTCAACCTTGAGCACTACCAGAATAAATATCAGCAAAGTTCCACATGTCAAGACAAAAGCTAACAAGGAAATGGCACTTTCCCCTGAGGAAATATTCAACTCACAGGTAAGTTGTGAGACACTAATCTTTATAGGTTATGGTGGGGTTTTTCCCCCCTCTTATTTTAAGAGTATGTAAATATTTTTTGATACACCTGAAATATGACTGACGGACGAATTTTCCCCGAGATGAGGTCATAGTTGGCAAAGAGGATATTCTCATCCTGTATCCAGTTAAAATGCAAGCTGTCTTGGGAGTGGGGTGAGCTTTCTAACCTGCTTCAAGAAACTAGGAGAAAGTATCATCCAGTCCCAGAGCACGAGACAGTCTCCCACTCCTCTGTTCATCAACAGGAATATGGATGGTACTTTGGTCACTGACCTGTGTCTCTACTAATAGTGTTCCCATTGCACCAGACATCCTCTCTGCCTCTTTGTGGCCAATGACCTGTCTATATACACCTCTGGGGATCATACTTTCTGGAAGGAAAATGGGGAGCACAGCAGGAGACAAAAGATACGTTTTGCTGCTGGAATATATGGCCAAGGCACCGAATCACAGCCATTTCATCATTTCTTAAAATGTGGAGTAGTCTTGGAGAATAGATAGTCACCCTTCTTACCTTACACGGCCTAGGTCTCCTTCCTAACACAACAGATGTAATCCCTCCTCTAAACTTTCCAATCATGGAATGCCTGGGTGGCTCTGTTGGTTCAGCATCTGCCTTCAGTTCAGGTTGCAAAGCTGGGCTCCATTATCCGGCTCCTTCCTCAGTGGGAACTCTGCTTCTCCCTCTCCCTCGGCTGCCCACCCCGCCCTGCTTATGCTTGCTTTCTCTCTCTCTCTCACTCTCTGTCAAATAAATAAATAAAATATTCATTAAAAATTTTTAAAAAATCAAATAAATAAACTTCCCAATCACTCCTTAAGCCTTCTTGGTACTTGCCACTTGATACCTTGTCTTGTGGTCCTGAAAATTCGTATCTAGAATGACACTACAAACAGAGTGGGTAAAGTGAAGAAGACACGGAGTGTCTACAACAGCATGGAGCAATGGGAGTTCTCAAATGCCACTGGAGGCAACGGGAACTGGTACAACCTTGCGAACCATTTGACAACACCTACTGAAGCTGAACATATACATAAACTGTGATCCAGCAATTACACTTGTAGGTATATACCCAAGAAAAAAATGTGACCCCTGTTCATTCAGAATCAATGTACAAGATTAAGAACACATACAGCATCAATAATTGTAGGACCCTTAAGCTAGAAAACAACCCAGATGTCCATCAGCAATTTCAAGGGTAAATAAATTCTTATAACAGACTACACAGCAAGAGAATGATTAAACTTGCTATATGCTCAATATGGAATGAATCCCACAAATATGACTAGTGAAAAATGTCAGACACTAAAGAAGCTCAAAAATTAGTCAGTCTAATCTAAGAAATGATAAGTCAGGAGAGTAGAGGTGGTGATGATCTTTATGGGGGGATAGTGACTCAGAGATTGAACAAAGGAGGTTTCTAAGATGTTGATAACATCCAGGACTTCAAACTGGGTGTTAGTACTACAGGTGAGTTCACCCTGTGAGAATGCACCAAGTCCTACACTTAAGTTTTGTTTATGTACATATAATACACTTCAATAAAGTTTTTAAATGTATACATTATTTCTCCATTAATTGGGTTCTGAGAACACAATTCATAGTCAATCTATTTTCATATCCCCATTGTCCCTCACACTATGCCCTTATTTAACAGAAGCTTAATAAAGCTTTGTTCAGTAAGACTGAGCTACTTTGGATACATATTTGCAAAGATTCTTTGCTCCCAGTCCCAGGAATACAACATGCCAGGTGGACTTGAACTTCCTTCTAGTGCTTTCTTCTCCAGAGGACTGCCCAAGTTGAGACACTCAGCCGCTCACATCTGGTTTTCTGTAACAGCCTTTGAACTAGCCCTCCTTTTACCAAGGTCTCCTCCCTGGATCCTACTCCATATCTCACAGGATAATTTATCCTTTTAAAAAACACAGCATTGATCACAGTAATCCTCTGTTTAACAACCTTCAGTGACCATCCTTTGTTTGCAGTATTAAGGTTAAAGCTCTCGGTGTGACTCTCAGTGGCCTCTAACAGTTTTGTCAGGAACTTTCTGCTTTAGCAGATTAAGTCTGACTCAAGAGTGAAGTTGGGGAACACTTTAAATAGCCCTTTAGTACTCTTTAAATAGCCCTGCCTACAGCCTATTTCTCCCATGATCACCTCTAACTGAGTGCTTGCCATTTCAATTCCTCCCAATCCTAGAGATCATCTCAGACCATTCGTGCCTCATGAAGAATTTCCTGGTCATTCCAGCTCACGGTGACCTCATCTTTCCTGTGAAAGCCCTGCCACTAATTATTGCCTCTGATAAATTAACTGATATTTTAAAAATATTTCAATTGTACCACCTAACTTTACAATGCACTTTCATAAGCATTATCTCATTTACCCTTCCTAATAATGTGAGTAAGCCATGGAACAGAGAGTTAATCTCATTTTCCAGTTTAAATGCCCTAAGGTTCAGAGAAGTGAGGTGACTTAAACCAGTGTGCTCAGCCAAGGGTACATCCCAGGCTCATCTAAGCTCTCTATACTGAATTACCTGGCTGTGGATTTATATAATATCACCCCAGAAAGATTATACATTTTTTGAAATGTGCTTACACTTTTGTATCCTTCAAGCACTGGACAAGGCATTTAGGGGTTCAGCAATTCTAAGTTCTTCTACCCCCACATTGTACCCACTCAGCTCAAGGATTGATAAAAACATACTACTTTGGCTCTATGAGACTTCTGTAGCAAAAGCTGAAGAAATACATCATTTCATCTTCAAAATATTTTAATTCTAAGGCCAGGCAGTCTTAATTTTACCTCTGTATCCTAGGCTGTAAATTGAAAAAAAAAAAAAAAAAAGGTTCAAAGGAAGCCAGTTGAAGTAGTAGCCATGAACTTCGAGAACCTCAATTTAATCACAATAAAATAAATTTCAAATTGATTGCATTCCAGATATCATTTCTCAAATAATTCAACTTTCAGGCAAAATGGAGATCTTTTTGATTCTGAAACTCAGTTTTAAAAATTTTAAGATAGATCAGGGATGCCTGGGTGGCTCAGTGGGTTAAGCCTCTGCCTTCGGTACAGGATCTCAGGGTCCTGGAATCGAGTCCTGCGTTGGGCTCTCTGCTCGGTGGAGAGCCTGCTTCCTCCTCTCTCTCTGCTTGCCTCTCTGCCTACTTGTGATTTCTCTCTCTGTGTGTCAAATAAATAAAATCTTTTTTAAAAAAATTTAAAATATACCAATAAAAAAACCTTAATTTTATTTATGCCATGGATAGACAATACTAAATCTTTCTGGAAGCAAGTCAGAGAACTAATGTGATGAAATGAGAGGGGAGAAGGATTTAGGCTATGTTTACACACGAACCCTAAAAGTAAATACTTCCTTAACATTCTGGACTCCTTCACACTGGGTATTAGACACCTGAGCAGCGAAGGTTAAACATCTTGATAAACAGGCTGAAGAAAGGGGTAGGGAGACAGAAAAGCAAAAATAAATCTAAACACTAGAAATAAGATATTCAAACAGGTTTTATTCACCCAGTGATAAATGCATCAGCTATCTATTACCTGTCTGATCCCTCATTCCACCTGCCTAGGCCTGGGCTACAAAGGAGTACAGGCAGGAAATAGAATTTACTCTACTTATCTGATCCTCACCAACTGAAAGCAATTTGAGATAGGAATCACATCTTGTTTTGGTTTATACGCTTTTCATGGTGTTTTGCACATCATAGATAACTGCAAATTTCCAGAATGAAAGCTTGAGCTTAGGGATTCCTAAACATGCAGAATAGATTAAGAGCAGCTAGGTGATGTGCTTAGCTAGAGAACCTTGCCAACATAACTCTACTCAAGACCCTAATTTTAGTAAGAGTTAAAACAAAGTTAATTTTAACTGGTGACAAAAATCTATTCAAAGTGAATATTTATCATCTGAAGAAGAAGAATCATTCTTGTATTCACTGATTTGATCATAGTAATTTTTATTATATAAAAGACACTATCCCTCAGAGCCTATGTAAGAAAATATCACAGCTGTTTGTTTGCAATAAAAAAAGTCCCAATGCCTAAAAATTACGTAAGCCAGGAACACTGTTTCGACTTTTTATTATAATACAATCATACCCTGCATAAAGCAAACCCAATCTACAGAAATATAGAAGCAACAAGCTATGGAAGTGACCCTTTTAAATCTGCTGGGTTTATTTCACTAGCACAAGTAATTACAAAAGAAACTAGACAAACAAACCAACTGAGACCTTAATTGACATTCTTGAATTCTGTAATAAAATAACATAGCAGCAGACAGCTAAATACTATATGCATGCCTCTGGAATGAAGAGAACCTGGCTAAGAATATTAAATGTCTAAGCCTGGCTTTCTAAAAGAAAATACTGGGGTGCCTGGGTGACTCAGTTGGTCAAACGTCCAACCCAAAAATATGACACAGGAGTTGGAAAGATCAGACATGTACTTTAAAATAATTATAGTAGGGGTGCCTGGGTGGCTCAGTTAGCTAAATGGTTCAAATCTTGATTTTGGCTCAGGTCATGATCCTAGAGTCCTGGGATCAGGCCCTGTATCTGGCTCCCTGTTGGATGGACAGCCTGCTTCTACCTCTCTACTGCTTGTTCTCTCTTGTGTGTTCACTCTCTCAAATAAATAAATAAAATCTAAAAAAAAAAAAAAAATTCTTTCTCTCCTTCTGTCCCATCCTCCCACTCATGCTTGCTCTCTCTCTCTCTCTCAAAAAACAAGTAAGTAAAGTAAAATAAAATAAAATAAAATAAAATAATTATGGTAAAAATGCCAAAGGATTTAATAGAAAATGTAAACAATACACATGGAATGATGTAGAAATTTAGGAGAGGTTAGAAATATGCATTAAAAAAAGGAAGTGATTAAAATGAGCTAAAGAGAAACTTGGTGATAACAGAAGAAAAGATCAGTGAACTTGAAGACAGGTCAATAGAATTATCTCAACTGGAATAAAGAGGTAAAATGGTAATAATAAATAAATAGAACAAACTTTTGAGATCTGAGGGACATAACAAATGCCTAACATGTGTATAATCAAAAATTCCCACAAGGAAAGGAAAGAATGGAGCAAAAAATATATATTTGAAGAGATAATTGCTGCGAACTTTCACATTTTTTTTCAATTAACATATAATGTATTAATTGTGTCAGGGATACAGGTCTGTGATTCATCAGTCTTACTCAATTCACAAACCCTCACCATAGCACATACCCTCCCTAATGTCAAGAACTTTCACATTTGAAGAAAGCTGTTAATGGACAGATTAAAGAAGGCCAGAGAATCCCAAGTGTGAAAAATACAAAAGGAGACCCCATCTAGGCACATCACAGACAAAATTCTGGGGAAAAAAAAAAAAAAAACTTAAATGAAGATCAGATCTTAAAAAGCAGTCAAAAGAGAAAGATAGACCCATTATCTGCATGTAGGAACAAAGACACAAATGATAATTAACTGGCTACTAAAAACAGTAGAAACAAGAAGACAATAAAACAACATTTTCTTTTTTTTTTTTTTAAGATTTTATTTATTTGACAGAGATCACAAGCAGGCAGAGAGGCAGGCAGAGAGAGAGGAGGAAGCAGGCTCCCCGCCGAGCAGAGAACCCAATGTGGGGCTTGATCCCAGGACCCTGGGATCACGACCTGAGCCAAAGGCAGAGGCTTTAGCCCACTGAGCCACCCAGGAGCCCCTAAAACAACATTTTCAAAGTGTTGAAAGAATCAAAATATGATCTCCTAGAATTCTCTCATTTGCAAAATTATACTTTAAAAATAAAGGCAAAATAAATATACTTTCAGAGAGACAAAATCAAGGATTGTTTGTCTCCAGCTGATGTGCAGTCCCAGAAATGTTGAATAGATATCAAATAGATATCAAATAGATGTTGAAGATATCAAATAGATATCTTCATGTTATCATATGGAAATGCAGATTCACAAAAAGAAACGAAGAATATCCGAAAGAGTAGATACCTAAGTAAATTTTTTAAGTTTTTTAATTATAATATAATTATATTATATATAATTATTATAATATTATAATTATAATATAATTATAATTACTTCACTTACTTTAAAAAGCAACTATTTCTGGGGTGCTTCAGTGACTCAGTTGGTTGAGCATTAGACTCTTGATTTTGGTTCAGGTCATGATCCCAGAGTCGTAGATCAAGCCCCCTGTGGGGCTCCACATTGGGCATGTAACCTGCATATGATTCTTTCTCCCTTTCCCTCCACCTCTCCCCAACGCCAGTTCACTTGCTCTCTTACTCTCTTTTTCTCTCTCTCTCTCAAATAAAAAAAAAAAAAAAGAACTGTTTCTTTAAAACAACATAAAAACAATGTGTTGTGGTTTATAGCATATTCAGATGCAGCAAGAACACACTTTCTTCATAAAGGGAAATAATTTTACTTGAAAACAAGCTAGGACAAATTAAGATGTTTGTTTTCATCTCAAGTGCTACTCCTAAAATTTGCACAAAACAGCAGAGAATATCTTTGAGACCTCAGACCAGGCAGAGATTTCTTTGCATGGTACAAAATACACTAACCATAAAAGAAAGTTTGAAAAGTAGGACATGAGCAAAATTTAAGATTTCTACTCATCAAACAACAATAGTAAGAAAATCAATAAGCTATCTAAAGTCTAGACAGAAGTATTCCAGAAAGAAGTGTTTGGAAAACAATTATTTCCAGAATATAAAAAGAACTCTCATAAATCAACAATAAAAATATAACACAATAATAAAATACATAAATAGGATGACTAGTAAGTACGTAAAATGTGCTCAACACTAATAATCATTAGGGAGATTCTGATTAAATTCATATGCAGATGCTATTTGCCCCCCCATCTCCCCACACACACATACTAAAAGGCCTAAAAACAAACCATGGGACAACTTCAAATATTGGCAAAATCATGGAGCTCCTGGACCTTCCATGCACTCCTGGTAGAAGGGAAGTTGGTACCATCACTTTAGGGAACAGCTATGGCCCAAAAAGTCCTCAAATAGATATTTACTGAAGAGAAGTGAAAACACAGCGCAACAAATGACCCATACAAAAATGTTTGTTGTGGGCTTATTCATATTTGCCACAAACTGGAAACGACCTAAATGTCCATCAACAGAAGAATAGGTAAACAATTAATGGTATGTAAGGAATCTTACTCTGTAGTAGAAAGGAATGAACCACTGACTGATACACACAAAAATAGGATGGATTGCTAAAATCTATAGTAACTGACAGAAGCCAGGTCCTTCCTTCCAAATGCTGTATGATTCCATTTAGATGAAATTCAAGAACCGAAAAAAACGAAGCTTGCTTGAAAGTAGAATGGCGGTTTCCTCTGGGGAGGACAGTTTGACCGGAGAAGGTCACAAGGGGACTTTCTGGGGTTAAGTAAATGTTCTTGATTTTGTTTGGGTAGTGATTACACGGGTATTTAAAATTCTCAGACTCATTGAAATGAGCATATAGACACTGTGCATTGTTTTGTAAAGAAGTTATATTTCAATAAAAAGAACCAAGATAAATAAAATAACCCATACATGGAGAAGTGTGCACCTGAATAATTACAGAGCTAGGTGAATTGTCACATACTGGAAACACCCAAGTAACCAGCACCAATATGGAAAAACAGGACATTACCGACATACCAGGCCACTCCTGTACCTTCCCCCTGTCTCTACCACCCTCCGTAACCACTATCCTGACATCAATTGGACAGAATAGTTTTCTCTGCTTTTGTACTCTGTGCAAACAGAATCATTTAGCATGTACTCTCAGAGCTGGCTTCTTTCATATAATCTTACCTTTGTGAGATTTATTCCTATAATTAAGTGTAGCTGCAGAGCTGTATTCCATTTTGTATAATGATCTCATTTGTGTATATTTAGCCTTTCAGCATAGTCTTTGTCGCTTCCTAGTCTTGGGTGGCTGTCAGAAAGGTTGGGAGTATGCTGTAATCACAGCAGACAGACCACAGCTGTTCTGTAACAATTAAAAAATATAAATAAATTTCTGTAACACCTACAGAACATTGGACAAATTAATTTTCTCTGTACACATTTTACTTTACTGTGGTTCACTTTTGTTTATTGAGGTATAATTTTTTTCTACAATGAAATGCATAGATCAGTCTGGTGTGTCTTGAGAGTTATATATATCCAAGGAACAAAACAATGTATAAAATATTTCCTTCACCTCAGAAGTCCCCTTGTGCCTCCCTCCAATCAAACCTCTCCCCTTGGAGATAACTAATAGTTGGACCATCCTGGACTCCTAAAAAACTCTTTTCTCACAATATAACATGGATGTTAGATGTCACTAAATTGATATATTCACTTCAGGAAGAGAAAATAAATAGGTGATTAAAAGCTGCAGTTGACTGAATCCCAGTCATAAATCAGCACATTGATGCCAAGCAAATCAGACACCGACTTCCTCGCTATGAAAATAGGAAGCTATCGAGCTACTGTTTCTAGTGAAAGCTTCTGAGCCACAGCTGCCGCTGCAGAAAGCTGAAGAGATATTTGCAATTTTTGAGTGGCTACATTTTTGATATAAGAAAATAAGAATGCATAGTCTGGTGAATTTGACCTTATTTCAACTGGAGGGTGCAATATTCGAAAGCAAGATTTTTCTAACACACTTACTATTGGCTGCTGTTAGACACGTGCTGCTGGTCACATTTTGTCAATCACAAAACTTGCTGTGATAGCATTAAACAGACAAGGAACTTTATCCAGTGGAAATTTCCTCAGAACCCAATGCCTTGGAGTGCATGAAGAAAAGTTATGGCAATTGAGGGTGAATAGTTTTCGCTTCTTGTCTGGAAGAAAAATCTGTGAGTATATTTTATTGTAGACTTTGGCTGGAGATTAAAAAAAAAAAAAAGCATACACTGTACAAAGAATGGATGACTATTTGTCCTCAGAAGTCACCATAATCATAAGTAGTTGTGTTTCTTTTGAAACTTACCAGTCCATCATAGATGCACTGGCTGAAGATGGCAAATGGTTGCATCCTTAATATCCTACAATTCAATTTAATTCATATACATGTCCAGATATAATGGTTGCAAATTAAATTACAAAAAGACTAAATAAACAAGTTAGACTCTGTCCCCACCATGTAAACAAGCCACACATGACACATGACACAAGCCCACAAATGGTATTTCCTGTTGTGGCACAGAAGCTTCTTACAGCTCAGTAATGGTGTGTGCACCCTGTGAAGCACAGGGCAGGCATTTAGATCTGCATTTGAGGCAGAGCACGGCACATTTCACTCAGAGGAAGTGCTCCAACATGCTGCTCCCCAGCCTGCTGAGAGTACTGATAGCCTCCCTCGGCCTTGGTAAGACTAGTAAGGATGGCCACAGACATAGATTCAAGCTCCTCTGAGTCCTGAGTCTGGGGCTAGAGGCAGGTGTGGTTATTAGTGTCTGGTGGAGTTTAGGAGGGGAAATAATGGGCAGGGAAATCAGAACTCTCAGTCCTACATGAGTTCCTTAAAACCCTAGGGATACTAACAGAGGAATCAGCCTCATTCTCTCTTTTTTCTTTTTGCAGGATCCAGCATGACACAGAAGGTAACTCAAGCCCAGCCTGCCATTTCTATGCTGGAGAATGAGACTGTGACCTTGGATTGTGTATACGAAGTTAGTGGTTTGACTTATTATTTATTCTGGTACAAACAACCACCAAGTGGGGAAATGATTTTCCTTATTCATCAGGAGTCATACATGGAGCAGAATGCAACAGAGGGTCGGTATTCTCTGAACTTCCAGAAATCAGACCATTCCATCGGCCTCACCATCACAGCATTACAGCTTGTGGACTCAGCAGTGTATTTCTGTGCTCTGAGAGACACCACAGTGATGCAGCACCAGTGGGAGCCCCACAAAAACCTCAGATCTCCACAGGAGGCATCCCCCAGCTCTGAACACCTGGGGAGTGGCGAGTGGAAGGAAGAAGCAGGAGCTGCACTTATGGGGGTGGGGGTTCTGAGGTGGATGCTTCACTCGAAGGAAAATGCTATTTCTCTGGCTCAGAGAGCATATCGAACAGTGTCATTCAACAAAAGCATCTTTATCTTCAATTCTTTACCTTGCAGTAGATCATTTAGCAACAGATTAAAAGGAATTTGTTGGTGATGATTACATTAAAATGGAAGACCCAAAATCTAAATGGTTTCCTTGTTTCAATCTGTAGTGCCAAAGGCAGTCATATGGTGCCTAAATCTGTCTTGGGGTTGGAAAATGGAGCTCTAGGAAGCTTCACTTGAAGGATTCAGTGTCTTCCACAGCCTGAAGCTAAGTATGCTTCTCTGTCATGGATACACTTGTGCTCTGCAGAGCGCCCCCTCCTTATGCCCTCTTCTGGTCACTATCTGCTCTTTGAGAGAAACCACAATCCCATAGATAGATTCGTTTTGCCTGGTTTTGAACTTTATATAAATAAAAGATTCAAGTTTGTGTTTTTTCTATCCCATCTGGATTCTTCTCTTAATACTCTATTTCTGAGATTCAGCCATACTGTGTATAGTCTAGTTTCTTTTTATCGCCGTGTGATTACATTACAGGTTAGCCATCTACTTAAATGGTTATCTGGATTTTTCTAGTCCTTGGCTATTATCAGTAGTGTAGCATGAATATTCTTTTTTTTTTTAAGATTTTATTTATTTATTTATTTATTTGACAGGTAGAGATCACAAGTAGGCAGAGAGGCAATCAGAGAGAGAGGGAAGCAGGCTCCCCGCTGAGCAGAAAACCCGATGCGGGACTCGATCCCAGGACCCCGAGATCATAACCTGAGCCAAAGGCAGTGGCTTAACCCACTGAACCACCCAGGTGCCCTAGCATGAATATTTTTATAGTGTTCTTTGGTGAACATAATTACATACTGCTTTTAGGCATATATGTTGGAATTTCTAGATTAAAGGGTCTGGCTTTCATTCCTCTACTAGTTAGGTCATCAAAAAGAGTACAAATGACCTCTGTGTTGTAGGTCAACAGAAATTTTCAGTTCTTATCATAGCTGGCCTCTCACAAACTTTTGGCACATGAGCTGTGACCACTTACTCTTGTGACCACTTACTTTTCAAAACTCTCTTTTCCTTTTCTCTGATGAAACACTTTGACTTCAGTGCATGCTGTCGTCTCCCTTCCTGTCACTACCTATTGGAAGTCCTCAAGGGTTTGTCCTGGGCCACCTTCTCTCCTTATGTTTTTCTCTTTTTACATATGTGACATTTTATGTATTTCTCTGTACCAGGCCTCACCATCTACTTTCCCTTACATTACACTCACTTAAAAAAGGTATGTCACTGGGCTGTCATGTATTTACACAGGTAAAAATAACTGAATAGTCAGTGTCCTGGACGTAAACATAGTAACGTGGGAGAAGTTGTTGTTGCAACATAGCGTGACCCTCTAAATCCTCCAAACTCCATGACACGCATTTCAGGCTCTCTGAGCAATCTCTTGATGCCCCCTTAATGTGGCTGGAGGAAGACTGGAAATAGCACAACACCACAGATTCACTCCTATTCTCTCCAACTCGTTAGAGAATTCTCAGTTTCCTCATATATCTCATATATCTGGAAATTAGTCTAAGGAAAGTTTAACAGTTGGGTTTTCTATAGGTTTTACAAGTGTCTCCAAACCTGTGTTGTGATCTCTCTATACATGTTCTCATGTATAGAGAGCTCTCTTCAAAGACCAAGACAAAAAGAAACATGGCAATTAATATAGACATATATATGTCTATATCTATATTTATGTATAGATCTTTATTTTTTTTATTTTATTTTTTCAATGTTTCAAGATTTATTGTTTATGCACTACACCCAGTGCTCCATGATTCCCATAATTGTAGGCTCCATAGAGTAAGGAAAACTGTATGTATTACATATACAGAATACTTGGCACATAGTGGTTCCATATTAAGTATTTGTTGGTTGAAGAAGAATAAATTGATAACATCAACAGATAATGAGCTTCTAGCCTTTAGATGCATATGATAAGTATGGATTAATTATTTCCTGTATTTGCCCACTTCTATGACCATGAGAACACTCCTTCTGTTTGCCATAAATTCCCTTTCTTTTCCTACAGATTTTTCTCACATGACACTGTTTTCCAGGTTTGCAATTTAGATGGTCTCTAATTGTTAGCATAGAGGGAGGCATCTTCATCACCTGAGTGAGGATATAGAAAGGCATATATCTTATTCAGTTTCTTGTGGCCTGGATGCCTCTCACATATGTGTGTGGATTCCTCTTGGTTTAGGCAAGTGTTTTATCTCTTCTCTGGTTTGATGTCCCGGGTTTTTATCTTAGGATTTGAACCTCAGTATTTACTGTGGCTGGAAATAGGAGTCCTATAAAACTAGGGGTGATGATGGCAGCGGGTGTGTGGTCTAGGCTGAAAGAAAATCACAGGTAACTCAGTTCTCTCTGTGTCCCCATATTTTTCAATTTCATCCCGATTTCTGGAACATAAATGAAATGACCTTTATACTACAGTTGTTCTCCATACAGTAGATACTGTCCTTGTATATAATTGTATTGTCTCAAAGTGTCTATTGCCCTTTGTCTTTACTCTTGCCATCGTGTGCTCTACTTCACTGTATATTTTTTCTTTCAAGTCTAGTGACCTAGTTGATTTACTTAGCTTTTGGGTAGACATTCCTCCTATTGGAAGTATTAATCTAAGACTTAAGGAAAATGAGCTTGTTTTTCTAATTTCCTGATGCTGATTCCAAGTGCTGAATTATTTCAATCAAGAATACTTTAAAGCTCCTAGATTCTTAGCCCTTAATAAAACTTTTAAGATAAAGTTTAAAAGTTTATATTAAGGGCTAATAAAACTATTAAGCCCTTAATAAAACTATTATCCTCAATTGTAATACTGGTCTTTTCAAAATCCTCTCATGAGAGCAAAATCATCCCTGTCCCTGAGATAGTAGGAAGAAACATCACTACATCCTGGAGGAATGAGATATTTGGTCTTGGAAATGTGTCTGTGGAAAAAGGCAGATAAAAGAATGTGGTTTTGGTGAAAAGTAATAACAAGAAGAGAATATTCTTTTCTTCAAGAAACATGTGCCCAATTATCAGGAAAGAAGTTATAGACAAGGAAGGAGAATCCCACTTTTAGTTCAGGTTAAAGTTCAGACTTAAAGATGATAGATGGGTATTTTTCTCAGAGAATTTCAAAATTTAAAAAAATGTGAATGTTAGGCAATATTACAATTACTTTTTGTCATAGCATAGATGTAACATAGACAACTTAGCAAATTTATACTAGAAAACACTTGAGAGCCTGATGAGGTGAGAAAGGTTTGATTTAGGAATCATATTTTTAAATTTACCTTTTAGGTAGAGAAATCATGGTAAGTATAAAAAAAATTGCAAGTTCACTCCTCTGTGAGAAGTCTTCAACTTACATTTTGGGTATGCTGCTTTAAGCTAGTTACATGATCACAGCAAATTGGCAAAGCTCAAGACAAAGATAAGGACACATTCCTCTTTTTAAAAGAATCTTTTAAAAAATTATAAAAAGTTAACTTGAAATGGATCATGGACTTAAATGCAAAACATAAAACTATGAAACTTCTAGTAGAAAACATAAGAGAAATTCTTCAAGACTTAGGGCTAGATATGATACTAAAGTTCTTAGATTTGACACTAAAAGTATCACACACACACATACTGAACTACATCAAAATTAAAAACTTTTCCTCTGCAAAAGACCCTGTAAAGAAGATGAAAAGATAAGCTACAGATGGGGGGTAAACATTTACACCATGTAAAGTTGTAAAGCATAGGGCTTGTATCTAGAATATATAAAGAATCCTTACATCTCAACAGTAAAAAACAAATGAACAATTAGAAAATAGACAAAAGAGTTGAATAGATATTTCACCAAAGAGGATATAAAGATTGCTAATAAGCAAATGAAAAGATGTTCAACATGATTAGCCATCAGACCAATACAAATTACACCAACAATGAAATAGTATTACACACCTACAACAGTGGCTAAAATTTTTTTAAAAATAGTGATAACACCAAATACTGGCAAACATGTGGGGAAACTGGATCATTTATAAATTGCTGGTGGGAATGTAAAATGATAAGGCACTCTGGAAAATAGTTTCATAGTTTCTTAAAAACTAAGTATGTCCTACTATATGATCTAGCAATTGCACACTTGGGTACTCATCCTAGAGAAATGAAAGCTTATAACCACATAAAAACCTAGACATGAATATTCACAACAACTTTATTCATAACAACCAAAATTTGGAAACAACCCAAATGTCCTTCAGTGGGTGACTGATTAAGCAAGCTGTGGCATATGCATACCATGGAATACTACTCAGAAATAAAAAGCAACCAACAGGTTGGATATACCCAATATCTTAGATAGATCTCACACTTTTATTACTCACGTGGAGTGAAAAAAAAATCTCAAAAAGTTATGACTATGCAAGCCTATTTATACAACATTATTGAAATAAAATGGTAGAGATGAAGAACAAACAGATTAGTGATTGTCAGAGCTTAAGAGTGACATGTCAGATGTCATGCTACAAAGAGGATAGCATGAAGACGACTTGGGGTAGGAAATCGTGCATCTTGATTGAGGCAGAGGATCTATACATATAATACACATGAATTCATCTATCTATACATGTATAAAATTACACAGAACTACACATACACACATACAGTCAAATGAGTGAATGCAACACTGTGGAAATCTAAATAAGCTCTGTGGATTGTACTGACATTAATTTCCTGGTTTAGATATCATTGGAGCAGACTTGGTGAAGAGTACGTGTGACCTCCGTGTAGGTTTTTTGAAGCTTCCATGAATCTATGATCATTTAAAATTCAAGATATTTTTTAAAATTTCTATTTATTCATTCATTCATTCATTTATTGTGAGCACACAAATGGGGGGAGAGTCAGAGGAACAGTCTCAAGCAGACTTCCTGCTGAGCACAGTGCCCGATGAGGGGCTCCATCCCATGGCCCTAAGATCATGACCTGAGCCAAAGCCAAGAGTTGGATCCTTAACCAACTGAGCCATACAGGAACCCCCCCAAATTTAAAATGTTTTCTAAAAATTTAACAAAATTCCCATCAAACTCACAGTCGTGAATCAACTTCTCTGGCTCTATTACACATCGCATATTCAGCTCCCCGGTTCTTGTCGTTCCAGTCCTCCACAGAGCTCCGGCTCTAATCTTGCAGTCATCTTTTCTCTTTCCGAGGTACACGTATTCAGTGACAGAGAAAAACTCCCTTTAAATGTGATTTGTACAGGTCAGAGTTTGCTAAGTCTGGATAGAATAAATCATATAAGTCGATGATAAATTGTACACAAGTTAGTGCAGTGATTTTTAGATCACTAAGAAATTATCTAACTCTCAAATAAAAAGCCAAAAAAACAATGAGCATTGTACTGTTAGTACAACACATTCTGTGTAGTTCATATTTTCTGGTTACTGAGTGAGAGGACAACAGATGGAGTGACATCAAAGCAGTGCATCAGAGAGTTGATTTTTTTTCCTGGGGTGCAAAGCATGCCATTTGGACAAGTCTGAAGAGAACTCATACAAATGGTGGTTAATGCAACAAGATAATGCATATTCAATGACAAAATACAATGGCAGGTCATAGAATCAAACAATTAGACAATACTAGTTTTGCCATAGATAGCCTAGCTTAGTGTTACTAATGTCAATATTAGTACTGAAATATTAGTTACCCTCTAAATTCAATAGCTCTTGTTTTTTGTAGTAATGTGATACTGTCTAGAACATGATTACTTTGAAATTTTTACCATATTTACTTAAAAACAGACATGCTGCTTCTAAAACTCAAGTGAAAATGAAATGTGCAGAAAATCAGAATCAAGTTTGAAACAGAAGAATAATGGGGATGGAGTAGTCCCAAAACTCTATCATCCATCAAATATTATAAAGCTGGAATAATTAAAAATAATTAGTACTAGCAAATGTAGAACTAGAGAGACTATGGAAGAGAAAAGAGAAGACAAAAATAGAAACAAATTATGAATAGGAAATTACTATACCACAAAAGTACTGCTTATCAGGGAGAAAACAATGAAGGAGCAGATAACGTTGGGGCAGTGAACTAGCCACTTGAGAAAAATTGGCCCCAAACTTACTCCTTAGATCAAAGTAATTCCATGTGGTAGACTAAAAATACTAAATTTAAACATAATAGGAAATTTCAGGACTCTTTAAAAACAATCTTGGCATGAATAAAGACATTCTAAGCATGCCTCAAATTTCAAATTTCAGGCAGCATAAACAACAAATATTAATAATAAATAAGAGCACATCAAAGCAAACATTTCTACATGGCAAAAACTTCATCAAAAAGCCAAAATCAAGGGCCAAAATGGAATAAAAGGATTCAAAACCAGAGAAAATATAACTTTACTATATAAAGAGCTTTTTAAAATCAATAGGTACATTAACCCTCCAAAAGAAAATTGCAGCAATAATAGCTACTATTAATCGAGTGTATTTACTATGTCCTAGCCATTATTCTAATTGCATATAACTATATAAATATATATGTAATCTATCTATGTCAATACATATTTCAAATGATACAGCAATTCTAGAAGGTATGTACTAATCTTTCTCCACTATTCAGAAAACCAGGGAAAAGGAGGCTCCCCACTGAGCAGGGAGCCCAACACAGGACTTTATCCCAGGACCCCGGGATCATGACTTGAGCTGAAGGCAGATGCCTTCACCCAGCTGCCCCAGGAACACTTACTTTTACAGTATATCATTTACTTATGTAAAATGTCTGTGATTTGCATAGGTAATAGTTACCCTCCCCCAACACAGTGGTGACCTTCTGTTTCCTTTGAGATCTAGAAATGGAGAGGTCTTTTTTCCCCTCTGTTATGCTCTTCCCTCCCTTCTATAACTCTCAAGTTTGTGACCCTGAGTTTTGGTCACAGTTGGTCCCTAGAGCCAGGCATAAAATTATTTGAAGAAATGGATTTCTTATATTCCCTATTTCTAATCAATGAAGTTTCCAGACATTGCCACACCCTATTTGATTATATGTATTATATGTAGAAACACAATCCATTACACCTACACTTGGGTCCAACTCTTTTATAAACTCTGGTAGCAGTTTAAAGGCCATTCAAGGAACAATGAAATAATTAAAAGTGTAAATAGGAGAAGGCTTTTCTGACTCTGACTTTGAACCTCATGGATACTATGCTCCCCAAAAGCAAAATGTCCTTCCCTCAATCTTTTCTTTGTGGGTTGCATGAAGTGGGTGCTGTGAGATTGTGTCGTTGACCAGGAGGTGGCAGTGGTTCCATTCCTCTCTTTCCTTGAATTCTTTAAACATCAAAAGCATGAAAGTTAACTTTTGATTGGCTGAGTCTCTAAGAGAAAGGCTCTCTCACCTGTCAGAGAACAAGAGCCAAGCCCCAGAGACAGAGCCTCAGAGAAGATTTGGAATCATTACAAATTGTACCAAGACTCGGACGTCAGGATGGAGAACGTACTGGAATGTGCACTCATAGTTTTGTGGCTTCAGCTTGGCTGTAAGTTGGAGATTAAGAGAGGAGAGCCACCAAGGACACATTCATCCAAAGCTGGGGAGAAGAGATAGGGGTTCCATGTCAGCTCACCGCCGGGTTTTTTCTTTTCGGAATTTTTCAAAACTGTTGTACCAAAGGCTTTGTATCATTTCTGATTTTGTTTTCCTGAACAGGGTTGAGTGGAGAAGACCGGGTGGAGCAGAGACCTCAGACCCTGAGACTTCAGGAGGGAGACAGCGTCAGCCTCAACTGCAGTTACACGGTCAGCGCCTTTAACGGGCTACAGTGGTATAGGCAGGATCCCGGGCAAGGCCTAGAATTCCTCTTTGTCCTATATGCAGTTGGTGATGAGAAACAGAAAGAAAGACTAAGAGCCACACTATTAAAGGAGGGAAGTTCTCTGCACATCAAAGCTTCTAAACCTGAAGACTCAGCCACTTACTTCTGTGCTGTAAATACACAGTGCTCCCAGGCAGCCTGAGAGCTGTACCAAAACCCTGCAGTTGCGCTCTGGAATAGGGCATCTCTGCTGTTCCTCCTCCTCAAAGAAGTACTTAGCATTCAGAGCCTCTTTCCAAGTGGTCCTGTGGAGAACCAAGTCTTGTGACACAGCTAGATGGCACAGATTACTGTTCCTTCTGTTCTGGTCTCTAGAATAGTTCCCTTTGTGTGTTCCTGCATCAGTCTGCTCTTTGAAACAGCCCAGGGCTTTCCTCACCTGGATACAGAAGGGATAGCTGTGCAATGGACAGCCTTGGTTTCTTGCTTTGGGTCACTTGAAAAGAGACTGACCAGAAATACACACTCTTCCCAGAAGTTTTTTTTTAAAAAGTGCATTATATTCTCTTACAATAATCTGGTCACATCTTTATTAAGTGAATCTTTTCCATTTTAATACAGTCTTCTTGAAGCCCACATCTTCACAAGCCATATTTCTACATTTCTCTTCTCCTTAATCACCAAATTAATGGAAAGAATTTTCCGTACTCACTGTGTCCATTTCCTCAACCCCCATTCTTCACCCCCACCAGAATCTGGCCTCTGTTAGTATCAGTCCAACAAAATCTTTAGCTTTCACTCCCATGACTTTGGTGTTGTTGAAACCAATGGATTGATGTTTTATCCTCATTCTGTCTGAAATTCTCAGCAGTCTCTCTTCTTTTCTTTTTAAAACTAAATGTTCTTTAAAAATTTTTTTTTTACTACAATCATACTTCATATATTTACAAAATCAAATAGCACCCTTTTTTGGTCCCCGCTCCTCCACATACTCCAGTCCTCCCTCCCTGGTGGAAATGCTTTTAATTCTCAGGTGGTGGCAGTGATATTCACTTCAATACTTCTAAATGCTGTTTCTTTGGAGCACCTAGGTGGTTCAGTCAGTTAAGCATCCAGCTTGGTTCAGGCTCAGGTCATGATCTTAGGGTCCTGAGATCGAATTCCACATGGGGCTCTCTGCTCAACAGAGAGGCTGCTTCCCCTCTCTCTCTCCCTCTGTCCCTTCCCCCATCCATGCACATTCTTGGTCTCCCTCTCTCAAATAAATAAATAAATCTTTAAAAATATAAAATTTTCTGTTTCTTTGTTTTTTCTCTCTTTTTTGTAATTGAGTTACAATACACATAATCAAGTGCACAAAACTTAAACCTACAGCTCAACAAACCTTTACACTTCTTTATAGCTATGTAATACCAACCGTATCTACATAGCAAATATTCCTGTTGCTCCAGAAGATTTTCACATACCCCTTCCAATTCAACAGCCCTTCTTCCCACTCTCCACCCTGAATAACCACTGTTCTGACTTCTGTAATCCATTCTGGAGCTTCATGTGCCTAGAATTGTGCAGGATGGTGCAGTATGTATTCTCGTTTATTTCACTCAACATAGTTACCTTTGCAATTCATTGATCCTGCCCTGTGTTATCAGTTGTTTACTCTTCCTTATTGATGTGTAGAGTTTCTTTGTATGAATAAACAACAATTTACTTATCCATTCTCCTTGAAATAGACGTTTGGGTTATTTGGATTGTTTACAGTTTGGTGCCATTATGAAAAAGTCTGTGTTTTGGTGGACATATAAACTCATTATTTTTGGATAATTCCACTAGAATGGACTTACTGGGTCAGAGAGTTGATATATATTTAGCTCTAGAGCCAGTTGGTAAACATTCTTCCAAAGCATTGAACCAATGCATGAAAGTTCCGGTTACTCCATATTCTCACCTAAAAGTGATATGAGTTTTCATTTGTTTTTCATTTAAGCCATTCTGGTGATGTATAGTGGTATCCATAAAATTGTGGATTTAATTTGATTTTCCTGAGGAATAATGATGCTGAGCACCTTTTTATATGCTCACTGGCCATCTGGATATTCTTTTGTGGCCAGTATGTGCTCAAGTTTTTGCCCATTTGTATGTTTATTATCCACATGCATACATTCTTTATATTTTCTGGCTATGGACTCATGTTAAAATTCTGTACTGTGAATTCCTTCCTAATCCACTGTTTGGCTGTTCACTTTCACAATGATATCCTTCAATATACAGAAATTCCTAATTTTAATAAAGCACAGCTAGTCATTTTTTTCCCATATTGGTTAATATTTTGTGTGTGTGTGTGTGTTCTGTTGAAAAATCTTTGCCTACTTCAAGGCATGGACATGTTTTTTCATTTAGGTCCATATTCCACCTCACGCCAGTATTTGTGAATATGCAATAGGTGTCAAGGTTCCAGTTGCTTCATAACCATTAAGAGAAAAGATCATCCTTTCTCTCCTAGAATTGCAGTGACATTTTTGTCACATATCAAGGACCTTACATATGTAGGTCTCTTCTTGCACTATCTTCATTCCATCTATAGAACAAAATATTTATTAATATAGTTTTATAAAATTTGAAACTCATTGTGTTTTTCCTTCATCTTTGTTCTTCTCCAAATTATTTTATCTATTCTAGGTCCTTTGCAATTCCACACAAATTTTAGAATTGATCCTAAGTTCTAAACCTTTTTCAATTTTCACAAAATTTCTGTTGCAATTTTGATTGGTTTTGCATTAAATCTATAAGATCATTTTGGGGAGAATTGATATCTTAGCCACACTGAGTTTTATGTTGTAAATTTAGACTATCAATTTATTTAGGTCACCTTCTATTTCTCTAAGCAATTTTTTGGTTTCTTTTTTATTTAAATTTAACTAATTAACATGTAGTATATTATTAGTTTCAGAGGTAGAGTTCAGTGATTCATCAGTTCCATAAAATGCACAGTACTCATTCCATCAGGAAATGGTTTTAATTTTTAAGATAGTGATCGTACACTTCTTATGTCAGATTTACACCCATGGATAGAGATCTCAAGCAATTTTTAAAATGTTATTTTCCAACTGTTGCTTATGTATAGAAATACAGCTGGTTTTTATATTGACCTGTGTTCACTGAACTTGCTAAATTTAGTAGTTAATTCTAACTGTTTGTGAATTTGTTTGGATTTCCTACCTCCATAATGATGCTACTTGCAAATGAAGAAAGTTTTATTTATTTTCCTTGCCTTATTTGCCAGCCTTTGTAGCAGAGTCAGCTTCCTGGGAATACTGAGATCTGCTTATTATTACAGGTGGGCAAAGATTTAAAAATGCAAAGGATATAAACAGACCGAGTGGAGTCTGGAGGCCTACCTTTTCAGTTAGACCAACGATTGATCTCCTCATAAATGGACTCTGAACAACAGAGTCAACTGTCCCATCCCTGTCTTGTGGGGAGGGGATGGGGGAAGGACTAGAAATAAGGGAAGCAGAAATGGAAGCTTCCTGATTTAGGGAGAGAGACAAAAGTATTCTTTTATCCACATCACCTGGTTTTGTCCAACTTTATCCCATTGGGTTTATAGCTTTACAGTTTTACCCAACATATTCAGGTCAAGAGATCAGAGAATAAACCCAGGATTCTTGTTTTAACCTGCCCTCATTTTTCCATCCTCATTGTGACCACTGTTGCCTTTATTATCATTCATTGAACACTTAACATATGCCAAGTACATTGCCCAGCACTCTACTTACTCATTTCATAATAGAAAAAAACTGTGAAGTAGTATTAACACATCCTCAGATAAGGAAACTGAGACATAATGGGTTGAAAGGTGAAGGAATTTCTGAGATAAAGTAAAATATTATGGGCACCATAACATGAGATTTAAAAATAAGAATGCCTGAGCTAACCAGCTGGACAGTACTTCTCAAACGTCTGGATATTTAAGAATCACATGAATACTTTATTTCGAAAGTACAGATCTGATTCTGACCAATAGCTTCTGAGTGAATAGGTCTGGCATGAGGTCAGGGGCCTCATTTTTAGTGAGTTAGTGGTGATTTGGGCTTAAGGGACTAGAAAATCTTACCTTGAGAAACCACTGTCATTGTGAGGCTGCTGCCTTTCAGGAGGATGGGTGACGCAGACCTGCAGGTATTGGGGGTAAACGTAGATGAGAGGTGCTGAGGTACCCTCAAGCCCTACCTTGACATGCCTGAATGCAGCTCAGACCTTATTTCTGGTTAAGCCATATCCTATTTTAGTTAGTAGAAAATTTCCTTCTTAATGATAAAAAGACAATAATTTTTTTTCAACAACAAAAAGAAAATTATCCAAGGTTTGAAAAGCAGCAGAGAGGAGTAATGGACAGACAAGCCTTCTGGTTGTAGACTTAACCAGAAAAAAATGGCCAGAACAACTTATTCCACTCTCCAACATGGATAAAAGTTTATTCGTTCTTTATTTTTTTTTAAGATTTATTTATTTATTTATTTATTTGAAGGGGGCAGCAGAGAGAGAGGGAGAGATCATCTCCAGCAGACTCTGCACTGAGCACAGAGCCCCACTTGTGGCTTGAACTTATGACCTTGAGATCAGGACCTAAGCTGATATCAAGAGTCAGACGCTTAACCAATTGAGCCACCCAGGCGCCCTTATTCTTCATTTTTAATTAAAAATTAAAACCTCTCTATATGTTAAAGGCCATAAGTCAATTATCCCTTAATATTTTCTCCTCTCTTCCAAAACTTAAATATATTGTATTTAATTTATTTTAACTAATCTTTTTACTCTTTCTGGATTCTTTACAACATTTTAACTTCATATTAAAGAAAGCTGGTTACAACACTGATAAAGATCTGCTTGCTGCAGAATATAGCACACTAGTTCTCTAATCTCTGCCTTTATAGTTCTCTTAATAATTTCCAGTAAAGACTACAAGATAATGTATAACCGTTTCATGACCATGTTTAATCTTCTGCCATATCCTTATAGTCAGGCTTTCCCTTTCCAATATTTATGTTGAATTTTGGTTAGTGTGAGGTCTATTATTTAATTTTGTCCCCCAAACTTACCCAATATTAATGGAACAGTCTTAATGCTCCTAATATTATTGGAATATATAAGATATATTTATTTATAATCCATATAATATTTATATATCCATATACATTTTTATAATATATGATTATGGGATATTTCTATTATATAATATATAATTATGAAATATATTTACATATTATGTAATATATAATTATGAGACCATATATGTATATATTTTCATATTATCTTTTGAAAAATTAGAAATCTTTATTTAGAATCATCTAGGGGTGCTTGGCTGGCACAATTGGTTAAACCTTGGACTCTTGTTTTAGGCTCAAGTCATGATCTCAACATGATAAGATAAAACCCCACACAGGGCTCTGCTCAGTGCCAAGTCTGTTTGATATTCTCTCCCTCCCTCCCCCTCTGCCCTTCCCCCTTTCCCTCTGCCCCTTCCCTTGCTCGCATCCCTTTCTTCCTCTAAAATAAATACATAAAATCTTTTAAAAAATAAAATAAAGAATTGTCTATAGAATTAAATATTCTTTTTCCAGTTAGATGAATAGTATGTACTGAAGGGCATTTTCCACTGCCACAAATTTGGCAGCTAGGACCCAAAACTAGGGACCGAGAAGGCTTAAGCATCTACCATTTTCCATTAAGAAAGTCTCACAGCCAGGCACTCCCTCTAGGATTTATGAAGAAGTGAGTGAATAGGCTCTATATCCCCCAACCTCCAACCTGCACCCCCTTAAGCTGATATGAAGAATGGGAGGAGCCAAGAGGGAAAAAAAAGTATTCCCCTTTCCCCAAAAGCCACTTGAGGAGTCTGCTTCTGAAGCAGATTGTGATCTATGTTTACACCTGCTTAACAGAAGACAAGGAAATTGGAGAAAGGCGGTGGAGTGGGGAGAGGTAGCAACCGGCTGCCTGGGTTTCTCCGCTAGGCATGGTGAGGAACAGCGAGGGTTGTCCTGGGCAAGTGGTGCCTCTGACGGCAGCAGGGCCTGCACTGTCCTGCAGCGCTCCCAGCAGAAGAGAAGAGAGAGTGAGAAGCTGAGGAGAATGCCCCTGAGTGGGGACCCTCTGGGAGGGGACCATCAGGAAGGGGAGAACTCAGGCTTGAGGAGGCCCCTCTCGGTCCCCTGGTGCTCTCTCATGGGGATGCCTGCCTCACGGAGGTCATCTAGAAAAGAGGAGAAGGGAGTGAACAGAGTAGCCAAACTGACCTCACTGTAGCCAGGGGCCAAGACTCAAGTTCAGAGAGCAAAGAAGAGATGGCAATCTATGGAAGATATAAACAAGACTGCACTGAGATTTATTTAATAACTGAAAATGGCCCAGAGGTTTTGCCATTTTCTTTCCAGGAATTCTTTAAGGGAATAAGGTCCAGCATCCCTCCAAAGCACCCACCAATACTTTAAGCCTCTTCACTTGTCTTTGATACTCCTTCCTCTCCCCTTAGAAAATGTTTGCTCCACCTAGCAAATGTTGATTTTGTCTTGGATAAGTAAACTTGCATTATATCTTTGTAACATCTCCTGAATCTACAGTTGTTTCAGATCCTCCCATTTGCCCATAGGGCTGAAATTTTGAAATAAAATGGCAAGCAAGGCATCTGTATTTTCTTTTTCCAGCTGTGTGTCCTGTCCTTGAAGTGATGAGCCGACAATTACCCCACTGTCTGAAAGAAAGATCATGTGGTTTTTTTAACAATGAAAAAAAAGCAAAAACTCTTAATACTCCAAAAATTGTCCTGTCCCACGTGGTGATCATTCTGAAACCACAAATGACCCAAATTGAAGTCCTTTCTTTTTTTTTTTTTCCTTGAAAGATTTTATTTATTCACTTGACAGACAGAGATCACAAGTAGGCAGAGAAGCAGGCAGAGAGAGAGGAGGAAGCAGGCTCCCTGCTGAGCAGAGAGCCCGATGCGGGGCTCGATCCCAGGACCCTGGGATCATGACCTAGGCCGAAGGTGATGCTTACTTAACCCACTGAGCCACCCAGGTGCCCCAAGTCCTTTCTTTAACTTCATAAACACATCTCAGCGATTCTCCTCCAGGTCTACAAAGCAACTTTACTAAAGCAGACTGTTGGACTCACCTGGGGTGGGAAGGAAGGCCTTCATGTGTTTAGTCACAAGAGGGAGATGGATGCTCTATTGTCAATAGCATCCCCGATCCATTGGGGGAGAGAGTGTTTGGCTAGCATTCAATATTGAGGTTGCACAGAACTGTGACAAATGATATATTTTATTCTCTTCATTATAAGCAGAACAGTCTGTGCACAGCTTCCAACATTCAGTGATTCCTGGCCTTGTCCCAATCCATTATGAAAGGTTTTCATTCCACTTAAAATAGGACGAAAGAGGAAGACGGGAAGTGGCTGTGCCACTTTCGAGCATAAATAATCTATTTTTGTCAATTTTTTGCAATGATAGAGAAAAGTAGAATGGGGGGAGTGGGAAGGAAATTATTTAATCTATTTCAGTTCTCTTAAATTTGGGAAGATAACAGGAAGAAATTTTCAAGGTCACTCCTCCTTCTTTCTTACAGAGCTTTTCCTCTCCCTCCTTTCTGTCCTCCTCTGTAGGTCAACTGTGTGTGATCATGAAACACACACAAACACGCACACACACAGAATGAGGAAGGTAGGTTTTGAGCAGGTTTGTGGAATCTAAAAGGGGGTGCCATTCTAGGTCTCTTGTTTTCTTTATACCAACTTGTGAAGTCTCTGAATGTCCCCTAGAGATACATGATCCCTGGCGGTATTTTAGGAGACCAGAGAATCAGAAAACCTTCCTTCTAGATCAGGCTCTGACCTTCGCCTTCCCAGTCGCTTTGAGCATGTCACTTTCTGCATCTGAGTCTCATTTGCTGATTCTTGTCATTTATCTGGGCTTTCTTGGTCCTCTCATGTACATTATTTGGTGGTTTTCCTAAACATAAAGAAAAATCCTTTGAGCTCCCCAGACCATCAGTTTATTGATAAGCTATATTCTCTCTTGGGTTGTGAAAAGCCAATAAGAAATGGATTCTGGGCGGATGCTGTCCTTATTTTCCTCTTTCAGACTCATCTTCTTAGAGTTTAAAGTTCAAAAATTTCCTCAAGAGAACCCCTGGGTTGAGAGTGGATGCCTCTGTTCATGTTGTTACCCTGGCTCCAAGGACATCACTAAACCAGGGAAGTGTTGTCAACCAAGAAGCTACTATCTCACCTGCTAACTGGAGGCCTGGAATTCCCCAGTGTGACAGCCACCAACGGAGGGGCTGCAGTGACTCAGCTGGGGTATCTTTTGTCTTACCTGATATAAAATGAGATAAAGGGACTTCTCAAGAAGGTGTGAGCTGAGGAAAGCCAGCACTTCCGGGCTGAAGTGGCAAGAGGAGGGAAGTAGTTCTAGGAATCTAAAGAAAGCAACAGCAACTGGATAGTAAAAACTTAGATTTCTTTTCTGATATAAGCATTTATAATTTGCGGTTTTCTCTATGCATGGATATTTGGCAGTCGACACATTTGGTATTTAAAACTTTGTTGTCATTCAGGAGGAGGAAGAGAGAGAAGCATTTCTCTGGCAATGCTGGGGTGAGTCCTCAGATGGCAGTGTTTCCATTTCTACCTCCTACTCTTTGCAGATTAGTATGGGGTTGGGGGTGGTGAGTGCAGCTGTGTGAGCATGTGACCTTCCTCTGGTTGGCTGGGCTGATGCTGTTTCCTATAGATGTTTGAACATATGTGGCAGCAAAGCAGATTCTTTATCCTGTGAGACCTTGTCAATACTGCAGAAACAAGAACAAGTTCTCAGTGACTCTAAGTGGCAGAAAGAATGGACAAATCCCTGGGCTTGCTCATCCTTTGGTTACAACTAGACTGTGAGTTAAAGAGATTTGGAAATGGGCAAAGAACAGACAGACCCCAGGGCATTTCTACTGTGGGTGGTGGAGATAAGGACTTGTATCCAGTGTGATGTTTTGCATAGACTGAAAAAGCAAAATCAAAAGTAATTTCCAAAGAAGAGTTAGCCACTAACCTGCCTCTCTGTGTTCTCTTTCTGGGCAGGGGTGAGCAGCAAACAGGAGGTGAAGCAGAGTCCTGAGGCTCTGAATATCCGAGAGCAGGACAGCGTGATTCTCAACTGCAGTTACACGGATGGCACTCTTTATTCCCTTCAGTGGTTTAGGCAGGACCCCGGGAAAGGGCTCACATTCCTGATGATAATTCTGTCAAATCAGAAGGAACAAACAAGTGGAAGAATTAAAGTCTCCTTGGATACCACGGCAAGACAGAGCGCTTTATACATTGTAGCTTCTCAGCCCAGCGACTCAGCCACCTACTTTTGTGCCGTGAGGCACAGTGCACAACAAGCTCCCGCCACCAGTACCCAAACTCTGCAGCTGGGCCTCCAACCACATGTCCTGTCTTGAAGCTGAGGGGCCTTTCTCCATAGAGAGGTTTTCTAAATTGACTCTCTCCCCAGACAGAAGCAATTAAATATGCAAAACCTCATCTATATATGTACCTATACATATATACAGACACAAACATATATGTGTTTGTGTACATACATATATGCATATAATACACATATGCATCTGAAGTTAAATTTGACCTTTCATTTTTTATCAACTTCAATTTAAATAATAGCTTTACTGAGATTAATTCCCATGCCATACAATTCACTCTTTTAAAATGAACCATTAAGGAGCTCCCGGTTGGCTCACTTGGTTAAACGACTGTCTTTGGCTCAGGTCATGATCTCCGGGTCCTGGGATAGAGTCCCCCATTGGGCTCCCTGCTCAGCGGGGAGCCTGCTTCTCCCTCTTCTACTCTCCCTGCTTGTGCTCTCTCTTTCTCTCCCTTTGTCAAGTAAAAAAAATCTTTTTTTTAATTTTTAAAAAATACAATGAACCATTAAGTGGCATCTAGTACATTCACAGTGTTGTGTAACCACCAACTCTACCTAGTTTTAAAACCTTGTCATCAGCCTGAAAGGAAACCACATACCCAGTAAAAGGTTATCCACCCTCTCTACTTCCCCCACCCCCTGGTAACCTGCTTTCTGTCTCTATGGGTGTGCCTATTCTGTTCATTTCGTATAAATGGAATCATACTGCCTTTTGGGTATGGCTTCTTTCACTTGGCATATTGTTTTGGAGGTCCACCCAACCCAGGATCAGCTGGAGAAAAGCAGATATTCACCACTACCCAATCACATAGGATGCCCTACTTCTAGTTAGGCTGCTACATCTTCTCCATTTGCTAGAATTTTGTCAGTTTTACTGAACTTTTTAAAGAACCAGTTCTTTGTTTCATTGATTTTCTCTACTGTTTTTCCATTTGCTATTTAACTGTTTTCTACCTTTGTTACTTCCTTCCTTACACTTGTTTTGGATTGATTGTTGTGTTCTTTTTCTGGGTTTTTGAGGCGAGCCCTTAGATGATTGATTTGAGACCTTTATTCTTTTCTAATATTTGTGTTTAGTGTTATAAATTTCCCTCTCAGCACTACTTTGGCTATGTCCCACAAATTTGGATATATTGCATTTTCATTTTCATTCAGTTCAATATACATTTGATTTCCTTTGAGACATTCTTTATGACCCTTAGATTAAGAATTGTGTTATTTAGTTTTTAAGTATTTGGAGATTTTCCTCTTATTTTTCTATTACTTATTTACAGTTTTATTCTATTGTGGTCAGAGAACACACTCTTTATGATTTTTATTCTTTTACATTACGCTTATTAAAGTTTGCTTTATGGCTCAAGATACGGTTTTACTTGATATGTATTTCATGGGCACTTGAAACCAATGTGTGTTCTGCTGTCGTTGGGTAGGGTGTTGATAGGTAGAGCTGGCTACTAGATTCTGCTGATTTGTGGTGGTGTTGAGTTCTTCTATATCCTTGCTGATTTTCTAGCTAGTTGGTCTCTCTTGTGGACAGAGGTATTGATGTCTCTATAATTCTAGATTTGTCTATTTCTCCCTTTAGTCCTGTCAGTTTTTGTTCCACTTATTTTTCAGCTCTGTTGGTGGGTGCATACACATTTAGGATTGCTATGTCTTCTTGGTAATTACCCTTTTTATCAGTATGGGAGCTTCCTCTCTGTTCCTGGTAAAATTTTTTGTTCAGAAGTCTCTCTACTTTATCTGATATTAATATAGCCATTACTCCTCTCTTTTGATTAATGATCACATGATATATCTTTTTCTGTCCTTTGACTTTCAACATACCTGTGTCATTTAAAATGAATTTCCTGTAGAGAGTTATTATTGGATTATGTTTTTCAATCCACTTTTTATTTTAACTATCTCTTCATTGGTATATGCAGGACAGTTTCTGTATCTTAACTGATATATAATTTGCATTTAATGTCATTGATATTTTATAGATTGATCTGCCATTTATATATTTATTTTTTGTTCTCATTTTTTTTTGTTTTCCTGTGTTCTTTCTTTTGAAATTCTGTGAGCTACTTAGCATTTTCTAGAATTCAATTTTAGTTTATCTACAGTGTTTTAGATGTATCTTCCTGTACAGTTTTTTTTAGTGGTTGCTCTAGGTACTACATTGTATATACACAACACAGTCTACCGGTGATGTCATTTCACCAATTTGAATGAAGTCTAAAACACTGTCTCCTTTTTACATCCATTTATCCTCCCTTATTCATAGTATAATTTTCTTTAATATTTCTTATATACATGCTTAGAACATCATTAGACATTGTTATAATTTTTGCTTAATCCATTAAACGTAATTTAGGAAACATATTTATCTGTATTTTTGTTTACTGTGTTCTTTCTTCCTTCCTGATGCTCCAAGACTCCTTTTATCATCCATTTTTCTGTTCTGGATTGACAGCTCTTCTGTTTCAGCAATTGAAAAACATTCGTTTACTTCCTTCTGGCTTCCTTGGTTTCTGTTGAGAAATCCACTGTCCTTGGAATTGTTTTCCCTTAGGTAAGGTGTCATTTTTCTCTAGCTGCTTTCAAAATTAATTTCTTTCTTTCCTTCTTCCCATCTTTCTTTCTTCCTTCCTTATTGAAGAAATTTTTCTTTTCTTTTCAGATCTTACTGTGATGTGTTTGGGCATGAATTTCTTTGTTTTCTGATTACTGTGCTTTAGCCTCTTGAATCTGCATGTTTATGTTTTTTAAAGAAATTTGTAAGTGTTTAGTCATTACTTCCTTGAGAATTTTTCAGGCCCACTCTTTCTTTTCTCTCTCCCTGGGATTCTGATAATTCAGATACTGGACCTTTTAACCTAGTCCTACAGGTCTCTGAGGCTCTGATCACTTTTTTCAGTCTGCTTTTCTCTGTTGCTCAAATGGGCAGTTTCTATAGTTTTATCTTCTTGCTCATTGATTCTCTATTCTGACCTATCCATTCTGCTGCAGTGCTCATCTGCTGAGTTTTTTATTTTGCTTTGCACTTTCAGTTCTAAAACTTCCATTTAGTTCTTCCTCATTTTCTTTGCTGAGTCTTTCTTTAAAAAAAAAAAGATTATATTTATTTTATTAGAGAGAGGGAGCGAGAGAGAGAGATCACGAGCAGGGGAAGAGGGTTAAGAGGGAGAAGCAGTCTCCTGCTGAGCAGGGAGCCCAATGATGGATTCAATCCCAGGACCCTAGGATCACAACTTGAGTGGAAGGCAGATACCCAACCAACTGAATGACCCAGGCACCCTCTTTTTTTTTTAAATCTGTTTTGAACATGTTTATTGTTCCTTGTTGAAGCACTTTTTATGATGGCTGTTTTAAAACCCTTGTCAGATAATTCTAACTTCTGTTAGAATGAGTGAGGTATTGGTGTTGATTGTATTTTCTCATTCAAGTTGAAATTTTCCTTGTTCCTTCTATGATAAGTGATTTTTAGTTGCAGCCAGGATATTTTGAGTATTATGTTGAGAGACTGTGGAGTTTATTGAAACATTTTGTTTTAGATGGATTTTTCTAAAATCCATTTCTCACTCTGTCAGAGGAAGAGGAGGTTCAACCTCATTATTGCCAGGTAGAAGTAGAAATTTAGGTTCACCATTCAGCTTTCTTGATACCCAAGAAATATAGTGCACTTCATTACTGCTGGGTAGGAGTTGGATCTCCAGCTCCCCACTTGGTCTCCACTAACACTGTGGAGGTGGCCTTGTTATTATTGGGCAATAGTGAAAGTCCTGGCCTGTACTAGGTCTCTATTAGACCACTCTCGTGGGGAAAGGGAAAGGCACTTCATTACTTCCGGTGACAGTGGAAGTCTAGACTCCCCACAGAATCTCCACTCACACCTAAAGAACAAAGTAAAGTTCATTACCAGAAGGCAGGAATTAAAGTTCCCATTCTCTATTTGTCCTTCTCTGACACTACATTAGTAGAGGCACTAAAGGTGCCTCTTTATGTTTGGAAAGCAAAAGTCTAGGCTCCCCACTTGGTACTTGATTATGATGGTATGCATGGGGTCACAGTTTTTTCTGTGGTGTTTGGCTAAAATATAGTGATTATCATCTAAACATTTTCTATCTTGTTAAACAAAACCCTTTTCTGATCCTTGGACTAGAGAAAGCAGGCTTTTTTAGGTCTTTAAAGGTAATATTCTCTGTAATATTTAGACCTTTTCACCTGGATGAACCATGATGTTCCCTTCAGGATGAACCATGATGCTTAGAATTTGCCTAGGTTTGCAATGGAATGATTGTCAGTATGCACGAAGATGAGGTCTGTGGCCTATGTAGTAGAAGGCATCGTTTTTCCAGCTAGGATTCATTCCTACTTTTTTTAGTAATTATACCTCATACTTGCTTTGAGGCACAACTCCTCTTCCACTTTAAGTATACGTGGTTTAGGTGAGGTTTTAATGTTGGCTTTAGTGACGGAGTCCAGGCTGATCAGTGGACTGAATCTCTCTTGGCCAGGTTTTTCAGCCTTGAGAGCCCATTGGAACAACCTTGGGGCTTAAATGAGCATTGAGGGGTGCCTGGGTGGCTCAGTGGTTAAAGCTTCTGCCTTCGGCTCAGGTCATGATCCCAGGGTCCTGGAATCGAGCCCCACATCGGGCTCTCTGCTCAGCAGGGAGCCTGCCTCCTCCTCTCTCTCTCTCTCTCTCTCTCTCTGCCTGCCTCTCTGCCTACTTGTGATCTGTCAAATAAATAAATAAATAAAAGAGCATTGATACCTGGGTCCATCTTAGGCAATTAAATCAGGTATCTTTGGGTGGTTCCCAAAAACTGAGGCATTGTGTTTCTTTCTGTCTCTCTCTCTTTTTTCCAGTTGTCCCAGATTCTAATGTGCAATAATGATAACAGCTGGATCCAGATACAGTTACTGGTGTAAGTGGAGGCTTGTGGCTCAAGTCTTGAGAATTAGCTCAATTCTATACAGACACTGACTGGTTCAAGGGTGAGATCTGCTTTGAGGGCTTTTATTTATTTTTTTTTTTTTGAGATTTTTATTTCTTTATTGGGTGTCTGCGTGGCTCAGTCTGTTAAGTGTCTGGCTTCAGCTCAGTTCATGATCCCAGGGTCCTGGAATCAAGTACCCCACTGGGTCCCCTACTTGGTGGGGAAACTGCTTCTCCTTCTCCTTCTGACTGCTACTCCCCCTGCTTGTGCTCTCTCTCTCTCTCTCTCCCTCAAATAAAGAAATAAAAAAAATTTTAAAGATGTTATTTATTTATTTGACAGAGAGAGAGAGAAAGCGAGCGAGTACAAGCAGGGGGAGGGGCCGATGGAGAGAGAGAAACAGACTCCCTAATGAGTTGGGAGCCCCACATAGTGTTCAATCCCAGTACCTTGGGATCATGACCTGAGCTGAAGGCAGATGCTTAACCTACTGAGCTACCCAGGCGCCCCAAATGGGGAAGTTTATTCAAGTGACAAGTACGCTTTCAAGATAGGAGAGTGAGTGAGCTCAGGAGAGAGCTGCACTGCAGGGCTTCCCGACTGAGCCCATGGGTGTTTCCTGATTGTCAGCTTCCTCAGCTCCAAATCTGGAATGAGGCAAAAAGAAAAACCCAGGAAACTCACCATATTATTCCTTCTCAGGTCTCAAAGTCACTAGTTGGTTGGACTTCTTATCGCCACCTTTTTTAATTTTATACACAATGTCTAGGGATTTTAATCATACAGGACTTAGAGAAAAGTACATCTATTCCATGCTCCCAGTAGTGAAAGTTCATGCATTTAATTATCAGAAGAAGTTCATAACATTGTGTAATTATTTAAGCTTGCTTTTCCTGCAGTTCATATTTCTAAACCTTATGGAATTACTTACTTCTGCATTTAAACAGATTTGAAAAAACAATAATAGTATCATGGATGCAGAGAGAAACATAGTATTAAGTCACTCAATTTTGTTATTCATATGATCATTTACAGTTTCTATTTGGGTTTAATATAAAACAGAGTGAACATTATAAGGGGTAATTTTTTTTATTTTTTATTTATTTTATTTTATTTTTTATAAACATATAATATGTTTTTATCCCCAGGGGTACAGGTCTGTGAATCGCCAGGTTTACACACTTCACAGCACTCATCATAGCACATACCCTCCCCAGTGTCCATAGCCCCTCCCCCCCAGGCCCCCTCCCCCCACCAACCCTCAGTTTGTTTTGTGAGATTAAGAGTCACTTATGGTTTGTCTCCCTCCCAATCCCATCTTGTTTCATTTACTCTTCTCCTACCCCCTATAAGGGGTAATTTTTAAGTGCAAATTTAAGTCACAGACAAATCATTTATTGAATTTGAGTAATATTCTAAAAATTGAAATACCTTTTTCATTAAATTGTTAATTACTTACATAAAAACTAAAGACTGAATCAAGAAAATAAGTCTTCTCCCAAATATACCATAACCATTAAACATTTTTGTGTATAGTGGAGAAGAGTCTTAAACTCTTAACTTAAATCTTAAACTTAAACTTTGTTTGATCCAGATGTCAAATAAGCTAGTCATGCCACTAGTCACGGGCCAGAATTTTTCCATCACTGAAGTCCTACTTTGTCAGATGGCAATCATCTGTTTTGATTTCTCTCGTTTAGCTATTCCCACCAAATCTGTTCTTTAATAACATTTGATCCTCCAGCTCCTTCCTGTATTCTGTCCCATCCTCTATGTTCTCTTCCTTCGCATCCAGCATTCTCCATGGCATATTTCTTCAACTGCTTTGTGTTTGTATTCTCATCTCATTTCATCCATTTGTTATCCTATGACACTTGTATTAGTCATAGTTCTTCAGAGAAACAAAATTAATAGGATATACAAATAGATAGATAGGTAGGTAGATACGTTGATTGATTGATTAAAGAATTGGCTCACCCATTATAGAGGCTGATAAGTCCCATAGTCTACCATCTGCAATCTGGAGACCCAGGAAAGCCAGTGGTATAATTGAGTCCATGTCCAAAGGCATGAGAACCAGGAGCTCCATTGTATGACAGCAGAAAAGATGGATGTTCCAGCTCACGAAGAGAGAAGTAAGAGGGAGAGAATTTGCTCTTCCTCCACCTTTTTGTTCCACTCAGACCCCCAGTGGACTGGATGATACTTACCCACATCAGTGAGAGCAGATTGCTGTTCATTCTACTCAATCAAATGCTATTCTCTCCTGGAAACACCCTCAGAGACATATGCAGAAAGAATGTTTTACCAGCTATCTGGGCATCTCTCAGGCCAGTGAAGTTGACACAGAATTAACCATCACAACACATCTGCTAAATTTCCCTTCTGGGCCAATCATCATTTTTAGTCATATTGCTTGACTGATGAGCATAGTTGGTAAAAGTTACATAGCCATACAGAAGGTTGTCTCCATATAGTCATGGTTTTTAATAGCAATTGTACATGAAATGGTGCATGAAGATATTTTATGTTTCTGTTTCTCTAATCTGCTATCATCCCATACTCCACAATATATCCCTTGAACCTCTACGCTGCCAAAATGATGTATCCATCACCTTTTGATTAGCCATGGTAGATGACCATAAAGAGAATTGATATTAATAAATGAATTATCTTCAAACTTTCTGCATCCCAACTAAAATTTTGCTGCTTTTTATACATATAATTTACTCCCCCCCCCCATAATAATGTAAAAGTCATCCCTCTTATTTTTTAAGCAGTACCTTGTGCCCAAACTCTTTATCCATACCATTCTGTCTCACTTCTTGGGCACCTTAGCCCACTCTAATTACCCAAAATCTGTAGTCCTTTTTTTGAATATTTAAAATATTCAAGCTTTCTCATCTTAAAAAATATCTAAACTACTCCCCAAACCCATACATGCCTCTCCTGCCACCAATCCATTTCTTGGCTCCCTGTCCCTTTACTTGGTTCCCTGTCCCTGATCGTAAATGCTCCCATCTTGTCACCTTTCATTCTGCACCTCTGCGCATTTTGGTTTTTGCCCCAACCCTTCTTCAAATCTATTTTCTCAGAAGTCATCAATGACCTCTTCATTGTTAAATCCAAAAGCTATTTTTAAGTTGCATTAAAACACTAGGTGAGTATTTCTCAAATTTTAATGTGCACATGAATTTTACTAAAATACAGATTCTGATTTGGGAAGTCCAGTTGGTGTCGGAGATGGTGCATTTCAGAGTAGCCCCCAGCAATGCCCATGCTACTTACCACATTTAGAGCAGTCACTTCCTACAGTGTTAGCCACACTTTCTTGGAAACTTTCTCACTCTGGTACTCTGCACTCCCACTTAAATATTAAAGATCTGGGGACACCTGGGTGACTCAGTTGGTTAAGCGTCTCCCTTTGGCTCAGGTCATGATCCCAGGGTCCTGGGATGGAGTCCCTCATTGGGCTCCTTGCTCTTCCCTCTGCCTGCGTTTCCCTGCTTGTGCTAGCTCGCTCTCTCTCTGACAAATAAATAGATAAAATCTTTATTAAAAATTCAAGATTTGGGTGATCTTCTGCAGGGTCCTTTTATACTAATCTTCTTTGATTATTCTACATCGTGAGCCTTCCTCCTGCTTAAGCCCTCTTTCTCTCTCAATCCATATGCTGTAGTTCAGAAATTCCATCTACTCATCTGGCTTCAATTAAGCTTTCAGCAGCCTAGGAGACTAGAAATAAGACTGGGCTCTGGAGTTCGATCTAGATTATAATTCCTGCTCTGCCACTTAAAAGTACTGTGATCTTGTACAATTTCACTTAACTTCTCTGAAGCTAGGTTTACTTATATTAAAATGAAGAATAAAATTAGTAACCCAACAGATTGTTACATTAAGATATTCCTTATGAAGTATATAGCTGACAAATAATTCCTAAATAATTGTTTTTGTTGATTTTTGATTGACTGTTGATTGTTGATTGATTGAAAGCAGATTTAATGTGGGGTTAATCAAGTTTAAACTTCAGGGCCCCTTATTTGGTTCTTTCCAAGACCCTGGGAAGGGCCCTAGCATTGTGCTCATGTGTCATGCATTTTGTAAATTTTTAAAAAAATAACCACAGTCAGTTAAGACTCTTGCTGTTACCTTCCAGCTTGCTCTCATTGCAGTTCTACTCCTGTCAGGTGCTGATAAACTGGCCACAAGCATACTTTGTCTAGCATACTCACTGGCTAAGGTGAGTTTGAATTAAGAATACATTTAATTTGGATTTTGTGGGGCTTATGTAAGTGGTTCAGGGTCGCATCAGTATATTTTTAAGTGTCTAGCAAGATCTCACAGGCTAAACATCAGAGACAAATTTTGAGCAAAATTTTTGTTTGACACTAATATTAATTATTTTATATTACACTATATTGCTGTTCCTTTGTTAATGTCCATTAACAAGTCTTTGTTTCTTTAAAGGCCTGATGGTTTACTGTTGGCAACTTTCCAGTGTTTAAAACTATATCCTACCTTCCTAGCTGGTTCCATTCCACTTTCATAGTTTTACTGCCTCCTGTTACTGTATCTGGGCATGCCACTCTACATAAACTTGATTCCTTACCTTTTGCTAGAGGATGCCTTTGTTTATGCTTTCCTTTGGTATAAAATGGCCTTACCCAGTTGTATCTATTAAGGTTTTTATTAATTTCTTGCTGATTGGTTATAAACTTTTTATATTTATGGGAATAATGTAAAACTCATAATACACCAGAACAATGAAGACATTAGCAACTGTGGTAGGCAAATTCGAAGATAACACCTAAGATGTCTGCCCTCTGGTGTATATGTCCTGTACAATCTCCTCCACTTGAGTGTGGGCATGACCTAGACTATGATGGATGCCACTTCTGAGACTAAGTTATGTTCGTGATATGGCAAAAGTAAAGAGATTCTGCAGACATAGTTAAAGCCCCTAATCTGAGTTTGATTTTGAGTTAGTCAAAAGGGACATTATCTTTTGTGGGCCTGATCTAATCAGGTGTGCTCTTTACAAGAGGGTTTAGGCTTTTCCTGAGATCAGAGAGATTCTCCTGTTAGGCTTGAAGAAGCAAACTGCCATGAGTTCTACAAATATAAGGAAATGAATTCTGCCAACAACTACATGAGCTTGGAAGAGGACCCCCACACTTCAGACAAGACGGTGGCCTTAGTTGACTTCTTGACTGTAGGCTTGTGAGTTCTTGTGTAACTGTGCCTAGACTTCTGACCCACAGAAACTGTGAGATAATAAGTAGGTGTTGTTCTAAGTCACAATGCTTGTGGTAATTTGCTACACAGAAATAGGAAACTAATATAGACTTAATAAACTGGTTGATGAGTATCATCACTTCATAGAAAACTTGAAATGTAATGAAATCTTACAGTAGTACATAGTAACTTAATAGATGTTTCCCAAATTTGACTATAATCTTAAAAATTTATGTAGCATTATCATAATGCACTGTGAATTAAAAATTTTTGTGAGCAATCATGCTAGGAGTAAAGACTGAATTATCTTTTTTTTCTGTCTAGGAAATATTACAAATTTGTTGTCAAATGAAGGGAAAACTAAAAAGTATGGAGCCAAAAAACAAAAGAACAAAAAATATTACATAAACACAAAAAGCATTACATAAAAGTATTTATGTATTTATTATTACATAAATTACATAACAAAATATGTAATTTTCTAGATTTTATGATGTTGGTGGTATTCATTTTATAAAATTTGTAATTTGTTGTGATTTTAGTTTTCATTCTAAAAAATTATTTTGTACTCAGTTTTTTATTGAAAATTTTGTCTTCTTTTAAAAAAACCGCCATTTTAGGTGATGGGTATTAAGGAGGGCATTATTATATGGTGAACACTGGGTTATATGTAAGTGACAAATCACTAAATTCTACACCTGAAACCAATTTTACCATGTATGTAAACTAACTAGAATTTAAATAAAAACTTGAAGTAAAAAATAAAAAGATAAAAATCCCCCATTTTATAAGCTTCAGGACCTACGAAACATAGATCCTTCTCTGTACATAACCATAATGCTTTGAAATTCAACCACTGAAGGTCAGGAATGTTGTGAGGAAGATTCACGAAAAAATATGAATGTGTCCTTAGCGCCACTTGGCCCCTAGAGGGCGCTGTTGCCTAAATTGGAAATGTTTAATAGCCCATGAAAACCTTCTTTCCCTGCAGCTTAAAGAGCTGTTCTGGTGACAATTTTAGACAATGACATGCAAAGAATCTCAGACACTGGGGGCAGACGGTTTTGCCCAGACAGCATCTCTTCGTAACAGTCCCTAAGAAAAAGGAATCTAAATCCCCTATCATTCCTCCTTAACCTCAGAGCCATCTGGTTTCAAGTACCCGAGGCATCAGATCTTATTTTATTTATTTTATTTGAGAGGAATTTCCCAGAAAGAAATTCCCTGCTTATTCAGTGTTCGGCCACGACCTTCATGTTCATCTTGACGCTTGGGGTGCTTCTGTTCCTAAGTAACATTCCATTTAACTCCCTTGTCCGCAAATAAAACATTTTTCTGGTTTGACTCTGAACATAGACTTTTTCTTTTATCGGAGTTCACTGACTCAGCGTTGATGTTTCAGGAGGAGCTGGAGCTCCAGTCAGCGGCCCAGCCTGATGCGCACGTCACTGTCTCTGAAGAATCCCCTCTGGAGCTGAGGTGCAGCCACTCATCTTCTTTCCAGCCCTATCCCTACTTGTACGTGCAGACCCCAACCAAGGCCTCCAGCTTCTCTTCCTGTACGTATCAGGGGACACCCTGGTTCGAGGCATCAAAGGTTTCAGGGCTGAATTTAAGGACAGTGAAACCTTCCATCTGAAGAAACCCTCAGCCCATGGGAGTGACTCAGCTGTGTACTTCTGTGCTGTGAGAGACGCTGCGTCTGGGACTGCAAGGGGAGCTAACACAAGCCTCCTGAGACATTGTAACTTAAAAGACTCAGGGGCACCTGGGTGGCTCAGTCCTTAAACCTCTGCCTTCAGCTCAGGTCATGATCCCAGGGTCCTGGGATTGAGTCCCACATCAGGCTTCCAGGGAGCCTGATACTCTCCCTCCCTCTGCCCTTACTCCTGGCTCATGAGCAGGCATTCTCTCTCTCTCTCTCTCTCTCTCTCAAATAAATAAATAAAACTCTTAAAAAATGTTTTTTGAAATAGTGATGGGCGAAGATTGTTTGGGGTTGGCCATGTGAGTTGGCATAAGGCAAATCAGAGAATTGCTCTTCTGCAGAAACCCAGGACAATTGCTTATGTCAACCTGTATTATCTCCAGAATATTTTACTAGTATCCTGAGAGGCTTCTTTCAAGAACCTCAACACTGGGGCACCTGGGTGGCTCAGTGGGTAAAAGCCTCTGCCTTCCTCTCAGGTCATGATCCCAGCATCCTGGGGTCAAGCCCCACATCGGGCTCTCTGCTCAGCAGTGAGCCTGCTTCCCTTCCTCTCTCTGTCTACTTGTGATCTCTGTCAGATAAATAAATAAAATCTTTAAAAAAAAAAAAAAAAAAGAACTTCAACACTATGACTAAAATATTTGAGAATGGGCCTAATTAAAGCTGATATTTTAAGGATACATACAGGTGACCTTTAGAACGAAGGGAAAAGGGCCTTCTTTATCCAGTGGTCCTTGGAAACAGACACCCTAAATCAAACACACTGTCCTGTTGGAGTTCCATGCGAAATCTTGGGTTTCTTTGTTCTATGAGTGACCAGGCTTTCTTTATCAGACACACCCAGGTTACTGCTCCCCTCTTTTTCTTTCCTCTAATTCAATTTCTATAGTATCCATTGAATGCCTAGTAATAATTAGTGAATCCTTCATCATCTTTTCTTTCCTATACTTTTTCTCACAGTACCATTAATAAACACTTGTAATATTCTTGAGCAAGTCACCTGATCTTCTGTGTCTGCAGATCACTTGACTTCAGTAAAAATATGGAGACCCTCATTTTCCATTCCTTGAACATCCAAATCCATCTGTTATTTATAGAGTCTGAGATAAGAGCACAAACTAAAATTATATTTATATGTTTTCAATTATTTTTCTTTTAAAATTATCAAAGCTAAAAAGCAAAGTACAAAAAATAATAATCAACATTTTTAATAAAATATATTTAAAACTGAAATTTTATTTAAAAATTTTAAGCTTAGTTATATATGTTTTTTATAAAAATAAGGTAATTCACAGTTTTAGTGTCAATGTTCATCTAGTTGCTAAAATAAAAAACACAACTTTTATGTAGGTTTGGCCTAGAATAAATATGCATCATTTTGAAGTAGTATTGGTAAATTCTTCAAAGTGTTCCAACCATCATGAGCAACTGTTGTGAGTCCCATACTGATGTGAGGAGCCCTCAGAGCCACAGCTGTGTACGTAGAGAAGCAAGAAAATGGATACTCAGCGCTCCCAGGAAATAATATTTCATTATGCAAGAACCTGTTGTATCTATGCCATCTGAAAGGAAAGACTGGGTTAGTTCATTGATTTTTTTTTTCTTTTCCCTCAAATCCACCCAAATTCCAAATCAAAATCTGCAGCAGCACAGTTCACAAATTTTTCTGATAGTCAAATGCAGTTTCAGAGGCAGCCGTTAAGGTATGTGAATAAGCCTTTTCCCTGAGCCTAAATGGAATTAGTAGTTACTTAAGGTTGCAGACTGTGCCCAGATCCGAGTGACAGAGATGCCTGAATGCTTTGATACATTTATGTGTGTGTGTGTGTGTGACCAGTGGTCCTGTCCACATACTTGCTCATCTTCTCTGTTCTTTGTATTTAAAATAACGGACAACCCTTCAAAGATTGCCCATGTTTGTTTTTTTTACTCTCCACTCTTGTCACCTGTGTAGAAGGCATACGGTATCACATCCTACACTGAGCTCCCGCCTATAATAGAGATTTAGAGTAGTTGTTGTTGTGTTGGTGTTCGTGTAGTATTTATGGCATGCTCTTATTGCTGTGTCCTCTAGACCTTTATTACATTTGAGAGATGTTTGTCTCCCTCACTATTATCATAAGCTTCTGAAGGGAGATCTAGTGGCTAATTCATTTTTGTATTTTCCTAGATCTGGAACACTCTTAAATACATTGGCTAAACTGCATTAAATCACAATGGAGGGAAAATCACATTGGGGGCTTCATTTTTTATAAGTTCCTAGCTAAGAATTAAGTAGACTGTTTTCATAGCATTACTTAAAATTATATTACATGAAAGTATTTATTTTCATAAAAAGGCACTGTAGGGGATTCATGGTCTAATCCATGGTTCTCTCCATCCTTGTGTACACTTCTGTTGTTTCAAGTCAATCCACAGGTACACCCCTGACAAGGGTGGCTAGGCTGAGCTATGTATACCTACTGAGAAAGAGGTGTTTCTTTTTTAAGGTTCTAGCCCATTAGGAGCCACTATAGGCTTTTCTTAAACCAGGACTATGCTCAGGGACCTAGTTGTGAATAGTTCTAGTAACAAGTAGTAGAGAAAGCAGAATAATTGTGTTTGAGGAAAAACTAAAGCATGTAGGAAACATGTTTTTAGCTGAATATTCCTTTCAATTAATAGCTCTGCCTTATTCCCTGATTCAAGTACCAGAAGTTTCTAGCTGTAATGCATATATCTGTGTTTACAGTGTTATGATCTTTATCTGTATCATTACCTTAATCTGCCTCTATCAGAAAAGACTTTTAGGGGCACCTGGGTGGCTCAGTGGGTTAAGCCTCTGCCTTCGGCTCAGTTCATGATCTCAGGGTCCTGGGATTGAGCCCCGCATCGCATCGGGCTCTCTGCTTGGCAGGGAGCCTGCTTCCCCTTCTCTCTCTGCCTGCTGCTCTGCCTACTTCTGATCTCTCTCTGTCAAATAAATAAGATCTTAAAAAAAAGAAAGAAAGAAAGAAAGAAAAGATTTTTAGATGAGAGAGTCCTATAAAGCAAAAGGGAAGATGAAGAATTCCAAAGTTCAGAAATCAGATTTTTCTGATTTGTTTCACTTTTGCTGCCTAAGAATTTTCTGGATCAGGGGAAATAGGAACTTCTGGTCACAGATCCAAAATTATTTCTAAATCATCACATGCCACCTTTTCTTTAGTATTCTTCCTGTCTCTTTCCTATAACTAGGAAACTAAAAAGAGGGAAGACAGAAAAGCTAAGGAAAAAAAGGAGAAAATGAGGAAGTAGAAGCACACTGAGGAGAAAGATGGAAGGAAAGGAGGAAAATAGAGAAGTTAGAAAAAATATTCACAGAACTGCAAGTGTGAATCACAGGAAAATTTACAGCCAAGAATTAGAAAAACAAAACATAATGCAGCAAAGAGAATATGTAGAAATAATGTCCAAATTGACCCTATTTTTTCCCTCACAATTTATAGTCTTATTAGGTTCATTCCCCATAATAATATTTACCACCAGTCTTGGTAATTCCAGGAGAGTCTCAAGCCATAAATATTTCACATATTCCAATAATAGGAACTCATTAAGTATGTAATATATAACATTTATGTTTTTATTATTTGGCACAACTGAAATGACTCTCATATAATTAATTCATAGGTGAGTAAACATCTTTTTGTCAGAATACTTGCTTTTCAGATTTTAAAATGTGGAAATTCTTTCTGTGATCTCCCTCCCCCATTAGCTTAGATGAAGCCCAGTTCCCAGGGGGCATCCCTCTTTCCTTCTCCCATGCTGTGACTTCCAGGATTATCCGCAAATGTTCCTGAAGTATCAGAGTAATGCTCTTTGTCATACCCCACACAGCCCCTTCTCAGTGGGCTGGGGGTGGGGCTTCGTGTCCCATATGTCAGGCCAGAGCAGTGCGTGGGTGAGGATGATTGGTCGCAGAAGCAGAAACAGTTCCAGATACTAGTCGTGACACTCACGCTCCAGGGTTTAGTTAAATATATCTGGAGATAAAAATGTCCTGGTCAACAAGGAAAAGCATCATCAAGAGGCTATCGGTCACTGTGCTGGGACTTTTGTGCACCCAGGTTTGCCGTGAGTAGGGATTGTCCCCCGTGGGAATCTGAAAGGATTTAATAGCTGCAGTATTATTGAGGGAGGAGGGAAGGGGCTCACAAGTCTTATAGACTTTCTATCCACATAATCTACAGGGATATTTTCCAGGTTTTGTAGGTGTTACAGTGACCATCACCCTGACCGTGTCTCCGTTTTTCATCAGGTGTGACAGGCGAGGAAGTGGAGCAGAGGCCCCCAGCCCTGAGTCTCCAGGAGGGAGCCAGTACCACGCTACAGTGCAATTTTTCCACCTCTACCAATAATGTGCAGTGGTACCGCCAAGATCCTGGGGGCCGCCTCATCCTCCTGTTTTACATTCCTTCGGGGACAAAGAAGAATGGAAGGTTAAACTCTACGACAGTCCCTAAGGAACGCCGCAGCTCGCTGTACATTTCCTCGTCCCAGACCACAGACTCAGCCACTTATTACTGTGCGGGAGAACCACAGTGCTCCCCAGGCACCTGCAGGCTGTGCACAAACCCTCAGCTGTTCTTGGCTCCTCCTCCAGCCGCCATCTGATCAGGAGCCCACCACGCAGCACCTGCACAGCTCACTACTCTTTATCGGTAGAGTTGGAACCAGGTGCTTGTTGGTCCTACAGATTTTGGACTTCGGTCTTCATCTTCCCTTCTCAACCCGGTATCTCTTTCTCTGCACTATAAACCACTATAAACCTCTAACTTGGAACATGCAGAGTAGCTAATAAGAAGACAGAAATAAATATTTAAGCCACAGTAGGATGGACTCCAAAAGGGCAAAAAGTGAAAGGAATAAAAAGGAAAAAAAAAAAGATCACTCCAATAAAGATGTTACTAGACAATGATCCCCTTTAGCTGGGTGTCTCAGGAGTGTTCAGGTCTGTCTCAGCAGAATGTGTCCCAACAGACAATTGCACACAGTTGCATTCCATCCTACTAGTGCAGCAAATCAACAAAAAAATCTTCTGCTGCAAGTTCATATATGAACTTGGTCACTGAGCACAAAACAAATTTATTTTTTTATAGTTTTGGACTCAACATGTCTAAAATTAGTTTCTCAATCTAGTGAAAGTTCTTGGCAGCGTTGAGTTCTTCTGAAAGCTCTGGAGGAGAATCTATTTCCTTGCCTTTTCTAGCTTCTGGAGGCCACCTGGATTCCTTGGCTCATGACCCTTTCTTGAATCATTCCAGCCTCTTGCTTCTACTACTGTATCTCTTTCCTCTTCTGGAGTCAAATCTCCTACCTCATTTTTATAGACACTTTTAATTCTATTTTGGTCCTACTCAGAAAATCTGGGATAGTTCATATCAGGATCCTTACATTAATCACATATCCAATCCCTTTTGCCACATTTGTTCACATATTCAGATATCCAGCATATCAGGACCTGGATATCATTAGGGGCCAATATTCAGACCACATGTAGTATAGCAACTCTGGATTTCCATTCCCCACCTCCTTTAGGGCTTGTTGTTGTTTGCTTGTTTATTTGTTTGATGACCTGACTCTTTCAGTTAAGCCGATTTTCCCCATGGTATGTGGCCTCTGACATTGGTCCTAGAAGAACACAGTCTTGGGTATATGCCCAGACATGCAGGTATGACAGTGGTTTTAGCGAGACACTCTTTGGCAGTCCTTTTCCCTGATCTATAGTAATTAAGTCCCTGCCCCTATTTGTATGACACCTTGCCATTAGCCTCAATTAAGTGTCGGATGATTGTTCTGTCATTTTCAACAATGTCTCAGTGGGCATAAATTGCTTCAAGCCCCTTCACAGAGGTAGTCTTTGAGATTTATCATTGAGGCTTGTTCTGATGCCTGGAGGATTCTTTCTCACTCCTTTTCCTGTTAAATTTCTAGCCAATTCATGATTTAAGCTTATTGCTGTCCTTGAGCTACCTGCCTTTTATTAATTGCTTACAGCCAAAATCTCCACTGTTTTCAAAAGTACCCTTCAACTAGAACTTCCCGATGCTCTGTTCCAGATGAAGTCTTCTCTAGGGGAGAGTTCTGTTTTTACAGCTTCTTCTTTCCCTGGGCATAACCTCTGTGCCACTACTCCTGAGCTCTGAGAAAGGACAGTGGTATGCATTTCTCAGATTGATATTCCTGCTTTATGAGCAGTGTCCAGACAATGTCCAGAGACTTTAATTTTTAAAAAGTAATTCCACCAATTTTGATTTTCACTAGTTATGATTGTTTTGCTGGGGACAGTATCCGTGAATCTGATGTGGGAAACAAAGGTAGAAAGAAATGTAGATAAAAATGTCTTTATAACCTGCAGCCCATTGACGAATACTTGAGGCAAGCAGAGTATAATGTTCCTCCAGGAAGCTCCCAGCTATACTTGAGGCAAGCAGAGTATAATGTTCCTCCAGGAAGCTCCCAGCTATCTTTTTTTTTTTTTAAATTTGGTATCTTTTTTTTTTCCTTAAAATTATTTATTTATTTTTTAAATTTTATTTTTTTTTCAGCATAACAGTATTCCTTGTTTTTGCACCACACCCAGTGCTCCATGCAATCTGTGCCCTCTCCAATACCCACCACCTGGATCCCCCAACCTCCCACCCCCCTCCACTTCAAACCCCTCAGATTGTTTTTCAGAGTCCATAGTCTCTCATGGTTCACCTCCCCTTCCAATTTCCCCCAACTCCCTTCTCCTTTCTAACTCCCCTAGCTATCTTAATGTTAACGCCTTACTTGAGGGAAAAAACAATCTTTGTTTGACAACAGCAAGGCCTCCGGGATCCTGAGAGTCGTCTTTAGTGTATGAAGATCCTTTTGGAACTTCCCTTACCTTTACTTCCCCCAACCTCAAAGTATATAATCAGTTGCTCCGCACAACCCCGAGGCAACAGCTCTTTCTGTCCATAGGTCCTGTCCCCATGCTTTAATGAAACCACCTTTTTGCATCAAAGACATCTCAAAAATTCTTCTTTGGCCATCGACTCTGGACCTCACCTCACCAACATTCCAAAACTACCTCAGATCTACTCACACTGCCATTCTGGAATTTACAGCCTCTTATTCATGTTACTAGTACATAGAATAGGCCTACAAAGAGAATAATCAAAAGTTCAGCCTTTCTTTGAGATACATTGATTTTCTCTATCGAGAAAGAAACCCATCGTCTTGCTTTTAGCCTAATCTTGCCCCAGATATAATTAATCATATATACCCTGTATCGTCATCATAAAACTACCATGTATTCTGAGAGGATTAACGATTAAAAACAGGAATACCATATCTTTTTTCAAATCAAAAAGCACTAGTTGTGTCTTAGAGCTATTATCCAAAATAAATGAAAACTAAGGCTCATCTCTGAGTTTCTGACTCTTTTTTTAAAAAGATTTTTATTTATTTATTTGACAGATATCACAAGTAGGCAGAGAGGCAGGCAGAGAGAGGGGGGGAAGCAGGCCCCCCACCATGCAGAAAGCCCGACGTGGGGCTAGATCCCAGGACCCTGAGATCATGACCTGAGCCAAAGGCAGAGGCCCAACCCCTTGAGCCACCCAGGCACCCCTGAGTTTCTGACTTTTTAACAGAAAAGAACATAGTGTTGATTTTTACAAAGTCCAACGGTGTAGGTATGAGGTGTGAGGTAGGAAAGGGTTGGGGTTCAAAGCTAACAGCCAAGAAATAATTCTTGAGATGTCTGCAGTGCATAAAGGTAGTTTTATTAAAACATGGGAACAGGACCTGTGGGCAGAAAAGGCTGCACTGGGATCATGAGGAGTGGCCCATTATATACTTTCACGTTGGGAAGCGGTCGGGGATAGGATAAGTCTCTAAGGAATTTGGAAGTAAGGTTTCCAGAAGCTTGAGGGGGCTAGCTATTATTAGGAAAATGTCATTTATTACAGTCTAATAAAACCTTAGTCATGAGACCCTTCAGATGTATATGGGTGGGTCATATACCTGGGGGATGATTGCCAACATATATCTTGGGGATAGAGATAAAGGAAGTTCCCAAAGGAATTTTTATGTGTTAAAGTAGACTTTCAGGATCCTGTGGGGTTGGGATAATGTTAAGCTAAGATTGCCTTTTGCCCTCAGCAAAGTATTAACATAGAGGCAGCTGAGCTCCCAGAGGGTCACTCTTCCTGCTTCAAGGAGTTGTCAATGGGCTGTAGGAAGTAAGGAAATTTAATGTTTTCTCTTGTCTTTGCTTCCCACATCAGGTACATCACATCTGTAGAAGATATCACAATTATAAGACTATTATATGATTATTATATAAGACAATTATGTGACTATATTTTCCACCAATAGAAAATAATGAACAACTTAGATACCCATTGTCTTCGGTTCTATTCCCCAGAGATGCACCTTGAGATGAGGATTTGTGCACCTGAAAAAGAAAAGGTAAGATTTCGGATGATGTTCCCAGACATTCCATCAGCCTGATTTTGTGGAGAGCTCTAGAACATAAATCCCACCACAGTTTGCCTTATTCTTTGATGGCAGTTGGTGCATATTTTCTTGTGAACTATTTGGACTTGGGCAATTAAATTTTTTAAAAATCTTTTACTATCTTTTTCCTGCACCCCACAACAAACCTAACATCAAAGATGTCTGTTCTTGTTTGAAACTCAATATCAGCAGTATTTGACATGATATCAGAACTCATAAAATCATCAACATTTATGATTATGGGAAAACAAATTTCTCTTTGCAACTCATTCTAGTCAGAATCATGATGTTTACTGCTCTGTACATCTGCTAAGTTGCTGGTTCCAAAGTCAGATTTTTCAAAGCAGTTGTGGACTGTCTAGTGATGGGTGATTTTGTCCACATGGCAGTAGGATTCTTCATTGAATCATGAACACAACATTTAAAAAAAAAACCTCTATAAAAGATAAATTACCCAGTTTAAAAATAGGCAAAAATATTTGAGTAGACTTTTCACAAAAGCTATAGGAAAAGATCAAAAAGTACATAAAAAGATGCTCTACATCAGGGGTCAACAAAATATGGCCCACAAACCAAATCTGGCAAGCCATCTATATTTGCAAATGAAGTTTTATTAGAACGTATCAATGCTCATGTATTTTTTGTATTATTAGTGGCTTCTTTCATTCCACAACAGCAGAGCTGAGTAGTTGTGGCAGAGACCAAATGGCCTGCAAAGCCTGAAATATTTACCATTTGGCTCTTTATGGAAAAAGTTTGCCAAACTTTCTATATCATTAGTCGTCAGAGAAATGCAAGGTAATACCACAAGATCACTATACAACCATTATGTTAGCTGAAAAAAATAGATGACTATATCACATTTTGGCAAAGATGTAGGACAGTTATCTACATTAGAATTTATATAAGGACATGTTCTCTTCCATATAAAGGGCTCTCCCTGATCTGATATGGTACTATAGGAAGAAGGAGAGCCCACGCAGTGACCCAGTCTGAGGGCCAACCTCTTGCCTCTTGGTAGGTCCAGCCTCACAACCAAGACCCCCAGATCCATTTGAGATAAACCTCAGTAAACAGAAGCAAGGGTTTCATAGGGGAACTCAACAAGAACAAAAATCTCCTCCATCTGAAGAAATCACTGGCTCAAGAAGATTCGGCCACTTACTTCAGTGCTCTGACTGATCGAGGGATTTCTGAACACAAACCTTTAAGCAGCTGTGGAAAATTGTTCAGTGTAATTTTCTATATGGCCACCAAGAGGCAGTGCAACTTCAGAGAAAATTAACCTTGGTCTCACACAGGATCAACTCACCAGAATTTTTAATCTTTTAAAAATTTAATATACCATTATCTTCTGCTTTGCTTCAATTTGTATCTATCAGTCATCTATCTATGTATCTATTAACTATCTACCTACCTATCCATCCATCTACCTAAACAATATCTGTGTTTATTCTAGTCTAATCTTTTGAAAAATATTACTTTGAAAAGCAACACTTTTTAAAATAATACACTTTGTCCTTCAAGGTCAGGACCATATTAGCTCCTTTAATATGAATTTATGTTGTTTTCACCATACACAACCAACCTCCAATCACTGAGTTAATGTGTGCCTAGAATTCTTTTATCCCATTATTTTTCCTGGGAAACCTACAATGAATTAAGTCCCAGTTCAAGTGTCTCCTCCATTGGAACTCTCCTCTTTCTGGACCCAGAGACAGAATTCATTATTCTTTTCTTTGTCACCTTGTATAGATACACAGTGCTCTTTTGTAAGGCTTTATTTGGCTAGACTGGAGTACTGCTAGGTTGACTGAAGATCAGGACTGTGTCTCTTTCATGAATGAGACCCAAGTGTTGCCAACTTAGTAGGCAATTAGCAGCCACTCAACAGGCACTCTGTTATATATTTTGGAAATATGCATTAATGAATGAATAAATGAAAAAGAAAAAAACACATCACAAATTCAGCAAAAAATTTAAAAAATCTCTTTACGGTACTGGACTGGAATGAGATTAGATTGTAGAATGAGGAATGGGGACTCTTAACATTGACTCCTGTTGGACTGTGATACACTTATTTTTTTATTAGATTTGAGATGATATCAAATACAGATATAACAAAATTTTCTCTGTGCTTCAGAAAGAAAATATGTGCTTCTTAGTTCTTCTAATTTCTATTATTTATAATGCAGATCACCCCTATTTTTAGGACTGTTTTGGAGTTTATCCTCAATTTCTGTCTCTGTGTCCTGCTGTGTTAACATCTAAAGCCAAATTGGTTCTTTGTATTTTTGTATTTTACCCATAAAGACAAAGTGAGGAGAAGTTTCATGTGTGTTCAAAGTCAGGTTCAGCACTACCAAAAATGCTACACCACTGGATGGTCACGGCCCCAGGTCTTTTGAAATCTTCAGAATCTTTCCATTCTCTGTACCCATTTGGAGATCAAAGCTCCTGAAGGACAGATAATTCTAGTACTTCCTAACTTCTTTCCCCCAGGCATATTCTTAGAAACATTTAATTTACCTAATTTCTATTTTAGAAGAAATATAAAGAAGTTGAAATTGATTTAATCACTTTTTATCATTTCTTCAGATCATATAAAATTTGGAAATATCTGAAAAATTGTAATAAAATTTAAGTTCCCTAAGGGGAAAGGGACCATATATTCTCTATCCTCTGTTCCATTACCCTAGCTGGTAAGGGGATATTGTACATTTTGTGTGTCTTTAATGGGCTTTAATTATCACTTGTAATAAAAAAAGAAATGCCCCCATACAAGCTGATCTTGTGGCTTCATAGGAGTCCCTCTCTTCCCCACCATAAATGTAATCTTTATTGACATAAGTCATATATATATGACTTGGTTTATGATTTTTAACATTTTAGGAGGTATAAGGAAAAGAAAGGGGGATTTTGGAGGAAAGATATTCTAAATGCATCCTGATCTGTGTGTAAGGAGGAAATCTCTGATTCCCAATGAAAGTATTTTCCACCATTCTAAGTTAAGACAAAATGAGGAAGTGCTTTCTTTGACAGAAATAGCTTCAAGTGAACTCATTTGTGAAGGGGTGGGGACTGTTGATGGAATTAAAAGCGGATGTGAACTTTAGGTTAGAGTCCTAGCAGGCTAGGAAGACCAGAAGACCAGCTGAGTTGTCACTGAACTTTGGTATCAAGAGGAATGGCCAGGATCCTGAGAACACCCATTTTAATTCTATGGCTTCAACTAGGCTGTGAGTTGTGGAGGAGTAACTCCAGGATATGTCATTAATATGGGGGGAGATGAGGACTTTGGGATACAGACAACCTCATGCAGGTAGGGAAATATAAATTTGGGGACCTAATGACTTTTTTGTTATCTTTTTAATCAGGGGTGAGTGGCCAACAGAAGAATAAAAGTGACCAGCAGCAGGTGAAACAGGTTCCTCAATCTCTGACAGTCCAGGAAGGAGAGATTTCTACTCTCAACTGTACTTTTGAAAACACAGCATTTGACTACTTCCTATGGTACCGACAATACCCTGGTAAAGGCCCTGAATTATTGCTAGCCATGCTGTTGGTTGGGAGTACAAAGGAAGATGGAAGATTCAAAGTTTCCCTCAACGTAAGTGCCAAACAGTTCTCATTGCACATCACGGCTCCCCAGCCTAAAGACTCAGCCACCTACTTCTGTGCAGCAAAAGCACAGTGCTCCCCAGGCACCTGCAGCCTGGCACCAAACCTGAAGCTGAGGCTTCAGCCAAACTCTACTGTGTAGAGGAAACACACACACACACACACACACACACACACACACACACACACACATTGTTTGATAACAAAAAAATTTTTGATCCATTTAAAAGGACTGAAATTTTTATAGAATTTATTCTCTGAACAAAGTGAAACTGATTGAGAAAATCAATTGCAAAAAAATGTCTCTAGAAACTTATCTAAAGAGACAGTGGAAATTAAAATTTTATTAAGAAAAATTATGCTGAGCCAGTAAGTTTTTAAAAACTCTGAGAAAAAGGAACAACTTACTAGACAAAATATATTATCAAAAAATATATATTATCAAAAAAACATTAGTAATAGAAGGGGAATTTTAGCCTGCATGTGAACTTCACTACAAAATTAAAAATGAGATGAAGGATGTATTTGTAACCATATAACCAAGAAAATACTAGAAATTACGGTTACATAGGGAACTCCTACAAATAAATAAGGCAAACATCCAATATAAAATAGATAAGAATATAAAAATACCCTAAGAAGAGGAACTAGACATATGAATGAAGTGAATATATAAAACATCAACTTCTATAGTAATCAGGGGAAATTAAATTAAATTAAATTGAAAGAAATTACTATTTCATTTCTATCAGGTCAACAAAGAATTAAAAGTTTGATAAAAGTATGTTGACAAGAATACAGGGAGATGAGGACTCTTATACCTTTTAAATTGGAGAAAAACAACCACACAGAGAACAATTTATTCAAACACTTAGGAGAACAATTTGCCTAACGTAATAAAGAAGATATACATATCTAAAAAATCCAGCAGTTCCAATTCCTGATATCTACACTAAAGAAATTCAAACATTTGAACAAGGACTCATCTACAGGTACTCAAGGCAGAGCTGTTTTAACATAAGAATAATCAGTAATGGAATCGACAAATAGTGGAGTATTCACACAATGGAAGTATAATAGCTATTGCAAGCACAGAAATAGTTCTATGCAGATTTTCTTAGATGTGTCTTTAAAAAAGGGGCGGAGTGTAAAAAGTACCATGATATGTACTTCGTCACACTTATTTATGAGAAATGTCAAAATACAGAGTGTGATATATTGTTTAATGATATGTATCTGTAAGGCTAAAATTTTAAAAGACATGCAAGAAATATTCCTAATAATGATAACTACTTTAGAAACAGGAGAAGGAACAGGAGTTATTCTTTTATTTCTGTTTGTAATGTTTGAGAGAGAGAGAGAGATCTGTAGAAAACATAACAAAATTAAATATCTGTTTGTTCTCATTGCCAGAGCAAAGATGTCTGCTAGACAATTTTTATACTTTTCCATGTGAAAATTATTTAATAATTGTTTTCTAGCTCTACCAGTTCATAGAATGGAGAATGCAATGCTTATTACCGACAACCTCACCAGATGTGTTCCTAATAGGCTAAATAAATGCCAATAAAAATTCCACTAGAAAAATCTTTCAATTGGTTTGGGAGTTAAAAGGTATTCAACCTAAAATAAACAACACAGAGACTTCCTTCCCCAGTTCACACTGTGCATGTTTTCAATACATAAAAAGGGAAAGTGGGGGAAAAAATCAATTGGCTCAGCAATGAGAGATATGCCACAAGATGTCAGTATATGTTAGAAATAATATATGATTTCAATGAAGTTGTGGGGTACAAAATCAATATACAGAAACAAGTTTTGTTTTTATATACTAATAACAAACTACCAGAAAAAGAAATTAAGAAAACAACCCCACTTACAATTGCATCAAAAAGAATAAAATGTCTAGGAATAAATTTAACCAAAGAGGTGAAAGACCTGTATAATGAAAACTATAAGACACTGGTGAAAAAAAATGAAGAAGACACAAATAAGTGAAAATATATTTTATACTCATGGATTGGAAAAATTGACATTGTTAATACAGTCATACTACCCAAAGTAATCTTCGGAATCAATACAACCTCTAGGAAAATTCCAATGGCATTTTTCACAGAAACAGAATAAACCTAAATTTGTATGGAACCACAGAAGACCCTAAATAGCCAAAGCAATCTTCAGAAAGAAGAAAAATCACACATCCTAATATCAAACTATATTACGAAGTTGTAGTAATCAAAACAGTATGGGATTGGCATAAAACAGATACAAATATAAATGGAATAAAACAGAAATAAATCCATACATATTTGATCAATTTACTTGTTATAGAGGAACCAAGAATATACAATGAGGAAGGATAGTCTCCTCACTAAATGATACTAGGAAAAGTGGACAATCACATGCAAAAGAATGACACTGGACCCATCCATTTATTACACCATACACAAAATTCTACTTAAAGTGGATTAAAGACATGAATGTAAGACCTGAAACTATAGAACTCCCAAAGAAAACATAGAGGGTAAGCTCCTTGACATCAGACTTAGTAGTGACTTTTTGGATTTGACACCCAAAGCAAAGTCAACAATCTAAATGTCCATCAAAAGATGAATGAATAAAAAGAACTTGGTATATATATGTACAATGGAATATTATTCATCCACAAAAAGTAGAAAATCCTGCCATTTTCAAAGAATGGATGGAGTTTGAGAGCATTATGCTAAGTGAAAAAACTCAGAGAAAGACAAATAGTGTATGATTTCACTTATGTGTGGAATCCAAACAATAAGGGCAACAATAACAACAAACTCATAGATACCGAGAACAGGTTGCCAAGAGGCAGAGATCGGGTTGGTGGGCAAAATGGGTGAAGGTGGTCAAAAGATATAAACTTCCAGATATAAGATATAGAAGCCTTTGGGATGTAATGTACTACATAGTGATTATAGTTTAAAAATTATAAAATAAATATACGATATATAGTATATGAACTCCCCTAGTTCTCAAAGTTTGTTTGGCTTCTTTTTCTAGCAGTCTGCAAAACTGGATAAGAAATATGGAAGAGTATGAATATATGACTAGAGTAGCTTTCATAGACTGAAAGAGAGGAGATTAAAAGAAGATAATGTCCATATTAGAATGCATGTGCAGATCAGAGGATAGCCATTATCAAGGATATAAGAAGGAGGGAGAACAGGGAAGATGTGGGACCCTCAATAGTGATTCTGTGGCATCATATGATATGTGAGTTTGGGGATCTCTGTAACAGAACCAAGGAGAGCCTGAGGACAGTTTATCATAAAATAATTCAATTATTCTCATTTGGGTTTCTTTATTAGGTGGCCAAACAAAAATAAAATTGGGGGAATTTGATAATTTGACATAAATCCCTTCACAATAGGATAAGATGGAAAACAATCTTTAGTCCTTCAATGTCTAGAGAAGGGAAATACTTTCACTTTGAAAAATATTTATACTATTAATAACTTGGGAGGTTTTCACCGATAAAACAGCATTTTGGGAGAGGTTTTGTTTTCACAATAACTATAATAAGTATGGTAGAATTGCACCAAACATTACCTGTGCACTCATGGCAACAACGTGGCCAAATTTATTTGAATTTAGAGGACTCATGGATTCTTCCTTCCCATGCTTTTTTTTTTTGTTTATCTTGTTTCCTTTTTTTCTTCCTATAACTTCTAATAATTAAGCATAGATTTACATTACAAATGAATATGATTTTACTGCTGTTACATTTGGTATTCCAGTACACATCTGGAGAGGTTACAGAAGTCAGAAGCATATTTTGATATCATTTGTCTGAGCAATGTTTGCTGTTGTGAAGTTACCAGTTCTCATGGTTTGGTGGTAAGCAGGAAGGAAAGGAAGTCATGATTTCTCATTTGTCTCACGGAGGGAAGCCAAAGATCCAGTGAGCCCATTTCACTTTAGAATCAGTTTGGAGGCAAGAGAAGAATCAAAAGATGTGTAAGTATTTGCAATCAGAGCCAGGATTTGAAGTAAATTTGTTTCAGGTAAGCCTGCCAGATCTTATCACAGATTAATTTATTAAACTTGGAAATGTTAAGTAATAAATCTCCTTCTCATTATTCCTTAGGTATTAAGCTTGAGGCTTGTCCTTTACCAGATATAATCATTTATTGTTAAATCACGAGGAAAGACGGAACAACATTTGGGACAGACCGAGTGGATGTCATAGCACACTCAAACTTGATCAAGCCAGAAATCACATTTCAGAGGCCACTGCTATATGCCACTAAGGGACCTCTGCCTCTACTATCAGAAATACAGCAGGGCCGTTTCAACAAGAGGGAAATCTTGCCATCATGCTGCTCCTCCGGACTGCCATGCCCACAACACATGGTCTCCTTTGCTGGGTTACAAATAATTGCCCACCAAGGCATCAGTTACCTGTAAGCACTCAGAGGTGCGATGGGACAGAAGGGTGGATATCTCAACTGATTATAAACTCTCTTCCCTGCAGCACTCATATAAGTTACTTGGACCTTAGAATCAAAGAACTGCCATTGTTTTAAAGACCTTGTCTGTACTTTCATATCTAGTTATTCCCCTTTGGTACTTTTCGATTAATTCATTCATTTAAACAATGAAACCAAATAGAAGAATGACGGCTACATTCCACATGGTCAGTAACAGGATTAAAACTTCAGCCACCATCTGGTGTTGACATGTCCTAAGTGCGTACAACCTATAGATGTCGCATCTGTAGGAGCATTGCATCACCAAGAGATCTAACATGCTTATCTTGACTTTATTTTAAAGGAAAAAAAAAAAAAAAAAACACAGCCACAGAATTTAGTAGGTGAGACCAAACACTCTGGACCAATGAGAGAAAATGGGACATCAGGGCAATTCTCGGACACATAATCTAGTAAGTACAATTTTACTCATGAAGGCAATAAGATTGAATATACTGATCCTTTTCTGAGTCTAATAAGTGAAGTTCAATGTCAGATTTCAAATGAATAATATTTTATTTCTGTTTTAATTTCATGAAAATAAACAATGGATTCGGAAAGTCAGAGGACTGATTTTTTTTGTCATTTGATTTTGAAATAGCTTTATTTACTCTAAAAGTTAAGTACAGCTTTAGGAGTCAATAAGGAAGAAGAAAAAGAGATGCACTCGTTTCTTTGGATAGGATTGCCTTTCACTGAGAAACCAAAGATCTGTGAGTGTTGGTGTTTTTTGTTTTTCGTTGTTTTTTTTTTTTTTCCTAAAGATTTTATTTACTTATTTGACAGACAGAGATCACAAGTAGGCAGAGAGGCAGGCGGGTGGGGGGGGCGGGGGGAAGCAGGCTTCTCGCCAAGCAGAGAGTCCAATGCGGGGCTCTATCCCAGGACCTTGAGATCATGGCCTGAGCCGAAGGCAGAGGCTTCAACCCACTGAGCCACCCAGGTGCCCCATTGGTGTTTTTTAAAAATCATTAGATTCTGGGTAGAAAAAAGTACAGATCAGTTAAATTAATAACCAGTAAGTAGATTTACAAGGAAAGTCCACGAGCCACAATAAATTGTATTTCTAATGAGCCCCTAAAATTATTCCTCTGCAGATTATCAATGTTACGTCAACTGGTTCAATCTTCATTTCCCCTCAGCTCAAAACTTCAATGCTAGTTGCTTTTTCCGTGTCCCTTTTCAGGTACTGTCTAATTTAACTATCAGGGAAAGACCAGTAGACAAAATAAGGGTTTGGGGTGAGCCAGACTCTTATCTGTGCATGGACCATGTGGTTGATGAACATAAGAAACCCTCTTTCCTGTTTGGGGGAATAGCATCAGAACTTGGGAACTCTGTGTATGTGCTGCCAGAAACTCAGAGACATGCCTCTCAGCCTGAGCAAAGCTAAACATATCTGTGCCAGGGAACACAGCCCACATGCTGCTCCCCAGCCTGCCAGGGGTATTTGTGGCCTCCATCCATTCTGGCATGGATGGCTCCAGAAAGGGGAAAAATGTTAAGAATGAAAGAACTGCATGCTGGTGTATGGTACTTCAAGTGCCTTTGAGGAAGGAAGGAAGACTGGAGAAAAAGAAACATTACATATTATGATTTCAGTTTGGTTTGTCTTTGGGTCCTAAATTAGTCTAATTCTCTATCCCTCTCTCTCTCTCTCTTTTTATCTTTCAGAGAGAGGGGTATGGACCGGGGTAGAGGGAAAGGAGAGTATCCCAAGTAGGCTCCACACTCAGCATGGGACTTGACACAGGGCTCAATCTCTTGACCCTGAGATCATGACCTGAGCTGAAATCAAGAGTCAGAGGCTTAACAGAAGGAGCCACACAGGCACCCCAAATTCGTCTAATTCTTTTTTTTTTTAAGATTTTATTTATTTTTTTGACAAAGAGATCCCAAGTAGGCAGAAGGGCAGGTAGAGAGAGAGAGAGAGAGAGAGAGAGAGAGAAGCAGGCTCCCTGCTGAGCAGAGAGCCTGATGCGGGGCTCGATCCCAAGACCCTGAGATCATGACCTATGCCAAAGGCTGAGGCTTAACCCACTGAGCCACCAGGGGCCCCCAAATTCGTCTAATTCTTAACCATATTTTATTTACTACATCTACTCTGTTGTCTGATTTTCCCTTCAGTATCCTGTATGGCCCAGAAAGTGACTCAAGTCCAGCCAGCCCCATCCATGTGAGGGGACAGCCATCCAGTACCCTGAAGTGTCTGTGTGAAACAAAGCAGAGCACATACTATACTTTTGGGGACACGCATTTTCCCTGTGGAGAGATCACTTTCCTTGTTCAGAATTCTTTTGACCAGAATGCAAAGAATGGTTGCTATTCTATAAACTTCCAGAAAGCAGCTAAATCCATCAGCTTCAACCTTACAGCTGGAAGACTCAGCAAAGCATTTCTGTGCTCTCCAGGAACAGAGTGTTTGAAGTGATAACAAAGCTGAACAAAAACCCCAGAGCGCAATGAGAGAGAGACCCCCTGCTACAGGAGCCAAGCCGAAATGCATACCTGAAGATCCCAGAAAAGAAATGTTAGTGAGTGTGGTAGCTTAGTCTGTGGTCTGAATCAGATTTAGTTCTAAGTTAAATCTTTTTCTATCTAATTTGGAAGCTGGTATCCAGAGTAACTTTCTTCTAATACATTCTCAGTCTTGAATTTTTGACTTAAAGTCAATCATACAGAAAATGTGCAAAGTTGTCTGAAGTTCAATAAATGTGCCCCATAATGATTTAAAGCGGCAGTTTAACTTAAAGATGCTTACATCACAAATCTGGGTCCACTTATCTGGAATCATCATGAAAACCATCTCCTTAGACTTTTCCTTTTAGGCTTTATGTCAGTTAGGGTACAACCAGAGATGCAGAACCACCAACCACAATGAGTAGTGTAGAATCAGAGATCAGTTATAAGGAGGTGACCTCATGCAATTGTGATAGTTGGTGGGGAAGTCTATGCCGAAAAGCATAAGCAAAGCTGTTGTCTATGCACCTAGTATTGAGCCTGAATTTACTGGATGTCACTTAGAGTAACATTTGTGAAGGAAATGTGGATGTAAGCAAAGTCATGGACAAACTAAGACTTGTATGAACATACTAGAACTCGTGAAGACAACTGTAACCCACAAAGACAAACTAAAACTTGCCTATCTCCTACCTCCTTCAATCTCACAGTGGTGGCTGACCTTCAGGAGGGGTGGGTATGCTACCTGCATAATTGGCCCAAGACAAAGAGAAGCTGAACTTGGAGATGTGGTGGGAAGTAAAGGAGGTAAGAGCCAACAGTAAGACGAGTCTGTGAATTGGCAGCAGCATATGGGAGATGCCACAGTGCCTGGAGCCCTACAGCAACCTGTAGAATGTGAAAAATACGGCTGCTGCTTCACAGCTGCCTTCTGATCTTGCACAAATGTCAGAACAATACGAGGAAGCAAACTCTGGGAGACATATTCCCCACTTGTTAAGATGAGACACTACAAAGCTACCATAGTACCCTCCTTGTAGACTTGGCATTCATATGTACCTCTTCTAACAACACTTAACTTTCAGTGAAGACAATAGCAACATCACGCCTTCTGCTATTATGATGCAACTATTCTTCATTCAACCAAAAACAAGATAGCCTTCTCCCACACTGAAGATACAAAGTTTGTTTATTGATTTTTGGGCTATGTTCTTTTCCTCTTCCATTTGAGTCACACTCTGCTAATCATATTCTGTAGCTTAACTACTGAGATAAAATGAGATATGAGATTAACTTATGTTACCACATCTTACGCTACTATGTATAGGCAAATGGGAAAAAGAGGAGTAAAAAAAGGTTAATATATAAATATATGCATATTAAAGGAAAAAAAATAAATTTTCATAGCTGCTACTGTTTGTTTCTGTAAATGGTCATCTGATCATAGTTGGTATTCGTGACCACCATCACCCGTTCCATAACCTTTTTGTGTATAGCAAGCACTTCCACTCAATGTTATACTTAGCTTTCTATAATACAAGTTCCTTACTCAGCAGCAATGTTATGTAGAATTCCACAAAGTTGCATAAAAAATTCTGTAAGTAGGAGCGCCTTGGTGACTCAGTCAGTTAAGCATCTGACTCTTGATCTCAGCTCAGGTCTTGATCTCAGGGTTATGAATTCAAGCCCTGCATTGGGCTCCATGCTGGGCATGGAGCTTACTTTAAAAAAAAAAAAAAAAAAAAATCAGCAAGTCCGCCACTGTGGCTTTGGCAGAAGCATTGCAGGCACTGAAGGCAAATCCATATTCAGAATATCTATTAAGTGAGGAAAAAAAACCTTGTGATACCCTGAGAAACTTGATACATTGTGTTCTAGGAAACATCCTTAAGAATGATACCTGACTTGTCATCAGAACCAATAGAAGATATCAAGAGAAAACATTTTTAAAGTCCTTAAAGAAAACAAAACTTTTAAACTGGCTTCCTATGAATATGAAAGTATATTTTGGTGTTTCTTTACTTTTAAATTGAAGTATAGTTGTCATATAATATTATATGAATTTCAGGTGTACAACATGGTGATTTGACAATTACATACATTATGAAACCCGATGATAAATGTAGTCACCATCTTTCATCATATGAAGTTATTATAATATTATTGACTATATTTCCCTATGCTGTACTTTCTGTCTCTATGACCTGTTTATTTTATAATGGGAAGTTTGTACCTCTTTATCCTCTTCGCTTAAATTGTCTTTGTTAAAAATCACTTCTAAGAAGGTGAAAAGTCAATGCACACTGGTAAATTATATTTGCAATGCATGTTTCTGGAAAAGAATTCAAATGCAGAATGTATAAAAATCTCATATGATTCAATAAGAATACAACCAATAAAAATGACAAAAACGTGAAAAGTCACTTCAGAAATATGATATCCAATAGCTAACAAACCTACAAAAAAACCTCTTAATAGTATTACTTGCTAGGAAAATGAAAAAAAAAAAAACTCACTTGAGTATTTCATTTGGCCTGAGTATATGAATGTAGCTAGGTGGAAATAACCCGAATAGAGTAGCAAGAATAAAATGACTACCTCTCAGGAAACAGGCAAGTGAGTGAATTTCCTAGAAGCTTCTGTCACCTAACCCATGTAAAGAGAAGAAAAAGCAGTAACAGGTCACAGACCTGGACATTGAATTAAAGGCAGGCTTTACTAGGAAAAAAGAAAATTGGTATTTATTAAGCTTATTATATGTTAGGCACTGCAGTATGCATTTTTAAAAAGATTTTATGTATTTATTTATTTACTTAAGAGAGAGAGCACAAGCAGGGGAAGGAGGCAGAGAAAGAGAACGAGAAACAGACTCTCTGCTAAGCAGGGAGCCCAGATGAAGGGCTCCATCCCAGGAGCCCAGGATCATGACCCCACCTAAAGGCAGACTCTAAACTGACCGAGCTACCCAGGCACCCCTGCAGTATGCATTTAGATTCACTATTTAATTTTCACATTGCAAACCCTTTGAGATAGGTTATATTGTTCCCAGTTTTTAATTTAAAAAAAAAAATTTAAGGATAGTAGACATATGTGTTCCCATTTTTTATATTTAGGAAATAGACATATCTTTCCTAACTTTAGGAGCTTCTCTAACTTTTATTGTCAGCCAGGGTGTAGCATCTTACAGGGCTCCTACAGAGTAAAGTTGGGAATATGGAGAAGCAATTGGCCCCAGAAAAGGGTAGCTGCGTTTCCCAGCAATGGTGACATTACTGGTTTCAACTGGAACCCAAAAGGAGCTGGAAAAGAAGATAACGAAACCAGGTACAAATTGCCCTATGACCAATAGATGAAATCATCCACTAACCAGTTAACAGTGCTGAACGCTTTAGCAAATCTCTCATACAACAGTGTTCTGGGGATAATACAGGGCTACAGGGGAAGAAGAGATATTGTTCCTTAAACACTCAAAACATGTTTCCATATCAAGTTATGCGCTGCTTGCCTTTGTCCTCTCTGCCTGTAATACTCTCCCCTCCAGATATCTGCATGGCGTATCTCTGAACTTCCTTGACATCCTTATTCAGATGTCACCACTTTGTGAATCTTTTATCTCTCCATTTTTCTACCCGGAGAACCAGGTTCTAGTATACCTCCAGTAGCAAGAACAAAAGCAGGTCTTTGCTGAAACTCTGCCACCTGGTGTTCTGCTAAAATACTCTGTGACATTGGCCAGCTCTGCCCTCCAGGGATGACAGACAAGTTAAATAGTGGTGAAGACTAATCCCACTGGGAGCCACCTCGGCTGAATCAAAGTCAGTAAACTTCCCATCGCAGTAATCATTCAAGAGAAGAAGAGGAGGGCTGGCTGATTTTTAATCTTTTGCCTAGCCAGTTGTAAAAGTGATTCACTTCAAATGATAAATATAATACGTGGGATGATTTGGGATGGAGAGCAATAGGCTATCATGGAAATAAAGCTTGGCATTGTTGCAGAGGTTGGGAGGTTTTTCTTTGTTAAGTGAAATTGTGTTTACTGCTCTGTCCTTTATTGTAGTGTGGAAATATCCTGAGAAGCAGGAGCAAGAGTCAATGATGGAAAAAAATAATAATTGCATTGTAGGGAATCATGCTTGATTTACTCTGTTCATGTTATAACATGCCACCCAAACTCCCAATACGACATCATAATGCCCTGACATCCCATTAACGTTAAGAAACATGATAGACCAGTGATACTTACAGTAATACCTGAAATAGGCTATGGAAATTACAAAACACACCTCAGAAAATACTAAGCTTTATCTTGTCAATAAACTCCACTGCAATTTCAGATTGTGTCTCCCAACTCTTCAAGATTTTATACATTACATGCATCTGGTTGAGTGCCTAAGGTTATTATACTAGGTGATTTGCATGTGTGTTCTCATTTAATTCTTATTGGAACAGGTCAAGATTGGCTGCATCATCCTTTCAGGAGGCAGTGTAGCTATATGCTTGAGACCGTAAACCTGGGTTAGATTTCTAAATCTTCCATTCATTAGTTAAGATCTTAGGCAAATTACTTAATAATTTTTATGCTTAAGTTTCCTCATCCCTACAGCATGGGTACTGGTGGGAAGTAAATGAGATGATGCATGCTAAACCTCAGCCCAGTGCCCAATAGAAAGACACTGGCTACTTATAGAAAAGAAACTTGAATATAAGAGAAGTTAAATACCTTGCCATGTAAGTGACAGAGTGGAGGCTTCCCTCCATATCCTATGTAGAGCAGATAACTTTTCCTCGCCCCAAAAGTAATTTTCTATTTCAGTATAGTATTATATATTCTTTACAGTGCTCATCACTATTTAAAATTACGTTATTGTTAAACCTGTTTATTTAATTTTTTTTCTTTTCCCACCGTACCTTGGGCCTTTTCTATCCTCTTCACCACTGCTTCTTCCCTGCCTGAATAATGCCTAGCCCAGAGGAGGTACAATCAATATATATTTGTTGAATGAATATGCAAAACATGAAATTACAGATGACCCTTGAACAAGGCGAACACTGGAGACACGGAGCCCCGCACAATTGAAAATCCGTGTTTTTAAATTTTGACTCACCAAAAAACTGCTGAGAGCCTGCTGTTGACCAGAAGCCTTACTGATAACAGTCAATTAACATATATTTTGCTTGCTATATACATTATATACTCTATTATTACAAAACTAAGCTAGACAAAAGAAAATGTTATCAAGAAAATCATAAGAATGAAAAAATACATTTACTGTATTTATCGACACTGTAAGTTTACATTGTCCATTTACAAGATAAGTTGTCTGTCGGTATCTACATCGATATTGTCTGATAGGATACAAAACACCATAGAAGCGATACATATTTCTGACATTAGACATCAAAAGTGAAATGATAATGTGAAAAAGAAATTCATATTTATTTACAGGTATAACAGCTCATGCATTGATAATGAAGCAGCAGCAATATGATTGCTTTGTGGAAATCTAGTGTAATTGATATGACTGCTTCCCAATCATAGTGTGTAGCCTTTGCATATAGCCATAGTGTAATGATATGACTCATCATCACTAGGGTATAGCCTAGCCTCTACACTGATGAACGAATCATTATAAAATTTTTATGGCATACAGCATTATAGTCATATTTATAATACAGTATTGGAAACATGGTTACATTTTTAAAAAACCATTTACCTAATCCACAGTTTTTCCAATAAAGAGAGAGAGAGACATACTTTACAATAATGCAATTCTTTGAAAGCAAAGTGATAAAACGGTAAGAAAACTAGTGTATTACTAATTTTATATGAACTATCACTTACCTATGCCTATATAAGGATAGGCTGTGAATGGTTCCGTGTACAGTTAAGTATTTGTGTGTGTAAGTTTTGATCAATTTTGACTTTTATAATACATTGGTGTATATTTTATAGTAGTAAATGGTAAAATAGACTAGTATCTTCATATATTTTGTGCATTGACATATCTTTTTCTTAATTTTTCCCATATTTCTAGTCTATCCAGTTCATCTGCAAGTTTTCCAAATTATTGTAAATTCCCCACAATTTTCCAATATATTTATTGAAAATAAACCTCTATGTGGTCCTGCACAGTTCGAACCTGTGTTGTTCAAGGGTCCACTGCATGTCTAGAGTCCTTGTGATTCCAGTACTAATGTAAAGGATCGAGCTGGACTAATTCTCCATGGTTTTTTTAAATTTTTTATTTTTTATAAACATATCATATATTTTTATCCCCAGGTGTACAGGTCTGTGAATTGCCAGGTTTACACACTTCATGTTTTTTTATCTGGAATTGTCAAGATTTCTACCCTGCAAGTCGTTTAAGGCACGATTTAATCTACGCAAGGTATTGGTAGATTGGTCAGTTGGCGGGGCTTCTATTTCAGGCAAAATAGGCAGTGATAGCTTGCAGAGTTGGCCTTACTGGGTATGGGAATACTCCCCCTGTTCCAGGTATGCCTTTCTTGTTAAGGATGCTGTCCCTCCAACGTGTGAGTGAACTTAGCAGTGGATCAGTATTTTCATCAGATACAAACTTCACAGCAAGTTGTCTTTCTGAGTAGTGAGGCCAGGTGCTCCCTCTCACTGAACCATCTGAATGCCAGGATCCAAAGAAAAAAGGAGCTTGACTTGGAATGGCCTTTGTTTATCGCACAGCCCACCCCTAGCCCTAGCCCTTACACTTCTGAATCATGAGACATTTCCAGGATTTCTTTCATTAACCACAAATGCGTCTCTTTTCTTAGAGAGGAAAACTCTAAGTTAACCATCGAGATGCCTTTGCAGCCTATTCCATTTTTCAGAATATGGTTTGAGTATGTGGAAGGCACTCTCTTCTAGTATTAGCCACTAATAAAATGCTGTTTCCTTTGCTTATTTTAGTTTTTCATAGAAAAGGTTTGAAGTCAACTTATAGCACTAATTCCCCAGAGGTAGATGTATATTCTGAATAATCTTAATTAATGCTATCTTACACTATTAAATTTTTCCTGAACATATCTTGTTTCTCCAACACATTTTCACAGACAGCAGAGAATGTTGCTTTTGTAATTTTCAGAGCTTGGAGGGAAATTCTAGACACAAAAATCACTGTTTAAGCAAATATGTGTCTGTTAAATCAAACTAAAATTATACCTGGACTATGACACAAGCAAGACAGACCATAATTACTATTTACTTTTTTAAACAGCTTTATTGAAGAATAGCTTAAGTTTCATAAAATTCATCCATTTTGAATTTATAGTTCAATGGCTTTTAGTAAACTAACTGACTTATGAAACCGTTACAATAGTCCCTTTTTCATAAACATTTTATCACCCTCAAAAGATCCTTCATTCCAATTACATTGAATCCTTGTTTCCATCCCTAGTCAACCACTGAATCTACTTTATCTCTCTCTAGGTTCCTCTTCTGAATAGTTAATATAAATGGAAAGATTGAATAGGTTCCCTCTTGTATCTGGCTTCTTTCTCTTAACATATTTTTTAGATTCATCTATGTTGAAGCATATAGTAGTATTTAACTCCTTTTTATTGTTGAATAGTATTCTGTTGATGAATATGCCACATTTCATTTATCCATTTTCCAGTTGATGGATATTGGGGTTTTCCCTCATTTTTGGCTATGAGGAAAAATAATCGCAATATAGTTGCCCGTCATTTTTAGAACATATATTCTCTAACATTTTAATCATTTACAGGGCATCACAAATGTAGGTGGCATGACAGATTCCAAAATCATAGACTCCAGAGCGAGATAGATTTATGTTCTCATTCTTATTATGCCACTTACCAGATGTTTGACCTTGAGTTAATTAAACTCTTTGAACTTTAGTTTCCTTGTTTGTACACTGCGAATAATAATACTCTTGTGTGATTTTTGTATTAGTTTAGCACCTAGTATGGATAAACATTCACAATCTGGGGTGATTTGCAAGTTCTATTTTTTTTTTTTAATTCATAGAAAGATTTCTAGCCAAAACGCTTCTCTTAACCCCTAGATTGCTATGCACCTGCCACTCTCTCTGCAGCTGAGTAATGGCAGTCTGTGATGAAACAGATGAAACAGCCGACTTCTGAAGGGCTGTCAACTCTCTTTTTGTTACGAACCCATGGGGATTTCTTCAATGCTTGTGAAGCTAGCTGGACTCAAGACAACAGTTTGAACCCCAGGAAACTGAATCTAGGGCAGAGTTGGTTGGTGTGTTTCCAGGGCATTTATATGAACTTGTCTCTGATTGGCTGGGCAACCAGATGCAGAATTCTGTTTTCTGAAGCAGAATATTCCACAGATCTAGGCTACGGTCGTTTCCTCTGCTGAGATCCTTGCACGGGATAAATGGAGAAGAGTCCATTGGCAGCCTTGCTGCTAATCCTGTGGGTTCACATTGGCGGTAAGTCCTTGGAATTTGGAAGACCTTTTGAACGTGGATGATGACGGAGAAGCGGGGTGTGGGGGGGATGCGGTCAGGCACCTGTAGGTTTTACTTGGGAACGTGTGAAGAAAATGGAAACTGTAGAGAGACCAACTTCTGTGTCTGACTCTGTCTTTCTCAACAGGAGTGGGCAGCGTATCGAATGTGGAGCAGAATCCTCCATGGCTGCATGTTCAGGAAGGAGAGAACACCAATTTCACCTGCCGTTTTCCTTCTAGCAATTTCTACTCTTTACACTGGTACAGATGGGCACCTGCAAAAAACCCCACGTTCCTAATTTCAGTTACTTTAAATGGGGATGAAAAGAGGAAAGGACGAGTAAAAACCACTCTTAATACACAGGAGGGTTATAGTTCCTTGTACATCAGAGGATGCCAGCCTGAAGATGCAGCCACGTACCTCTGTGCCATGACACAGTGCTCTTCAGACAGCTGCAGCCCATACCAAAACCTGCGGCTGATGCTGCTCTGGCACCAGCATTGACAGGACCATGTGTGGGGCACCTGAGTGGTACAGCTGGTGAAGCCTTGACTCTTGGTTTCAGCTCAGGTCCTGATCTCATGGTCATGAGATCCAGCCTCAGGTCCCGGTCAGTGCTCAGGAGTCTACTCGAGATTTTCTCTCCCTCTCCCTCTGTTCCTCCCACTCATGCTCTTCCTCTCTCTTAAATAAAAAATAAGTCTTAAAAAGAAGAGCCATGTGTGGGTAGAAAAGCCAAATTCATTGAATTATAGTGTTTTCAATAATCAGGGGAGAGTGCAGACATAGATAAACAAGTCTTCTAGTCATTGTAGCTCCCTCAACTAACTGGACTGTTACTGAGCACCACGAACCTCAACTCCCAGCAATATATCAGCCACATCACTGAGTTAGATCCCTTGCCTCCTCTTTTGGCACAACCAATTCCAAATGAACTAGATGGTTACTCCGCCCTATCTAAAATAATCTGGTTAAATAGGGTAATATTTACTCCTCATTGTTGCTATGTCTAGTCATTCTGTCATATCTCTTCACATGTGTGAATGGAGCATGTGAAGATGCACTCTTCTCACTGCTGGCATGGAGATCTACATGTTTCATACCAGAACAGGCAATACTGCCTCTGTTAACCCATTGAAGGTTTTAGTTTTGGTTCAGTTCAACCTTTCCCCTACATGAACATCTGGATTTCATTCCTTCTTATATGTGGCTATTTGCATTTTCGGCCATTTGCATTTATTTATTTTACATAGCCTCCATGGTCAGTGTGTAGCCCAACATGGGGCTTGAACTCAGGACCCTGAGATCAAGACCTGAGCTGAGATCAAGAGTTGGCCAGTCATCCCTGGCCATTTGTATTTTTTAAAAATCACTTGTGAAATCTGAAAGGAGAACTGGTAAGCGATGTTCACTAGGACACTTGGTCTGTCCTCCAGCTTATACTGTGATTGTGATAAGTACCTGAATGCTGTGATGATCTATGTTTCTTCATTTGTAATTTCCAGGCATAGGAGGTGAATGGAGTATCTGAGACATACATATGGAAAGATTGTTTTTCCAAAAATCATTCACAGAGTAATAATAAATTTATTTCACCATCTGACTAGGAGTGGTTGAATCTGTTATGTCATTGGCATGTGTGTAGAATAGGAAATGTGCAGCACAACACTGAATGAGGAGAACCTACAGTCCACTGCACACTAGTGTTGGTGGAGTAAAACTACACAGAAGAAGACCAGTCGCTGTTCCAACTGTGGGTCAGCTTCCCAAACAAGATCTCCATCATTATTGGCATAAAGATCAATGGTAGGAATTTCTAATATTTTCAGTAATGATCCTGTGGCTTTAGCTAACTGAATTGGTAGAAACAAAAGACAAAGAAAGTCGTCAAGGACAGAGTTGGGTTCATTTGTGCGTTGTTGCAATACAAGACTTCACAGGCTTTTCTATGTAATAGACCATAGAGAAGTAGATAATATTTACACAGTGCTTCCAAATAGAATGCCACTTGAAACTGGTCCATGACTCCCACTTACCTGGGCCCCTTGCTTGTCTTTGGATGTGAGGCAAGAAAGCTCTCTAGACACATGTGATCAATTCCTGGATACAGTAGCACATAATTTGGAAAATCTACTGTTAAAAGTATGGGGGGAAATGTAAAATCTGGAATGCAGAGTCCTTACAAAAAAAAATCCATGTCTTTACAAAAGTCGTGTGTAACCAAAGAAATATGAATCAAAATTCTCAGTCTCTGTTCTAAAGTTGATCTGAAATTGAAAATAAATCTGTTAAACTTTGATTATTCACAGAAATACAGGCACGTTCTTGTAAACAGCCCCACAGTTTTGGGGGGGGTGTTTGTTTTTTAGAGTTTAGTAAATGGAATGAGAAAACAAGTGAAGTATAAAAATGACATTGAACAAGAAAACCTTCCATCTCCCTGTTTGTTTTAGGGCCCCAACTTGAACAATTAGCCACCTGTTCCTGGGCTGTGGAGACCCAGAGCTCACATTACACCCCAACACTGTCACCACGTCTTCTGTGCCAGAGCAGGAGCCCGAGGACCATATTCGAAAAGAAGTTTGGTGAAATAGGCAGCTGTTCCACGTTGAGCTATTAGAGACCATCAGGAATCAGATAGTGGAAAAACATTTTAATTCTTGCCAATTTCCCCCAAGTCCTCAACAAGAATCTGCAAAGGACTTCAGTGCCACCCGTAGTTTGGGCATAACAAACCGCCCCAAAACTCAATGGTTTTAAACAGCTACCATATTACTATCTCATAATACTTCTGCTCCATGTGACATCTGAGGATCGACTGGACTGAAACACCCCAAATTGCTCACTGATGTGTCTGGAGCCTTAGAGAATGCCCGGAAGGCCGGGCTCAGCTGTGCCTCAATTAAAATGAGTCACAAAACTTGCCTAGATTCACTGTGGAGGGGGAGCATAGAATTCAGGAAGCACTGACATTGGGGGCATCTTGCCAAAAAGCTAAAGGAATAAACACATTCCTTATGACAGATAGGTACCAGAGTGTTAATGAAGCAAAACACATATCCAATAATTTTCAAGGTCATGTCAGTTTGACCTCTCAAGTAGCACTCATAGCCATTTCCTTATCTTTATGCTCCTGCTACTGTCCTAATTCAGGCTTTCAGCATCTCTCACTTGGATGATTGCTATGGCCTCTTATACATGTGCTGCCTCTAGTCTCAACTCTTTGAATCTCACCACACAGCCTCTAGAATTATTAAAAATATATATATTTGATCAGATCACTTCTTGTTAATCTTTGGGTAATGAGGAACCATTAGAAGTTGTAAAGATCAATCTTATATTAAAATATATGAAGCCATTTATCGTTTTCCCCCAAGTTATCTTCCTTTTTTAAATTTATTTTAAAAAAATTTTTTTATTTATTTGGGAGAGTGAGAAAGGGAAAGAGTGAGAAAGGGAGAGAGTGAGAGAGAGCACGAGAGAGCACAAACAGAGGGGAGGAAATTTGCTCGATCCCAGGACTCTGGGATCATGACCTTAGCCGAAAGCAGTCACTTAACTGACTGAGCCACCCAGAGATTCCCTCTAGTTATTTTCTAATTTCACCTTCCATGCTCTCTCACTATGTACTCCAGATGCATATTAACTATTTAAAAATTCTAACCATTTGTGCACACACTGAACTCTTTCTTAAATCTGTGCCTTTGCAGATGCTGCCCCCTTTGCCCAAATTATACCTTCCCTATTGTCAAATGCACACAAATCTATGCGTCCAATGTGTCCCAGTTCAGACAGCATTCTTGATTTCTTTTTTTTTATTTTTTTTACTTTTTAAAAAAGATTTTATTTATTTATTTATTTGAAAGAAAGACAGTGAGAGGGGGAACACAAGCAGGGGAGGTGGAAGAGGGAGAAGCAGACTTCCCACAGAGCAGGGAGAATGATGCGGAACTGGATCCCAGGACTTTGACCTAAGCCCAAAGGCAGACCCTTAAAGACTGAGCCACCAAGGCATCCCTGGCATTATTGATTTCTTATCTGAAGGATATCCTCTCATAGGATAACACATAACATTTTAGTAAAAATAAATATTCTTGAATCTATCCTCCCTTCTGATAGCTTTAACAAGAATATTTGCTACTTTGAGCTATCTTATATTTATATTCAGTGCAAGCATTTCCTACCAGGAGTGAAGAGATTCCTTCTACTCCTTATGCCAATGCATGGTCAGGTCCTCTTCTCCTCACTTAGCAAATTTCTACGTCAGGCTGATGAACCCAGAGAGAGGTTACACCAGAGACTACAGTGTGTGTTGGGGGAGAGCACAAGACTTCCCTGTGCCAGGTTACACTTCTGTAACATTCTGTGACAGAACGATGAATACACTCGCAGGTGCCCCTTCCCCACTCTCTGCTCTTGGGGATGGAAAGGAGTCCACCACCACAGCACTGATAGTTTTGTCTTCATTTTGGGACCCAGGTCCAACACTCCTGTTGGGAAGAAAAAGTATTCCATAGTGTGCATGTCCAAAGGTTTATCTTAACCCATGGGATTTTCATTTTCTGGCACATCCAGAGACTGCCTCTTGTTCTGTTTCCATATTACACATCGATTCAAATTCAGATCCACCTTTGATTCTAAATGAAGTGTTGAGATTTCTACTATTAAAACATTTACATGGCAATACTTCAAAGACATGAGAACTCCTATAGGGGCCTAACCGCTGGGCCCCCAAAAGATAAGCCCACTTCTTAATCCACGGACACTGTGAATGTAACCTGATATGACAAAGAGCCTTGCAAATGTACTTAGGTTAAGAATAGCAATATAAGATCATCCTGGATTATCCCTGTGGTCATAAATCATAAATGACAAGTGTCCTTTTAAGAGACACACAGATGAGAAGGCCTTGTGATGCATTCTTGCTGGAGGTAAGAGTTTGGAGTGATGCAGCCCCACGCCAAGGAGTGCTGGAGACACCAGAAGCTGGAGGAGGCAGGGAAGGATCCTCCCCTAAAGCATTCAGAGGGAGTACTGCCCTGCTGACACCTTGATTTCATGCTCCTAGCATCCAGCACTGCTAGTAAATAAGATTTTGCTCTTTTGAGCCACCACATTTGTGATAGTTTGTTATGGTAGACCTAGGAAAAGAATACAGTTTCTCCCCCAAAGTAACATTTCTTAGAACATGAGGAAGGGGGGTGCAGAGGGAAAAACAGACTTCCCACTGAGCAGGAAGCCCTACCTGGGCCTCTGTCCCAGGACCCCAGGATCACAACCTGAGCTGAATCCAGATGCTTAACTGACTGAGCCAACCAGGCACTCCTCCAAACTAACATTTCTAAATAGCTATAACCAACCCTTGATTGTTTACCTTCATGGAAGGATACGTATAGATTGGTCTTTGGAAAATTTTGAGTTCAAACTTTCATATATTGCATATGAAAGCAACACATTAATTTATCATTTAACAAATATTTCAGTTTCAACTCTTTGCCAGGTGTTAGAATAGTTTCTGCGAACATTGAGATGAATAAAGACAAATATTGATTGAGTGACTACCACATGTCAGGGACTTTACTCGTGACCCATCAGTGAACCAAACAGACAAAATTCCTTGTATTCATAGACCCCATGTTCTGGAGAAGCATGGTCCAACAGAACTTCCCGAGATGGTGGAAATGTTCTATACCTGTGCTGTCCACTACCCACTAGCCACTAGCCCTATGTGGCTACTGAGCATTTGAAATGTGGCTCATACAGCTGAGAAACTACATTTTAAATTTCATTTAATTTTAATTACTTTAAGTCGTCTCGTGTGGCTAGTAGCTACCACATAGGACAGCACAGTTGTTGAGGATGATACAGTACATAACCTCAAGATATACTGGGCAGCTCAAATAATGAACAGATCATTATAAGACAGGACAGTTAAGTGCTATGGTAAGTGAGAGTGAAAATCTGTGAAACCATATGGAGCTATTCTACCCAAGTGTTGTGTTTTATGGAAGCCTTCATAGAGAAATTCATGTCTGCTATTTAAGACCTTTTTTTTCCAAATTATATTGATTTTTTAAAAATCCCTAATATGTGGGAAAGTAACATAGTGGGGCAGTAGAGATGACCTCTAAATTGGGTAATTAACAACCAGGGTAATCTGTATGACGACAGAGAATTCGGTACTTTTTATCTTCTCCTTAGAGACCATGAGTGACCTAACAAAAAAAAGTGTCTTTTCCCCATTTATTAAAATATTTGTGGCCTCGTATGTTCCGTTAACACACGCACAGACCCATGCTACATGATTCTGGATGAAACTGGAAATGACAAATGGATTTTTTTTCCTTTTCACACCCCAGTTGTAAATCACAGAATCCACTTTTAAAAGACAAAGTATTCCTCCCTAAACAATATTAATATCATTAAACTCTTGTTTCCCCAAGTCTTGACAAATATATATACCATTTGAATTAGAAACAGTGTGTAAGAAATCAACTATAAAATCAGCAATTCTCGAGTCTGGCCACAGGAAGGCAGCATCTGTAAGCATAGATCCTCCTCCGAAAGTGGCTGAGAAAAACGGTCCGATTGGCTGTCTTAAAATTACAGTCACTTCTTTCCCCTACTCTCCAAAAGGTAGCGGTAGATTACATTTTTTTGGGTCTGGAAGACCCTTGTGCAGGGGAAACGCATTTAGGAGCACCCAGATTAGGCCACTCTTTCTGAAGAGGGAGGAGAGGGATGTTACTTTCGGTACCAGTGCTGATCTTATGGATGCGAATATCACGTGAGTTTGAGATTTCCCTCATTGTTTCCCGAGAATCCAACACAGTGGATTATTATCTGCAGGCACCTGCAGGAATGAGGTTTTCTGATTGAGAGCAAAAAAATGGAAGGGAGAAACTAAAAAAAAGAGAAAGAGGGACTTGGGGAGGGAGACATGGAAAGAAAGAGAATATTAGACAAGAGTGAGAGGCCATTGTAGCTCAGAGAACGGGGATCCAAAGCGATTTTCTCTGATGTCTCCCATTTTTTTTTAACAGAAATAAATGGACAAGAGATCAAGCAAAATCCTCAATTTTTGCTTCTACAAGAAGGAAAGGATTTCACCATTTCCTGCAATTCCTCAAGCATTTTAACCAGCTTCCAGTGGTACAAACAGAGGCCGGGGGGTGGTCCTGTTCTCCTGATCTCATTACTTAAGGGTGGAGAAGTAAAGCAGAAAAGACTGACAGCTCTGTTTGGAGAGTCTAGAAAGGACAGTTCCCTGCACATGGAGGCCTCCCAGACTGCAGATGCAGGAACCTATTTCTGCACAGGGACACAGTGCTGTCAGAGCACCTGCAACTGGTCCCCAAACTTTGATGCAGAGATCCAGAACAACCCTTCTTATCTCTCCTTAAGAAGAAGTCATAGAAAGCTGAAGTCATGGGGTGTCTGGTGGCTCAGTCAGTTACGTGTCTGCCTTCAACTCAGGTCATGATCCCAAGGTCCTAGAAAGGAGCCCCATATCTGGCTCTCTGTTACATGGAGATCCTGCTTCTCTCTCTGCCCTCCCTCCTGTTCTGCTCTCGTTTGCTGTCTCTCTCTCTCTCAAATGAATAAATAAATTCTTTTTTAAAAACCTGAAGTTAAGGCTTTTGCAGTCAAGATGGCGGAGAAGTAGCAGCTGAGACTACTTCAGGTTGCGGGAGATCAGCTAGATAGCTTATCTAAAGATTGCAAACACCTACAAATCCAACGGGAGATCGAAGAGAAGAAGAACAGCAATTCTAGAAACAGAAAATCAACCACTTTCTGAAAGGTAGGACTGGCGAGAAGTGAATCCAAAGCGATGGGAAGATACACAGTGGGGGGAGGGGCCGGCTCCCAGAAACCGGCGGAGCAACGGAGCACAAAATCAGGACTTTTAAAAGTCTGCTCCGCTGAGAGACATCACATCACTTAACCGGGGTGAAGCGCACGCGGGGTCAGTGTGGCCTCAGGTCCCGCAGGGTCACAGAAGGATCGGGGGTGTCTGAGTGTCGCAGAGCTTACAGGTATTAGAACGGGGAAGCCGGCTACAGAGACGGAGCCGAGGAGTGAGCTCTAAGCTCGGGGTTACCTTGAACCAGTCGCAGGCTCGGTCAGCTCGGAGCGCGGCCGGAGGCCAGGATGATGGGAGCAATTGGGCGCTGTTCTCTGAGGGCGCACTGAGGAGTGGGGCCCCAGACTCTCGGCTCCTCCCGGCCGGAGACTGGGAGGCCGCCATCTTCATTCCCGTCCTCCGGAACTCTACGGAAAGCGCTCAGGGAACAAAAGCTCCCGAAAGCAAAACCGAGCGGATTACTCAACCCGGCCCCTAGTAAGGGCCGTGCAACTCCGCCTGGGGCAAAGACACTTGAGAATCACTACAACAGCCCCCTTCCCCAGAAGATCAACAAGAAACCCAGCTGGGACCAAGTTCACCTACCAAGGAGTGCAATTTCAATACCAAGGAGAGCAGCGGAATTCCAGAGGAGGAGAAAGCAAAGCACGGAACTCATGGCTTTCTCCCCATGATTCTTTAGACTTGCAGTTAATTTAATTTTTTTTTCTTTTTCAATTTTTTTTCTCTTCTTCTCCTAAATTTTTCTAACTTTTACCCTTTTCTTTTTTAACGTTTTTTAACTAGTTTATCTAATATATATATATTTTTTTCCGTTTTATATTTTTTCATTATTGGTTTTCTTTTTTTATTTGTTTCTTTTTTCTTTTTTTTTTTTTTCTTTCTGAACCTCTTTATATCCCCTTCCCCCCACCTCACGATTTGGGATCTCTTCTGATTTGGCTAAAGCATATTTTCCTGGGGTTGTTGCCACCCTTTTAGTATTTTACTTGTTCCTTCATATATTCTTATCTGGACAAAATGACAAGGCGGAAAAATTCACCACAAAAAAAAGACCAAGAGGCAGTACCAAAGGCTAGGGACCTAATCAATACAGACATTGGTAATATGTCAGATCTAGAGTTCAGAATGACGATTCTCAAGGTTCTAGCTGGGCTCGAAAAAGGCATGGAAGATATTAGAGAAACCCTCTCGGGAGATATAAAAGCCCTTTCTGGAGAAATAAAAGAACTAAAATCTAATCAAGTTGAAATCAAAAAAGCTATTAATGAGGTGCAATAAAAAATGGAGGCTCTCGCTGCTAGGATAAATGAGGCAGAAGAAAGAATTAGTGATATAGAAGACCAAATGACAGAGAATAAAGAAGCTGAGCAAAAGAGGGACAAACAGCTACTGGACCACGAGGGGAGAATTCGAGAGATAAGTGACACCATAAGACGAAAAACATTAGAATAATTGGGATTCCAGAAGAAGAAAAAAGAGAGAGAGGAGCAGAAGGTATATTGGAGAGAATTATTGGAGAGAATTTCCCCAATATGGCAAAGGGAACAAGCATCAAAATCCAGGAGGTTCAGAGAACCCCCCTCAAAATCAATAAGCATAGGTCCACACCCCGTCACCTAATAGTCAAATTTACAAGTCTTAGTGACAAAGAGAAAATCCTGAAAGCCGCCCGGGAAAAGAAGTCTGTAACATACAATGGTAAAAATAGTAGATTGGCAGCTGACTTATCCACAGAGACCTGGAAGGCCAGAAAGAGCTGGCATGATATATTCAGAGTACTAAACAAGAAAAACATGCAGCCAAGAATACTATATCCAGCTAGGCTATCATTGAAAATAGAAGGAGAGATTAAAAGCTTCCAGGACAAACAAAAACTGAAAGAATTTGCAAACACCAAGCCAGCTCTACAGGAAATATTGAAAGGGGTCCCCTGAGCAAAGAGAGAGGCTAAAAGTAGTAGATCAGAAAGGAACAGAAACAATATACAGTAACAGTCACCTTACAGGCAATACAATGGCACTAAATTCATATCTCTCAATAGTTACCCTGAATGTTAATGGGCTAAATGCCCCAATCAAAAGACACAGGGTATCAGAATGGATAAAAAAACAAAACCCATCTATATGTTGCCTACAAGAAACTCATTTTAAACCCGAAGACACCTTCAGATTTAAAGTGAGGGGGTGGAAAAGAATTTACCATGCTAATGGACATCAGAAGAAAGCAGGAGTGGCAATCCTTATATCAGATCAATTAGGTTTTAAACCAAAGACTATAATAAGAGATGAGGAAGGACACTATATCATACTCAAAGGATCTGTCCAACAAGAAGATCTAACAATTGTAAATCTCTATGCCCCTAACGTGGGAGCAGCCAACTATATAAACCAATTAATAACAAAATCAAAGAAACACATCGACAATAATACAATAATAGTAGGGGACTTTAACACTCCCCTCACTGAAATGGACAGATCATCCAAGCAAAAGATCAACAAGGAAATAAAGGCCTTAAATGACACACTGGACCAGATGGATATCACAGATATATTCAGAACATTTCATCCCAAAGCAACAGAATACACATTCTTCTCTAGTGCCCATGGAATATTCTCCAGAATAGATCACATCCTCGGTCCTAAATCAGGTCTCAACCGGTATCAAAAGATTGGGATCATTCCCTGCATATTTTCAGACCACAATGCTCTGAAGCTAGAACTCAATCACAAGAGGAAATTTGGAAAGAACCCAAATACATGGAGACTAAACAGCATCCTTCTAAAGAAGGAATGGGTCAACCAGGAAATTAAAGAAGAATTGAAAAAAGTCATGGAAACAAATGATAATGAAAATACAACGGTTCAAAATCTGTGGGACACAACAAAGGCAGTCCTGAGAGGAAAATATATAGCGGTACAAGCCTTTCTCAAGAAACAAGAAGGTCTCAGGTACACAACCTAACCCTACACCTAAAGGAGCTGGAGAAAGAACAAGAAAGAAACCCTAAACCCAGCAGGAGAAGAGAAATCATAAAGATCAGAGCAGAAATCAATGAAATAGAAACAAAAAAAACAATAGAACAAATCAATGAAAGTAGGAGCTGGTTCTTTGAAAGAATTAATAAGATTGATAAAACCCTGGCCAGACTTATCAAAAAGTAAAGAGAAAGGACCCAAATAAATAAAATCATGAATGAAAGAGGAGAGATCACAACGAACACCAAAGAAATACAGACAATCATAAGAACATATTATGAGCAACTCTATGCCAACAAATTTGACAATCTGGAAGAAATGGATGCATTCCTAGAGACATATAAACTACCACAACTGAACCAGGAAGAAATAGAAAGGCTGAACAGACCCATAACCAGTAAGGAGATTGAAACAGTCATCAAAAATCTCCAAACAAACAAAAGCCCAGGGCCAGACGGCTTCCCGGGGGAATTCTACCAAACATTTAAAGAAGAACTAATTCCTATTCTCCTGAGACTGTTCCAAAAAATAGAAATGGAAGGAAAACTTCCAAACTCATTTTATGAGGCCAGCATCACCTTGATCCCCAAACCAGACAAGGATCCCATCAAAAAAGAGAACTACAGACCAATATCCTTGATGAACACAGATGTGAAAATTCTCACCAAAATACTAGCCAATAGGATTCAACAGTACATTAAAAGGATTATTCACCACGAACAAGTGGGATTTATTCCAGGGCTGCAAGTTTGGTTCAACATCCGCAAATGAATCAATGTGATACAACACATTAATAAAAGAAAGAACAAGAACCATATGATACTCTCAATAGATGCTGAAAAAGCATTTGACAAAGTACAGCATCCCTTCCTGATCAAAACTCTTCAAAGTGTAGGGATAGAGGGCACATACCTCAATATTATCAAAGCCATCTATGAAAAACCCATTGCAAATATCATTCTCAATGGAGAAAAACTGAAAGCTCTTCCTCTAAGGTCAGGAACACGGCAGGGATGTCCATTATCACCACTGCTATTCAACATAGTACTAGAAGTCCTAGCCTCAGCAATCAGACAACAAAAAGAAATTAAAGGCATCCAAATCAGCAAAGAAGAAGTCAAACTATCACTCTTTGCAGATGATATGATACTATATGTGGAAAACCCAAAAGACTCCACTCTAAAACTGCTAGAACTGGTACAGGAATTCAGTAAAGTGTCAGGATATAAAATCAATGCACAGAAATCAGTTGCCTTTCTCTACACCAACAACAAGACAGAAGAAAGAGAAATTAAGGAGTCAATCCCATTTACAATTGCACCCAAAACTATAAGATACCTAGGAATAAACCTAACCAAAGAGACTAAGAATCTATACATAGAAAACTATAAAATACTCATGAAAGAAATTGAGGAAGACACAAAGAAATGGAAAAATGTTCCATGTTCCTGGATTGGAAGAATAAATATTGTGAAAATGTCTATGCTACCTAAAGCAATCTACACATTTAATGCAATTCCTATCAAAGTACCATCCATTTTTTTCAAAGAAATGGAACAAATAATCCTAAAATTTATATGGAACCAGAGAAGACTGCGAATAGCCAAAGGAATATTGAAAAAGAAAGCCAAAGTTGGTGGCATCACAATTCCAGACTTCAAGCTCTACTACAAGGCTGTCATCATCAAGACAGCATGGTACTGGCACAAAAACAGACACATAGATCAATGGAACAGAATAGAGAGCCCAGAAATAGACCCTCAACTCTATGGTCAACTAATCTTCGACAAAGCAGGAAAGAATGTCCAATGGAAAAAAGACAGCCTCTTCAATAAATGGTGTTGGGAAAATTGGACAGCCACATACAGAAAAATGAAATTGGATCATTTCCTTACACCACACACGAAAATAGACTCAAAATGGATGAAGGACCTCAATGTGAGAAAGGAATCCATCAACATCCTTGAGGAGAACACAGGCAGCAACCTCTTCGACCTCAGCCGCAGCAACATCTTCCTAGGAACATCGCCAAAGGCAAGGGAAGCAAGGGCAAAAATGAACTATTGGGATTTTATCAAGATCAAAAGCTTTTGCACAGCAAAGGAAATAGTTCACAAAACCAAAAGGACAACTGACAGAATGGGAGAAGATATTTGCAAACGACATATCAGATAAAGGGCTAGTGTCCAAAATCTATAAAGAGCTTAGCAAACTCAACACCCAAAGAACAAATAATCCAATCAAGAAATGGGCAGAAGACATGAACAGACATTTCTGCAAAGAAGACATCCAGATGGCCAACAGACACATGAAAAAGTGCCCCATATCACTCGGCATCAGGGAAATACAAATCAAAACCACAATGAGATACTACCTCATACCAGTCAGAATGGCTAAAATTAACAAGTCAGGAAATGACAGATGCTGGCGAGGATGCGGAGAAAGGGGAACCCTCCTACACTGTTGGTGGGAATGCAAGCTAGTGCAACCACTCTGGAAAACAGCATGGAGTTTCCTCAAAATGTTGAAAATAGAACTACCCTATGACCCAGCAATTGCACTGCTGGGTATTTACCCTAAAGATACAAACGTAGTGATCCGAAGGGGCACATGCACCCGAATGTTTATAGCAGCAATGTCTACAATAGCCAAACTATGGAAAGAACCTAGATGTCCATCAGCAGACGAATGGATAAAGGAGATGTGGTATATATACACAATGGAATACTATGCAGCCATCAAAAGAAATGAAATCTTGCCATTTGCGACAACGTGGATGGAACTAGAGGGTATCATGCTTAGCGAAATAAGTCAATCGGAGAAAGACAACTATCATATGATTTCCCTGATATGAGGGAGAGGAGATGCAACATGGGGGTTAAGGGGATAGGAGAAGAGTAAATGAAGCAAGATGGGATTGGGAGGGAGATAAACCATAAGTGACTCTTAATCTCACAAAACAAACTGAGGGTTGCTGGGGGGAGGGGGGTTGGAAGAGGGAGGGTGGGGTTATTATGGACATTGGGGAGGGTATGTGCTATGGTGAGTGCAGTGAAGTGTGTAAACCTGGCGATTCACAGACCTGTACCCCTGGGGAAAAAAATACATGTTTATAAAAAATAAAATTAAAAAAAAAAAAAAGAATTGAATTGCCCTGCACCAAAGGAAAAAAAAAAAAGAATGTTTATTTCAAGGATAGATTATGTTGCTAAAATACCTTTAAGAAATTACTCTTCTTTCTTGTTAATTTTGTCCTGTTATACTTATATTAGCCTTTTGTATTTATTTCCTATATTCATTTATAAAACTCATTGAAAATATAATTTTATTATGTTTATTTAAAACACATAAAAAAGCTGAAGTTAAAATGTGAAAAAATAAATGTTAAATAATAATAATAATAAATCTCTAGACTCAAATGGCTTAATTGGAAAATTCTATTAAAAATCTGAAGAGTTAGCATGAATTTTACAGTTTCTTCCAGAAAATAGAAAGTAATTCCTAACTCATTTTAAGAAGCTGGTATTTCCCCAATACCAAAATCAGGCGAAGACCATACAGAAAAGAAAACTGCCGAGAAATTTCCCTTGTGAATATAGGCACAAAATTTCTTCACAAAATATTAGCAAGTAGAGTTCATCAATATATGAAAAGAATAATACCAAATGCAAATGGATTTTTTGTTCAGAGACTCAAGTCTGCTTCAATGCTTGGAAATTAATTGATGGAATCCACCACATTAACAGACTAAAAAAGAAAAATCACATAATCATGTTAATCTATGAAGAAATTTTTTTTTTGCCATAATTCAATGCTCATTCATGGTAAAAACTTTGAGTAACATAAGAGTAGTGGGGGACTTCCTCAATAGCTAATGGTATGCTGACCAGTAAAATACTATACACTTTTGCACTAAGATCAGGAAAAAGATAAGGATATTCACACTTGTCAGTTTAATTCAACATAATGCTAGATGCACGAACCAGTGCAGTAAGGTAAGTACAAGTAAAGACAATCATATAGATCAGAAAAGAAGTAAAACTTCCACTCCTGGTAGATAACATTATTGTCTAATGTAGAAAATTCCGATGTATATACAAAAAATATCCTAAAACTATTCAGTGGGTTCAACAAGGTCATGGGATACAAGATAAACATACAAAAGTCAAATGCATTTCTATATGTTAGCAGTGAACATGTGAACACATAAATTAAAAAAATACTGCCATTTACAATGCTTCAAAAGGATCCCAAACTCCCAGGTGTAAATCTAATAAAACATTTATCAAAATTTTGTGCTGAAAACTCCAAAAGGTTGATGAAGGAAATCAAAGAAGGCCAATGAAGATACCTCCTGTGTTTGTAAATTAAAAGACTCAAAATGATAGATATGTCAATTCTCCTCAAAATGATAAATACATTTTACATAGTTCCTGTTGAAATCCATGCAAGGTTTTTTATACAAATATGCAAGATTATTCTAAAATTTATATGAAAAGGCAGAATACTAGAATACCTAGAAGAATCTTGAGAAAAGAAGAATAAAGTGGGAGCAATCAGTCTATGTGGCTTCAAGCCACAGCTACAGTAATCAAAATGATGTGTTATTGGTGCAGAGATAGAGATATAGATCAATGTAAAAACTAGAGAACCTATAAATGGATCTACACAAATATACCAGACTGAATTTCTTTTCTTTTACAAAAGTGCCAAAGAAACTAAATGGAGGAAAGATAATCTTTTCCATCTATGGTGGTGGAGCAAGTGGACCTCCATCAGCAAGAAAAATGAAACGATTTAAGCTTCACACTTCATAAAAACTAAGTTAATAAAATCAACCTGAAGTGTATCACAGACAAATGTAAAATGTTAAATTGTAAAACTCTTAGAAAAAGCATAAGACAAAAAAAATTTTTTATTGTGTTATGTTAGGCACTATAAACTACATCATTAGTTTTTGATGCAGTGTTGCAAGATTCATTGCTTATGTATAATACTCAGTAAAGGCCTGGCAAAATATGTGTTTTTATCTAGGAATATTGATAGCTCAAAGAACATCCAGGTTCTGTTTAGAAGGATGAAGAAGTAAATTCACTATTTGTAGGGGACAAGCAAAACCTGCCATAACCTGAAAAGACTCCCATGGCATCATGGTATATTATGTGGTCAATGGGATTTGTTAGCCAACACCTTTCCCAAATTAACAGTACCCTAGAATCTAGTGTGTGGTTCCAGTTTGTTATGATGGTGTATGAGGGAGTTCAGCCCGTCTTTGGATTTGGCAGGATGTTGAAATGGAAGAGAGAGGAATGTGTTGCTCGATGGCATCTATAAAAGAGTTTTGGAATTGTTGCCTTTGGGCTTCATGTTAAATAAGAAGCAAAAGAATATAAGAGAGGAATGATGTTCAGAAAGAAATTAGGAGAGTCAGGTCCTTAACACTAACAGGAATAGATGGGAAAGAAAGAAGATTCACAGTCATCCAGAATGGACATCCCACACTCTCCCCGCACATTACAGCTTCTGTTGCTGAGATCCAGGCAATTATGTACAAGCAATGAGGGCAGCGATAGTGGGATTTCAGGGATTGTGCTCCAGGTGTGTCCTCTGCCACATGGGTTTTGAATGGGAGGTAGACATGCTTTTCTCTAGGGCTTCTATCTATAATTAGAAGCAGATGCAGATTTTGGAGTGGGATGAAATGCAGTGTATGAGAGCTGATTCAGCTAGATAGCCAGATTTTGCTGATTCTTGACACCTGCTGAGAGACTTGAGCACCAGCTAATCTTATTGTGGCTGTGATTCTCTGTACTAGGACCCCTTGCAAGCACGTCCAGTTCTTCCCATGATTGACTCTTTCCAGAGAGGAATGAGGCCCCAAGAGATCTTGTTTTTTTAAGCTAACATAACTGTCTCTTACCCTCCAATGAAAAGTTTCTGCTGTGTCCGCTAAATTCCCAATCTGTTGCAAACAGACATCCAGTAGCCCCTGTGGAAAGTGCTTCCACATGCCTTAACCAAGCATGACTCTTTCTCTTGTGGTTGCTCCTTATTCTCCTTCACCTAAAACACCTCAGATTTAGACAGAACAGCATTCTCTTCACCACCACCCACAAAACCCAGACCATTGTCTCTATACCTCTCACCCCTACTTTCCCCACTTCTTTTTGCATCTTTATAAACACCAGATACTTTTCCTTATATATTGAAGGCTATAACACAGGAGAATTCCGGTATAATCTAAAATACCACATGAACTTAAGTGTCCACATGGGCCATTCAGAGAGAGCCTGAATTAATCAATTGTAAAGACTGTTAATTATAATCCCCTTTAGCCATTACTTCCTGTGCCCACACTCTAGAAATATCCCATGATAATTCTCTGGTTAGATATTGCTCCACCAGTGAAATTTACATCAGTTCTAAAAACTCACATGCTTACATTCAGCCATATCCACTGGCTTATTCTTTGGCTATATATGACCATTTGGTTCCTGGATCCCTTTCATGTCATGTTATTTCTCAGAAGCATTTTTTTTTTCTTTAGAAAAAGAGAGAGCAAGAGGGGTGAGTGAGGGTGGGAAGGGAAAGGGAGAGACTGAATCCCAAGCAGGCTCCACACACAGAGCAGAGCCCCACACAGGGCACAATTTCATGACCCTGAGATCATGACCTGAGCAGAAATCAAGCATCAGGCAGTTAACTGACTGAGCCACCCAGGAGCCCCCTATTTTTTATTTGCTTATCTACACCATCTGAATTCCATGGCCCTACTTCAATCAACTTTTAGTCATTACCCAATTTTTTCTCTCCCCAGTTCTGTGTCCTATCAGTGGCTTTATTAATTCCTAATTATAGATCAGTATCTGCCTTCTCCTAATGTATGCTTTTTCTGATAAGCAGAGTTCAAAATAATCACACAAGTGTGCAGACTGGTGCCATTAAGACATGCTGTCATCTTTAACACTAACCAGGCCCCCAGTGTTGCCTCAAAAGTATTCTCTGTAATCATCTCCCACTGTCATTTCCTGTAACTATTTCAAAAATTCTCACACTCCCCAGACTTCCTAATCCAGAACTTCCTCCATTTGCTTTCAAATGCTTTCAAATTTGCTTTCAAAATCTTATTTGACAAATAAGATTCCATTAGAAATTAATAAACATTTCAACTTTCTGCCATCACACTCTAAAAAATTGTTACAATCTAAACAGATCCTGTCCTCCTTCTTTCCAATAAAACTGGAAATAACTGTTTCCCCTCTTATCAAAACTTGGTCCTTCTACCTCTGGTACATATTCCAATGTTTTCTGTCTCGTCAGAAGTTTGATCCATTGCCTTGAGGACATGTAAATATATCCTAATCTTTAAAATCTTTAAAGACCCAACTACCACTTTAACAGCTTCCTCTGGTTAACATCATATTAGGGGGTGGGTTTCAATAAGTGAATTAGGGTGGGGGGACATATTAGTCCATAACAAGCAACCAATGTGATTCTTTAAAACATACATTTAAAACATCCTTAGGAAGCCACTAAAAATATACTACAAAAAGAAAAAGTCGAATAGCAAAGAGGTAACAGGATGCCGAGGAAGAAAAACAGAGGATGCCAACAGAAAGTGAACAATGAAATAACAGACCTAAATCTAGCCACATCAATAATTACATTAAACACAAATAGTCTAAGTACACAAACTTAAAAAAGTTTAAAGACAAAGATTGCCAGTACGAGTTTTTTTTTCAAAATTTTATTTATTTAAGTACGAGGTTTTTTTAACCCACTTCAGTACTGTTTCCATGAAACCCATGTTAAATATAATGACATAGAAAGATTAAAAATAAAGTATGGAAGACGACATCCAAGCAAACACTAATTTGGGAAGACTATATTAATGTCAGACAAATTGGACTTCAGAAAAAGAAATATTTCAGAAATGAAGAGGGATATTACATACTTAAGAAGACGTAACAATGTTAATGTGTATGCTCCTAACAATAGAGCTTCAGAACACTGGAAGCCAAAACTGTTAGAACTGAAAGGAAAAATAGACAAATCCATAATTACACTTGCAGACCTTTGTGCTCAATACATAGTCAGAAGTCAGAAAGAATATAGTAGACTTGCACAATACTATCTACAGATCTGATCTTACTGATACCTATTTATAGAACATGCTGCTAAACAACAACAGAAAACAAGTAAAGCATTGCTTAGAAGAAACAATTTTATTCTTTTATCTCTTAAAAAATTACCAGTTACAAGGGCACTTGGGGGGTTCAGTCGGTTAGCTGTCCACCTTTGGCTCAGGTCATGATCCCACAGAGTCCCACGTCTGGCTCCCTGCTCAGCGGGGAGCCTGCTTCTCCCTCTGCCCTTCCCCCTACTCATGTTCTCTCTCAACTAAAATAAAAACAAAATCGTTTTTAAAAAATTACCAGTTATGATGATCTGCCACAAAATGAATGCTGTATACACATGCTGAACTGCACTAGGATATTCTGAGGTAACTGGTAAACACGTAACATGTTTTCACACAAGGTGGAACAACACTAATTATTAAGGGAACTGTGCCACTGTGCTTTCCCTTAGCCTCTGAAGATCAAACACAAGAATTTTCAAGTCACGTAGAAGGTCAAGCCTAGGAACAAATGATGGCTGAACAGTAAACCATGACTCAGAGTAGCCATGGATTAGCAGAACCAGCATACCAGGAGCACATACGTTCAGAATGGAGTGGATGGGAGAGTATATGACCCTTTTCTATTGTAACGTATCCACTTTCCCTTTACTTTTCATGGACTGCATCCCAATATAACAATAGAACAACGTGCTCACTTCTCATTTAACTGACAGAAGGCCCAGAAAACATAACTAACTTTTTCTATAATCACACACCTAGTACATTATGGAGAGTAAGTTCTGACTATCCCTGGTTGTAAATTTAAGCCAAATAATTTAAATGTATGATATCATGGGAATATTCTCCTGTATACCCATGTCAAGGATGGGCAGGGTGGAGGAAGGACAGAGGGAAATAGAGAAAACTGGGAGAAATACTTTGAAACAACTCAGCACATATGACTGTTCAGCTATCCAATCACACAGATAGATATACTCTGATGCCTGTTGAACATTGGGGTGTTAATAAGCATTAATACCTTGATATGATGGGAAAGTATATACACACACACCTATGTGGATGGGATTTTGCGTATATATATTTATTTGTACACATAAATATAGTTTGCCATTATTTTGCTGTGTTTGTTTATATTTAATTTCTCTTTGTGTGTTTCTCCTTCCCTCTCACTTGTGTTTGAGCAAGTGGTGTGTCTGTGCCTCAAAATGTAAAGGATGATGTCTGGCAAGAAAGCTATATTTTTTCTGGCTTGTTTTGAAAATCGTAAATTTATTCAGGAATGTATACAGTTTATGGAAGCGGTAGAGGTTGAAGAGAGGGTTTGTGGTAGGAAATAGGAAAGAGAAAGTGGCCAGGAGAGGAGAGCAGGGTCTCCAGGTCCCAGAGCAGGGGAGAGTGGGGAGGGGTGGGGGGAAATGGGAGGGGCAGGTCATTGTTTCTTAACAATTCTTTTAGAATTAGTAAGACCCAGAGTGAGAAGGTTATTTGGTGACTTTAGGAAGAATTCTCAGCCTTGCAAGAGATTCTTGAGTCTCCATAAGCCTGAAGGCAGAAGTCTTCTATTTGGAATACCCCACTTAAAAGAAACAATTTACTGCATATTGGATAATATTTTTAATATTTATGAATCCTCTCCAAGCGGGTCATGTCTGTGCTTCCACTCATAGATCCGAGTGACACCATTTACAGTTTGTGTGGATGATTGTTGGCAAAGAGTGGAGCTTATCTCTGATTGTGTTCATAACCACACACATAAATATAGTTTGCCATTATTTTGCTGTGTTTGTTTATATTTAATTTCTCTTTGTGTGTTTCTCCTTCCCTTTCTTTAATTTCTCTTAAATTAAAGTTTTCTTGAAGTTTAAGATCTTGAACTTAAAGCATCTTAGGTTTGGATACTCAGCCAGAACCAATGGAAAAGACCCTGGGGTCCGCAGCTTGGATCTTGAGGCTTCGCCTTGGATGTGGGCACCGAAGCTATCAAAGACTTTCCCAACAAGCTAAGGGAAGTAACATAGTCATGCTCATTTGGGATCATCCAGGGTTCCCTGCAAGAAGGGTACAAAAATGGTCTAAATTCTATAGTGAGATTAAACTTAGATGTCTTATGCTGCCTTGCCAATCAACAGGGAACTGGGTTCTCGAACTCTGCGTGTCAAAGCAGGAGAGAGGTTGAAGGTGCTATTCCTGTTTCTTTGTATGTTTCACAGGTATAAGCAGAATCCCAGGAAGGATGGCCAATATCCTATTTGTAATAAATTTAATTTGGGAGGGAAAAGAAGGGAGAAACTAAGAGCAACCCTTGCTAATAAGGAGACTCAGAGCTCCCCGCACACTTCTGCCTCCCAGGCTCTGTGTTCTGTGTCCTTTGGACACCTGTAACCTGTTTCCCATCCTGCTGCTGGAGTTGTGATACCCAGTGTTGAGGCAGCAAACTTGTCTTCAACAGGTGTTTTGAAAAAGCAACCCCAGTGAATCAAATATTTTTGAGTCTTAAAAAATTATCTCAGAATGCAAATATATATATTTGATAATGTAGCTACCTATGCCTTAATTTGTCAACTTCTCTTCCTCTGCATCAGCCATGTCAGTAACTTAGTTTATCCTCTCATTTTTTGACATTATATAATGTGATGCTTTAGATCAATCAGGCCTACACACTGAGTTACAGCAATGGCTTTTCATAATTTCCCATCTCCTAAATTTTGGTTCTATCAACTTATTCCCCACCCTTGCATGAAAGGGACCTGCAATGTGAATATTTTACTTTCTTTTAAGATGTGTTTATTTATCTTAGAGAGAGAGAGAACATGAGCGGGAGGGGCTTAGGGAGGGAGCATCTGAAGGAGACTCTGCTGAGCCCAACACAGGGCTATATCTCACATTCTTGAGATCATGACCTGAGCAGAAACCAAGAGTTAGCCACTTAACCATGTGTACCACCCGAGGTGCCATGTGAGTATTTTACTTTTACTCTAGTTTCTTCCATAAGTACATGGACATTTCTTTCTTTGTCCCATCTCACCATTCCCTTTTTCTGCTTTTCTGTGGTGCCCTAAAACGAAGAGGCAAGAGGAAACCAACTTTTTTACTCTTGTCTATTCATCCCTAATCTGCAATCGTAGACAGGTTTCCTCCTCTATTCTGAAAGGACAATTTCACCTACCTTACCTCTCACAGAGTTGTTCTAAAATGTATTCTAAAATTAAGATGTCCATTGATCAACTAATAAGAATCTCAAAGAATTATAAAAAAGATGGGATGAGCCTCATTGTGTGGGTAGGGTAAAATGTACACTATTTCTGAGATGGATTGGATAAAAAATTGCAATCTGGTCAGGGGTTTGAATTGCTAACAATGTACAGTTATTCATATAAAACAGAGTTAGAGAGAGTGGTGTTGATGAGTCAGCTAGAAACACAGGCCAGTTAATTAATTAATAGCACCTGTGAACACCCAAAGGCACTAAATCCTAGACCCCAAAATGAAGCTCTAGCTCTGCACAGAAACCATGTTCAGAACTGTGTAAAGCTACAAGTTGACTTGAATAAATTGAGTAAGATATGAGATGTTTTTCTTGGAAAGAAGAGATGTAATCTCAGCCTTGGATAGAAAAAATTTCCCTAGGCCAAGATTTAGGAGATAAAAACACAAGATATCTCCAGCATCCACATTACAGACTTAAGTTAAGGGAATAAAAATATCTCAGTGGTTGAGTTGAGAAAGCAAGTCAAGGAGATGAAGATCTACAGCTGCTTTAAGAGGAACTATATATTAGAATATTCATAAATTCAAGGTAGTTTTAATAAGTAAGTGTATATTACTTTTCTTGAATCCACCACGATCCTTGGATGCATATTTATTTTCTGCAAAGAACACAATGATCTGGAGTGGTCACTCTTCCACTTCCTTATCAGAGTTCTTCAAATTTTGATCATGTGAGGATCTTGTTAAACTACAGACTATGATTCAGTAGGACCTGTAGATCTGCATTTCTATCGAGTTCCCAGGTGATGCTCTTGGTCTGCTGACCACCTCGTGGCCAAGTTTACACAACCTGAGAGACAGTAATCTAAGATGGTCAAGTTTATGCATTTTTTGGCATAGATTCAAATCTGCCTAGATTTGAAGCTTGACTGCTTTATGATCTTGGGGAACTTACTTAACCTCTCTCTACCTTAATTTGCTCCTCAGTAAAAATGAGATTAATATTAGCTACCTCCTAGTGTTGTCAGTGGAATTAAAGGAGTTGATTTATATAAAGTTTTTAGAGAGGTTGATAGCACTGCTAGTTGTATGCATAGTTTATTAAGTTTACCAAATCAAAAATACCTCTTTTGACCTACTTCAGTACTTTGTATACCAACTGATTAAAAAGGGAAAGGTGACTAATTGGATCTTGTGTGCTTATCCTATCTCTTCACATGACCCTTGTCAGAGGGCAGGATGTTCACACAGTCTGGGTGTTTTCACTTAGGATGATTGTGACATGCTCTTGGATTTTTCCGAATAAGGACCCAGCTGGACCTTTTGCTAAGACCTGTTGCAGAGGAATATGAGGAGTAGAGATGTGTTATAGGGAATCCTCTAAATAGGTTGATTGAAATACAGTCTGATTTATGTACATAATCCCAGTGTATCCTCAAGACATACACAAGACATACACAGGAATAAGTAATTTAAGCCCCATTCTACTGCATAGGAAGCTATTAGATGAGTGGGTGAAGTAAACCAATGTCACCTCACTGGTAAATGGCAGTGGTGCAGTATCAATCTAAATATGTCTGATTCTGACATCAAACATTTAGTCAGAATGTATTCCTCTACCACCAAAAGATTTTGTATAATTTTTTTTTAATATTCAACATGCTATCTGTTTTAATGAGTTCTAAGCTCCCTTGAGAAACTTTGTGGCACTGAAAAGAATATAGAACTGGCACCATGAACTCTGTTTCCTTCTACCACACTTCTTCTGCAGGGCGGACCCAGGGGAGGACCATTCACATGGGCCAAAAGGCTGTCATGGCTGCATGCCTTTGAGGGACTCAGTGGTTCTTTTTAATGAGAAATGGGGGAAATGCCCCGAGGGTCAAAAGTTGACCTCAGCCCTTTCCTCTCTAGCTTCAGAACACTATTCTAGTTCTCATGCTTCTCACTTAACTCTCTGTGTGTAAAGACAAGTGGGCAAGCTCCCCCCAAACAAATCTTTATTGGGCTACCTCTTTAGACCGTTAATAAAATCTCTTGGACAAAAGTCTGCCTTCTCCCCACGTGGCTAGCCTCCTGAATAAAGTTCATATTCCTTTTCAGTCAAAACTCATCTCTTGAGTACTGGACTTTTGAGCAATGGGCAGCTGAACTTGAAGATCAGTAACAATTATATGTGAGACAGATCATTGTGTTGTTTGAGCATGACTAGTTTTTATTTTTGTTTTAATGTATGATTACAAACAGATCCATTTATAATGGGCATCAAAATAAACATTTCTTCGACGACTGACTAAGGTTGATAGTGATTCCATTTTACTTCAGAATATGAGTAGTTATGCAAGCTGATTCCCTCTCTAGGGGGCCTGCTCGTGTCCCTCTTCAGGAAAGTTACAACCTGGAAGAAAATCTGGCATACTTGCGGTTGCTGCGGGAGAGAGCATTTCTGTTTCCCTTGTTTTCCTTCGGCTGTGTACACTCACTCCAGTCCCTTCCGGCTCGATTGGGTCCCCTCCTCAAGCTCATGCTGATGTGTCCTCTCCCTTGACGTAGACCAGAGGCATTGATGAGCAGCAGGTTTCTTTAGTCATCAACTATGACCTTCCCACCAACAGGGAAAACTATAACCACAGAATAGGTCCTGGTGGATGATTTGGCCCTAAGGATGTGGCTATTAACAGGGTGGCAGAAGAAGACAAGAGGACTCTTCAAGACATCGAGACCTTCTTCAACACCTCCATTGAGGAGATGCCCCTCAATGTTGCTGACCTCATCGGAGGGGCTGTCCTGCTAATTAGCCCCACCCAGGGTACAGTCTGGGGGGCTGAAGAGGAGCAGGAGAGGGGAGGGAAGGGATCCAAGGGATGGACATCTTGTCATTTTTTTTCTTTTTTTTTTTCTTTGAATAAATGTCACTTTTTGAGGCAAAAAAAAAAGAATATGAGTAGTTAAATAGTGTGGCTTAATTCTGTCAAATTATGACTAATATAACTCATGACAAAAGGATGATACAGTACTTAAAACTCAGTAGTTACTAGATGGAGCATAAGATGGCAGAGAAGGAGGAAAAACATTCACCTGGACACCCTTCATACCAAACAAAATCTCATTATACTTGGATGCAACTAGTCACATGGCCAACACCAGTGATCTTTACTAATGGGTATGAGCAGTAGCTAAAACAACCATGATGCTATTTACCCAAGATTTTATGAGATCTGAATACATACTACATTCACATCACAATATATACATACTTGAATCACTAGATTAATGTACACACACTCTCTCACACATTCATTCAATAGTTTGTTAACTATGTATCAACATTTTTCTGCCTAGCAATTGCTAAGGCCACAAAGGTGAAAATGGTACGATCTTTTTGTCAAGGAACTTGTAGGGGAATCCAACAAATGTAATCACAATACTATGTGTTGAAGACTTTGCTGGTCATAAATCAGGGACCTAATGGAAGAGTAATGCAATAGGATATCAGAAAAGTATTCTTAATTAAGTAATATACAACAAGGTTGGGGCACCTAGGTGGCTCAGTCAGTTAAGTGTCTGCCTTTGGCTCAGGTTGTGATCTCAGGGTCCTGGGATCAAGTTCCACAACAGGCTCCTTGATCAGTAGGGAGTCTCCTTCTTCCTCTCCTCCCTGTTACTGCCCTCTCTTTCTCTATCTCTGTCTTTTTCTCTCCAGTAAATAAGTAAAATCTTAAAAAAAAAAAGTAATATACAACAGGGTTATTCATCTTTAATTTGGCAAAAATAGGTTTATGACCGGGTGCTTACCTATGCCATATTGACCCAAAAAATATACTGTAGTTTCAAGCACAATACAACACACACACACACACACACACACACACACATCTAGAAATACAGTTTGCAGACACAGTACTGCTCACATGCTTGTTAAGGATACCAGAAATTGTAAGATGATATTTCCTTTATCTGCTGTATTCTGTCTGAAAATGATTTTTTGAAGAATGTGTTTTCCTTTTCCTTTCTGAAAAAGGTCATTAGACTCTAGTTAAATCTTGATTTTTGTGCATACCCAATGAAATTGGGAGAAAGAGAAACATTATTGAAAGTAAATCACTTTCCTATCTCTCCACAGGAGGGTACTATTTCAAAAGGCAAAATCCTTCCCAGAGTCAAAGCAGAGTGTGAAGGTGGAGGAAGGGGAGGGTTGAGGGTGAGTGATTGGATTGGCTGCCACACAGAGACCTCTGCCTTTTTATCCAAATCAACGTGGGTGGCAAGAGTTAACCCAGCTCAAAAAAGCCTCCTTCAGGAGGGGATCTTTCACGGGCAGCTAAAGTCAGTGACCAAGGCCATCCTGCGACAGGAAGAAGAGATGCTCCTGAAATTCTCAGTGTTGATCCTTTGGATTCAATTGGCATGTGAGTTTGACAAGTTCCCGGTTATACTAACTGAAAATCCAAGGGAAAATTAAAGGAAGAAAGGGAGAGAGGGAGGGAAGGAGAAGGGGTATAGGAGCGAGGAAAAATCTTATCAGGCTGGGAAAGAGGCCCCAGGGCCCTTCCCCAGCACCCACTGCTTTTTTTAAACAGGGGAGAGCACCCAGCAACTGGAACAGAGTCCTCGCTTTCTAAGCATCCAGGAGGGAGAAAATTTCACTGCCTACTGCAACTCCACGAGCACTTTCTCCAGCTTTCAGTGGTACAGACAGAAGCTTGGGGAAGGTCCAGTCCGCTTGATGACATTATCTAAGGGAGGAGAAATGAAGAAGCACAAGAGACTAACAGCTCGGTTTGGTGAGTTGAGAAAAGACAGCTCCCTGCTCATTACTGCAGCCCAGCCTGTGGATGCCTCCATCTACCTCTGTGCAGGTGCACAGTGCTCTCAGGGCACCTGCCACCTGCACCTGAACCCCGATGCAGGCTCTGTCACACTGTTTTCCCTGGTTCCTCCTCCCACATCTCTTGACATGAACAGTGGTAACAATCTCAGCCTCTTGTGGAATCATCTCCGCTTTCTTTCCAGGTATTTCCCACATACACTGGAGAACAAGATTCCTCTGTTATAAGATGAACTTCTAGAAATGCAGCTCACTATTTGTACCAGTAAAAATATGGGTCTACAGCTCCCTGGGGAGGGCAGTGAAGGAGGAAGGAAAGGAGTCGGAACAGAGGGACAAATGGCAGATCTCAGCCACAGGCAGATCTCAGCCACAGCCACATCATAATTCCGAGGAGTCGTTCCATCTTCCTAAAGACCAAGGCAGGGATGATTTGTAACAAGGAGACAGAAGTGAATGATTCTGCAGCTTTATTCTAGTAGAGTTGATAAAATTGCTACCTCCCGGTCTATTAAACTAAAATAAAAGGATAGTAAAAAGTAAGTAGAAGAAAGTTGGTACTTTTTTTGGCAGAAAAATGCCTAACATATACTCCAGTAACATCCAACTGTGATTTCAAAGTAATATCCCCATTTGGTGGCTCTGAACTGTTTTAACATTAACTACAATTGCCTGTATTTACACAGGATTTGCTTGGCGATTATTAGACTTTGAATGGCAGATATCAATAACTCCAACTTCTCAAGGCTGAATAAGATAGGATATTTTTGGTTTTTAAAAAAATCCTCTATTTGAGTGTAGCTGACACACAACGTCACATTACTTTCAGGTGTAGAACATAGTGATTCTACAAGTTTATCCATCTTGCTATGATCACCATAAAGGTAACTACCATCTGTCACCATACAATGCTATTAAAATATCATTGGCCACATTCTCTGCTATGCCTTTTATTCTGGTGCCGTGCCTGTACCTCTCACTCCCCTTCCCCCTTGTTGTTTACCCCTTATCCCCTCCCTTCTGGAAGCCACCAGTTTGTTCTTAAGAAGTTGGAAGCTGATGGTTCCCTCAGCCTGAGAAGCCTCCCACTGGCCCACTTTTTTTTTTTTTTAAAGATTTTATTTATTTGACAGAGAGAGATCACAAGTAGGCAGAGAGGCAGGCAGAGAGAGGGAAGCAGGCTCCCCGCTGAGCAGAGAGCCTGATGGGAGGCTCGATCCCAGGACCCCGGGACCATGACCTGAGTCGAAGGCAGAGGCTTTAACCCACTGAGCCACCCACACGCCCCCCCCTTTTTTTTTTAAAGATTTTATTCCACTGGCCCACTTTTATACTTGAAGAACTCCTATTTGTATCTAAAGCAAGATGATATAATGCAAAACACATGGGTTTTAGAGTTATAAAAACCAGGTTCAATTCCCATGTGCAATTTTCTAGCTCTGTCTCCTTAGGCAAGTATTCATCTTCATCCAAACTTCCTATTAATACATGAACTACCCATCTTCTTGAACTTCTGTGACTTAAATGAGATAAAATATGTAAAATTATATGAAGTCCCAGGTGCAACTTATATACTCAACAAATGACCTATAAATACGATTATCACTGCCTCTAAAGAAATGTGATCACTACTGTGAAATTTTTACTGACTTCTCAAGGAGGAAACACTTCATCACTGCCCAATATTCTGAACCCCCACCTTAGTGGTCAAGAAGGCAGACATTGCAAGTTGCCAACCTAGTCACCATTGTCTTCTGCCTCCTTATTAACAAACCATCAGTGTCGATTTGGACTATCTCCCAACTATCTCCTCACCTCAAGAAAAAAAAAGCGGGGGGGGGGGGGGGCACCTGGGTCGCCCAGTCTGTTAAGCATGGGACACTTGGTTTTAGCTCAGGTCATGATCTCAGGTTCATGGGCTCGCCCCACATCAGGCCCCACACTTAGCAAGGGTCTGCTTCTCTCCCTTCTCCCTCTGCTCCTCCCCACACTTTCATGCTCTCTGTCTCTGTCTCTTTCTCTCTGTCTCTCTCTATCTCAAATAAACATATAAATCTTTAAAAACAAACAAACCCGCACTATGTCTCACATCCTTTCTTACAACTAAGGGTTGCACATAACACAGTTCTGACCAATGAGATATAATCAGAAACCTGCTAGGAGTTTCCTGTAATGGTTTTGCTGTCCTGGTACTACATTTTCCTGTCCCCCTTCCCAATTATTTTCTTCCTGCAACACAGAAGTGATAACTTTATCAAAAAAGCATATGTCTCCTCCCCAATCCCACATGTGTCCTTTACATGTCAAGTCAAATACCTCCCCCACATTTATTTGTGCATGAAAATTGAAAAATTTTAATAAACCATTATTTGGTTGAATTTTCTGTTACTCACAACTAAACTGTAGCGGGATTGACAAAAAATGGGTTTGTGATTTTCGGGGTTCATGTGTAAATGCAGAAAAAAAGATGTGAACAAAGTGCTGTGTTTACACAAAGAAGGAACCTGCATTTATATTGATTATACGTACTTCTTGAAGTATTAATGTTCTTATAATTTTTTTATTAAGAAAAAAACCATCTTCCACAATAAGCGGCCTCATTTAAAAATTTCCATCAATTTCCTACACTCATGGGAGACTATGGAATTCAGTTTCTCATCTGGCCTTTTAACCATAGACAATATCAGTTTCCATGTAAATAATTAATAACTGTAGTCTTATGTTTTTTCCCCTTTTAGATTCCAAAGGTTATTTTTTGTTGTTGTTTTAAATTCAGTATTACTCCAGGAACCTATTCTAAAGAACTCCCTGAAAGTTTTATTATATGGAACTCCTTCATCTTGAAGATTGTAAGGGCAATTATGAATTAAAGCTAAAAAAATAAATTCTAATTCTCCCAGTATAAAAAGGAAAAACACTCGCCCTCTCCCTTTTCTTAAAGTATTTACTTTAGAAAACTTGTAGTTATGAATTTCTCTGTCCCTTTGAGATGTATAAATCTTTTAAAAAGCTGAATAAATCTCTTGCCAGTTTTATAATCCAAGAATATTTTTTTCAAGCACCTGGAAGCCATCTCGTTGAAATGGAATCATCAAGAACGATGGCACTCCTCTCTCTCAGTTTCTGTGGGAGGATAGGAGACTGAACTCCACAGGCACCTAGCTCTAAGTTGCAAACTTGCCTTCTGTCATAAGGATATGAGAAATTCTTCTTTCAGATAAAGGCAATTAGCCAACACAGGTGCTATCCCAATTACCAGGTAAATTAAGGAGGAACTGTGACAAATGGCCCTGTCAAGTCCTTTTACCTGAGGACTAGTTATTGTTTATTTTGAGAAAATGCTTATAATGGGTTGTTTCTGTGGGGCTATATAAAGGGGTAAAATTTCTTGCTGTTTTTTTTTTCAATCTCTTTAATGGATTGCCCGTGGTGCCTGTCACGTTCTGGCTTAATGATTCTTCAATAATAAATCTGTTTTCTTTCCTCTCTTCCTTTGGGGAGAGGTGTTTTGGACTGGCAGGAGATTTTGTTTTTATTGTCCCAGAAGATGGCTCCTGTGCCTTTCCATAATCACTCTTCTTCACTGGCTGTCTCCCTGAAAAGTGACCAAACACTGGGAAAAGTACAAAGCTTCTCATGGCTCTACCGCTTAGTGGCTGTGTAACTTTGGGCATTTTAGAGGGGAATGAGTTTCTCCCAAGTACCTTGGAAGTAACCACAGTACTTAGAGTGTCATCATGAGGATTAACAGTGTTTTGTGAATTACCTAGCACAACGGATTAAAAATGAAAAAACTGGAGAGTAGGAACCACAGCTTGGAACTTCATTGTGTCCTGGGATATGCTCTGTGTATATCAGGGAATATAGAAAGGGCTGTTCCTGTCTTGGGGACAGAGGGGCGTTTGCCACAGCCATCATGCTTGTGGGGCCTAGAAGCTGAAGAATCCTCTGCCCTACCACCGCCATTCAGAGCAATTATTTCTAAGAGCACCTGGGCCACTCATCATGCTCCGGGAGCATTCTGAAACATGCTGCTTTGTTTTGTTTTGTTTTTTAGAATTAAAAAGGAGTTTGTTAATTTTTTTAAACTACATACAATTTTATTTATTTTTTATTTTTTATTAACATATAATGTATTATTTGCCTCAGGGGTACAGGTCTGTGAATCATCAGTCTTACACAGATCACAGCACTCACCATAGTACATATCCTCCCCTGTGTCCCTCACCCAGCCGCCCCATCCCTCCAACCTCCTCCCCCTCCAACACCACCTCCCCCTCCAACAACCCTCAGTTTGTTCCCTGAGATTAAGAGTCTCTTATGGTTTGTCTCCCTCCCGATCCCATCGTTTCATTTTTCCCTCCCATCCCCCCACAAACCCCAGCCCTGACTCTCAAATTCCTTATATCAGAGAGATCATATGAAAATTGTCTTTCTCTGATTGACTTATGAAATAGGCTGTTGATGCCAAAGGCCACACTCAGAAACCCTGGGTCAGGACTGCATTGCTCCTAGTACATGGTGTCAGCACGAGGTTAGTCCACGAGGGAACACTTGACCCTGAGAAAAGTACATTTCAGCTTTCAGGATCCATTGCTAAATGAAGAATGCAAATCCCTCAAGCAGAAAGACAGCTACTAATTTAAGCCAGGGCAGCAGAGGAGGAGAAAGAAATAGGTGGGCCAGAGAACTGTTAATAACATACATGATCCTGCTTTCTTATCACCCATTTTCTTTTTACCTCCAAAAGTCAGAATGAAGCTGGAGATTAAAACAAGACAATTTGTTTCATTCTTCTGTAATTTCTGGGTTTCATGAATCCATATTTTTTAGCATCAGGGACCACTATGAGCTTTCATTTATTTGTGTAAAGATTGTTGTTCTTCTCTAAGCCTTGCCTATACCTCATGTAAGATCAGAAATTGAAGGATAAGAAAAATAAAAACAAAGAAAGACGCCAAGAAAGAAGAGGTAAAGTACCTAAGGGCAGAAGCAGGTGGAAAAACAAAGGGTAAAAAAAATGGCTGAGGATTGTTTGAACTGAAGACCATTGTCTACATGAATCTCTCAGCAGAGCATCAGAAACACTTAGGGCCAGGGGTTTGGGGCGAGTGGCTGTCCTATGCATCTTAAATATTTAATAGCATCCTTGGCTTCTACTTAGTAGATGCCCGTGGCAACTGTGGAGGCCGAGAAAAATTAAGGCCATCCCACCTCAGGTTTAGCCTTAGCATAAGTACAGCCATCTTAGCTTCGGCAGCCATCTCAGGCCCAAGGGCTGAACTTTCCTTTAGTTCCAGGGACTCCCACCCTGCTTTAGTTCTAAGAAAGTACCCCATCCTGCAACACCCCGGCAACAACTAATCAGCTTACTGCAGAAAAGTCTGAAACTTCTCCTCCTCCGCCCCCACCCAAGCCTCTTGTAATGACCCATAAAAACCCCTGCCTTAACTAGCCTCAGGGTCCAAGTCCCTACTCCGCTGCATCGGGTATATTCGGGCCCAAGCTTAAGCATGTCACCTCGGGGTCCAAGTCCCTACTCTGCTGTGTTGGGTATACTTGGGCCCAAGCTTAAGCTTGTCATATAAACCCTCGTGTGATTATATCGGTGTTGGCTCCTTGGTGGTCTCTTAGACATGAAAACTTGGATGTAACAGCAACCCCTTCCCCTCCCCAGTTGTGACAATCAGAAATGTCTCCAGGCATTGCCAGATATCCCCTGGAGAGCAATAGTCCTAATTAAAAACTAATTCTCTATACGTTAAATTGATAAAGTGGAAATTTTCAGGAGATAGGTAGATGATAGAGAGAGATGATAGATATTTCAGGTATTGTGTGTATATATATATACATATATGTGTGTGTGTGTGTGTGTGTGTATATATATATATATATATATATATATCCTAAAAGTATTTCCTCTATCAGTTTAACTTATAGACTATTTAACATTTACTTCCTCAATCCTTTTCATATATACATAAAATATATATGAAGTGTGTGTGTGTATACATACATATATATGAAAAGGACTGAGGAAGTAAGTATTTTTCTTTCTACTATTTTGATGAATTTCTTATTTCTATAGTGTTCAAATGTCCTGACCTCTTATTCTATCATTTGACTTTAATAAATTCAACAAATAAGATACATGGAATGTAAAAAAGGTCAATTAGTTATATATATTTGTAATATTTATGTGTATCTATATATCATATATATAATTCATATGTATATATGTACGTGTATATATGTATATATGTATATGTGTATGCATATATACATATATATATAAAACAAGTCATTCACAACTGAGAAAATTTTCTCAGTCTGATCATGTCTCAGTTTTCTGTTCCGTCAGTATCTCTTCCTCATAATATATAAACTGTTTCTCTATTCTCCCACTGAGCTAACATTTTTCCCATTTTTTTTACACAAATTATGCTACATAAACTCAAAGTTTAAAGAAAAAAATATTCTTAAATGTTGGAAAGACAAATCCTCCATTATCCTCCACACACACACTCACCCCTTACAGTGTGGGGAAGGTGCCCTAAGCCACAAGTAGGCAGAGCTTCCCTCTACAAAGCTGAGTGACAGTGCTTTGGAGTGGCTGCTGCCAAATCTATGTAATGAAACTGACAGGTTCCAGATCCAAGTTAGCTTCAAATTCCAGGTATGATGTATACCATTATTTAAAGGAACTTGACGTCAAGGAATATCCATACAACAGAAGAGTCAAGAACCATGCAGACACAAATGGGAGTCCTGCTGGGCCTCTTGTGGATACAAACTTGCTGTGAGTTAAGAACATCCCAGAGGGAACCGGAAGAAATTTCACAACTGACCTTGGAAAGAAGCAAGGGAGGGAAGGAGAAGTGGAGGAAGAGAGAGAACACCAGTCTCTTGGGCTGTGTCCTCTACCATGAGGATGGAGGCTAGGGGAAAATATCCTACACTTGGGAACAGCGAGCCATTTTGCAGTTACCCTCACCCATGCGTATTTTTCTCTTTCTCAACAGGGGTAAGAGTACAGATGAAGGTGGAGCAGAGCCCTAGGGTCCTGATCCTCCAAGAGGGCAGAAATGCCTCTATGATGTGCAATTATTCTATCTCCATGACCAGTATGCAGTGGTTCCAACAAAGCCCTGAAGGACACCTCACGTTCTTGTCGTACATTGCTTCTGGAATGCAGCAAAAAGGAAGACTAAAATTCGCAGTCAATATCAAGGAACGTAACAGCCACCTATATATCACAGACTCCCAGCCTGGGGACTCAGTCACTTATTTCTGTGCTGTGGGGGCACAGTGTTCTCCAGACACCAGCAGCCTGTACATGAAGCCAGAGCTGAAGACCTAACCCAACCCACAGAGTGGAAGCAAGGGCCCAGTATGATTCGAATTGCATGTCCATTGTCTTGCATCTCCTGATTTATGCAGAAAGCAATTCTAAATGAACCACAACTTGGCACTACGGTGCAGGCACGTGCATGGTTCGTCCTGAGGTCCCTGTGGCAATCGAGGTACTAAGTAAATACTACAGATTGATCCACTCTCTCATACCTGATTCTCTTTCTGGACAGGAAGGAGCAGTCAACTTCAATGTGGACAGAGCCTCCCACTTCATCTCTATGAGCAAGAAAGCACCGATCTTACCTTTTTCTCTTCTGCATCTTTCTAGCTTACATCTTTCTAGCTTACAACCCTGGAAAAAGCTCCATGATCCTTTTTCTAATATATTTGAATGGGGATAATAAGAGGAGAAAAAACAAAGGACCACTATTAGTATGAAGGATGGGCAGAGCTTTCCACATCCCAGACCAGAGAGTTAGCCACCTGCTTCCATGCAGTGGACGCACAGAGCTTCCCATCTGAAGCCTGACCCCAGGAGTGTGACTGTAGTCCCTGAAACCAGCAACACGGGAGAGATGTTTGCATGCTTTCACTCACTTCTACCATGCTGTGGAGAGCTGCACATTTGATCACAGTGGTTCCACTTTCAAGACACTTGGAAATACTGATGAATATTCAATGTAGTGAACATATCTGTCCTAGATTAAACCATGCCTAACATCCTAATCCCTAAGTCAGGGAACCAGTGAATTAGCAAATCCAGTTAGAAGATCCCTGAAACCTAATTATAAGGCTTATGTTAAATGGGTATTTTCGCCCCGAAAGCTGTTTTCTTCCCTACACTATAGCACAAGCTCATGTATGAAGGGGAATCATAAAAAAAGTCAAACCTAAGACATAAGGAAGTGTCAAAGAAAGAGCAATGCTATGCTTTGTAATCCTTCTCTTGTTTTTTGTTCCAGCTTTTTACAGTGCATTTAATTCCTCATTCTGTTCATATTTAATACTACCTATTTATACCATTTCCCTCTCTGTTATTATTTGGAAAGCCATTGGAAAAAAGCTAATTTCCAATAACAAGTATGCTATATCATCTTGGGCGAATAAGTCACACTTTTTGTACCTCAGCATTTCCTCATTTAGCTCAGTGAGGACAGTGTTTCCTGCTGCCATTACTCATACTTCCATACATTCAATTATTCAGCAAATATTTATTGAATCCCTGTGAGATCCTGGATAGGCACTTTGACTAAATGAAGAGTTCCTTTCATTGAACAAACAGTTTAGTGAAGAATACATTTTTGCTTTCATAATGTTCCTGTAAATTAAGAGAAGAACTGAATTAAGAGAGAAAAGGATATCATGAAAACCAATAGCTGTCTGTCAGTGATAGCTTTCTGGAGTATGTGACGCCCCAGCCTGAAACCTAATAGTTTAATAGAAGTTCATCAGGCTGAAGGATGGAAGAGGGTGGGGAAAAGTGCTTTAGGAAAACTGTGGGTGGGGTGTGTGTGTGTGTGTGTGTGAGAGAGAGAGAGAGAGAGAAACAAGGTAGATCATAGCAAATTTAAATCCTGAAGTATAATATGCAAATGATAGGATGTCACCATGTATGGGTGACTCTCATGCTATGAGAGACTTAAAATAAACCAGATCCTTGAAATAAGTTGTTTATATATTATAAGACAGTAAGGTGAAGGGTATTGGGAGCACTCAGCATGCCTACATACTTACAGAGCATGGACAAGGATAACTGCATTGAGGACTAATAAAAAGAATTGTGAAACTAATTAATGATAAGAAACCTTGCTTTTCTAGAGACCCTGATTCCTTTTTAAATGTGAAGGCATTTCTAAATAAGCTGCACAGGATATGATAAATATAATACATAAACATGATACATTTTGACTATCGAATAAAATGGACAATTGCCTTTAAAGAGAGGAAATACCTGAGAGTATTATCTTAAGAGAAAAATATTTTCTGTTCTTGCAGTATAGCTGATAATGGAATTATCTTCTAGCTGTAAACTACTATAAAATTGGAAAACAAAAGAAAGAAGTGTTTTCAAGGAGTGCAGACCGTGAATGCTTGCAATTCTTGGGAGAAAGCAAGCCTGCAAAGGGACTCCCCTGTGCACTCAGCATTATCTCTCCTGGGACTGTTTTCTACACCTCAGCACAAGGACTTGGAGCCCAGCAGAGAGCAGGAGGCTTGATGAATGGCAAAAACAGAGATGATAATCAGGATTGTTAATATAACTAGGATCAGCGGGAAACTGGTACTGGAGAGAAATGAGCCTCATATAATAGGACTGTGACATCGGTACAGAGGTTTTTCTGAGCCTACACATAAACTGTGCATGCACAGAGAGAAACATTGGAAAGCCTGGCAGAAAACAGCATCTGAGGGGGCACCTGGGTGGCTCGGTGGGTTAAGGCCTCTGCCTTCGGCTCAGGTCATGATCCCGGGGTCCTGGGATCGAGCCCCGCATCGGACTCTCTGCTCGGCGGGGAGACTGCTTCCTCCTCTCTCTCTCTGCCTGCCTCTCTGCCTGCTTGTGATTTCTGTCTGTCAAATAAATAAATAAATAATCAAAAAAAAAATGAAGAAGAAAAGAAAGAAAGTAAACAGCATCTGAGGGTCTAAAAGCTCCAAAGAGATTTCAGAGGTTGCGCTATGCTGAGAAAACACTGAAGTTCTGGCCTTTCCAGAGCAAAGAGGTCTTTCTCAGCACCTTAGACGTTCAATTGAGTTACCAGAATAAGGACTGAACACTAGGAGAAAGGGCTATGACTAAAACAAAAAGAAAAATGAAAAGAAAAATATCTCTGCTGTAACAGAGATTAAAGAGAGGTTAAAGTCAGCCTCAACAGAATCTAAGTGATCTGACAGTAATTTAACAAAGTTAATATTTTCTAGAGAGAGACAAAATAATCCAGGGTTTCTGCAATTATTACCCACATACGTAGCACACAATAAAAAATAATAAAAATGTCATGAAGCAAGAACAAGGGTTACATAATGAATAGATGCAGACCCAAACTGATTCACATTTGGAGTTGACACACAAAGATTTCAAAATAAATATGAGTGCATTGTCCAGCACTGTCTCCTGTTGCTGACTCTGGTGACCAACCACTACCATCTATCTGGCAATGGACTCATGGGGATGATAACCAGATGGGGCAGTAGCTTCCCTAGATTCCTCCATAAACTTCTCCTCAAGTCACACTTCCACAGCTAGATGTGCTTGGTTCTTAGATTGACTGGTTAGGGATTCCTTCTCTGACTATCCAGCTGCCCTTAGACCTTCACTACCCTGGCTCATGTCACAATCATGTAAGATGAATTTCCTGTAATTTACCTTTATCCCACGGCACTTATGGTAACTCCGCTTCACTGACTGTACCCTATTGATATCCTAGGCAAGAATATAAGTGTATAAAATGAGAATCTTTTTCATTTTCAAGAAATGTGTGTCCAGATAAGGATTGGAAGAAGTAATAGTCAGAAATCTAGTATATGTGCTTGCTAGAGCCACCATAACAAAATAACCATTGTGTTTTCCTCAGTAAGAACTCTTACATATCATGCCATGTTGTAAGGATGTAGCTTCACATTAGTCATCCAATTTAGACCAACAAGTATTTAAGATCAAAGATTGTTCCATAACTATGTCTAGAACCTTAAACCAAACACAGTGCCAGGTACCTCATAGAAATGAAATAAATGTTGATAAAATATTTAAATACATGAATGAGTCAGAGAACATTCCTTCACTAGAAAGTTTGAATTATAAGGGTTTAAACTATATAATATGAAACACAGACAATTTATCAGATTGTCCTGAATTGGTTGGTTAGTGTGACCTGGAATATCAGTTTCATTATTATTCAAATAAAATTTTTAAATGTTTCTTTTAAAAAAAAGATTTTATTGATTTATTTGACAGAGAGATCACAAGTAGGCAGTGAGGCAGGCAGGGAGAGAGGGGAAGCAGGCTCCCTGCTGAGCAGAGAGCCCAATGCCAGGCTTGATGCCAGGCTTGATGGCAGGACCCTGAGACCATGACCAGAGCTGAAGGCAGAGGCTTAACCCACTGAGCCACCCAGGTGCCCCTAAAATGTTTCCTCCCATATAAAATACACATTGAAAATTATTTATTTTGTGTTCTGTGTCCTTGCTCAAATCAATTCTAAAAACTTATTTTGAGATTTATCATTAGCTGAAATCATTAGTTGCCCTACTGATTAAGCATTGAAAACACAAATAGATTCTTCTTGCCTAGTCCATTGGATTCAAATGGGGAGACATAAGCTATTATATAGACCAAGAGTGAATATAAACAAACATGCTGCCTTTTGGCAACTTCTGGTGCCTTTCAAGATTATGGCTTCATGCTGTTTATAAACTTTACAGGATTATGTAATGTTTTCTCATTTGACAATAAAGAATACACGAAATGATCACATCTCAGTTCTAAGAGAGACAGTCCAATGCAGAGGATGATTTAATACAGAGGATAGATTCTGTTGTGTTGATTTGTGTTTTTAAGAGAAGTGTCCAGAATTCATATGAGCATTAATTGCCTTGTGGCATTTATTTATTCAGGGCAAGTATAGACAGCCTTAAAGACCATGTTACAATGCAATTACATTAAAGGCTAAGCTATCAAACTCCCTGTGTTCTAAATCTATAACCATGATAAAGACATCATACCCTGTGTTCTCCCAAAACACAACCACTCTCTTATTTTAACATTTTTATGGGGCAGGGATTGCAAACTGATTTTTAGGAACAGAGAAATGCATTTTCAGATTTTTCTACAGAGGACTAAAGGGGGCAGTGCTCTCTTTCATAAAGATAAACGGCTAAAAACAAGGTTGTTCATATGCGAAATAGGAGGCTCTGGGGAAGGAAATGAACAAAGTGCAGGAAGTTGAAGTCAGATTTATGGTTGCTTGGGCAGAAGAGAAGACAGCCTGAGTCCACAGGAGAAATGGACAAGCTCCTGGGAGCATCACTCTTGATTCTGTGGCTTCAACCAGACTGTGAGTTCTGGGCGGGAGGTCTGAATCTGGCAGAAAACCTCCACGAGGCAATCCAAGGCTGGGAGATGACATAATTGGGAACTTGTGTTTTATTTTGTTTTGTGTTCCGGCTTATGATGTTTTTCTGTGGGGACTTTAAGAATAAAATTTAAAATCTCTTATTCTCTTTCTGAACAGGGGTGACTAGTCAACAGAAGGGTGACCAGCAGCAGGTCAAGCAAACTCCATCCTTAAGTGTGCAAGAAGGAAAGATTTCTATTCTGAACTGTGACCACAATAATGATTTATTTGATTACTTCTCATGGTACAAAAAATATCCTTCTAAAGGTCCCAATTTCCTGATATCGATACGCTCATTTACGGATAAAAATGAAGATGGAAGATTCACAGTCTTCTACAACAAAAGTGCCAAACACCTGTCCCTGCACATTGCAGGCTCCCAACCTGGAGACTCAGCCTTGTACCTCTGTGCAGCAAGTGCACAATGTTCTCCAGGCACCTGCAGCCTATACCCTAACCTGCAGCTGGGTCCTTGCCTCTTTGGGGTCTCTACTGGGAGGCACCTACTTGCTTCCATTTATGCACAGCAGTAAGAGAGGCTGTGCTTTAAAGTAGGTGAGTGGGATGAACTTTAAAGAAGACTAGATACATAGCAAGTCCTACAAATGAGTTAAGGATGTTCCTTGGGTTTTAGGGTGTCAAAAAGTCTAATCAGTCTCACAATTAGGGAGAGGCTACTATTTAGCTAAAGCACCCATCTCTGCTGATGCAGAGACCAGACCCTGGAATGAAGATATAGTTTCCCCTGTAGCTCAGGGGAAAAGATTCCATCGAGATGGGGAAACCAGGGTCCTACTGCAAGTTCTCCCAGTGAATGTTTGTGTACCTTTAAGTACTAGCAATTATGTGCTTCATTTTTGTGTCAAATAAACAAAATAATCTCTAATCATTGCTTCTGGATAATTGTACCTTTACATTAAATGCGTTTGAGGATGTACATGTTATAAGTCACAATCATTTATTTGTTTCATCACTCACAAGATACTTCCAAGCATTGCTTCAGTAAATCACTTACTGTGTTTTCTTTTCCTGAGGAAGACATTGAACTATTTGACACACTGTCCATCAGTAAAAGGTGCTGCCCTGTGGATCATGATAATAAATAAAAGCATGTCATGAAGACGGTCAGCTGCAAGGATCTTGTTTTGGGTAGCCATCCTGATTCCCAGATGACATGGTCACATCGCATTTGAGTATGTAGGATGCAGTTCAAAGTGTGAAGAGCCAGGCCAAGATCATTCTAAGACTTAGAAGATGTAAGAAATATCCCAAATATCCCAAATGTGTATTAAGCAGAAGTCTCCAGTAGCTTGTCAATTAATCAAAAACACAAGCAGTTTGCGGCTTCAGACTTAAGTGATCTGACTGGCCCAAGTTACTTACCTGGGAGTCCCCTTTCCAACAAATGAGTGGTAATGAAATGAGTGTCATAGCTAATAAAAAATATCCTGGTGTTTTATATTCTAACTTCCCCACTGTCAATTTTTATGACTTTAGCAATTTTATTAGTCACTAAGATTTCTGTGAAATACAGGCTAGAACAAGTTGATGCTGCAGTCCACTGAGTACATGATTCCACTCAAATGTTTACTGGGTTTTTTGTTTTTCACTTATGTGATGAATAGAAGGAACTTAGTCAACCTGAATTTCTATGAAAAAAATTTTTTCTTCATGTCTTGAATTCTCAGTCCCTTAAATGTAGAATTTCAAGCTGAAAAGAGAAAAAAGATGCCAACTATTAGAAAGAAAAAGAGAAATAGGATGAAACACCCATGGCTTTCTTGAGAAAACAAGAGACTACTTGTGTACATCATGTATGTGTAGTGTAGTTTGTGTACGTGTGTGTGTGTGTGTGTGTGTGTTTAATATTTGCAAAGGAACTTTCTCCTGATTCTTCACAAAAAGCTAAAAGCATTCCTGAAATATCTTTCTTTTCTTCCACTTTATCTTGCTTGTTTGATTTTATGTTTTTTTTAATTAACATATAATATATTATTTGCCCCAGGCGTACAGGTATGTGAATCATCAGGCTTACACATTTCATAGCACTCACCATAGCACATACCCTCCCCAATGTCCATAACCCAGCCACGCTATCCCTACCCCCAACTCCCAGCAACTCTCAGTTTGTTTTGTGAGATTAAGAGTCTCTTAATTTTTTGTCTCCCTCCTGAAATATCTTTTTAAGAATAAAATCATGTGGCCATTGAAAGTGGTCCCTGAGTTAGGAAGCTACATTACACAGGAGACAATTTCAATAGTCATTCCTTTTTGGATGGGCTCAGAGATTCCAGAGCTCTGGAACCATGAGACATCTAATCATGGAGTGAGTACAGAGCTCACTAGAGAGCCTACCTATTCTCCTGTAATACAACATATTACAGCTTCTCAAAGCCACACCACAGGCTGTTCAATTAAGTACCCACATCTCCTGCTATATCTGTAAGTGACTCTTACAATAATGGTGCATAATTCTAAAACTGAGAGGCTTAAAACAGCAAATCATTTCACTCATAAATTTGTGAACTGACAATTTAGACTGGGCGCAGATGAACACTTCCGGGCTTGGCCGAGCTCACTGTTATGTCTGAAGATCGATAGGCAGTTGGATGGTCTGGAACGGCCTTGGCTAGGATAACTAAGATATTCAACTCTTCTCCACCTGCCTTATCCTCCAGCAGCCTAGGTCAGGCATATTTCCATGGCAATCATGGGGGAGCAAGACTTGAAACATGAAAACATCTTTTAAACCTTTACTTCCATCACAACTTGCAATACCAAATTGGCCAAAGCAAGTCTCAGATTCCCACCACACTATATCACTATGTATTGTACATATATAATGTGTGTGTGTGTATATATATATATATATATATATATATATATATTCCTCATATGTATATTCCACAACAGCAAGAGCTGGCTGGGAAAATATATATATATATAACATGATAGAATATTATATACTATCTTATATAACACATACTATTTATCTATATATATTTTAATATTTATTATATGCTGTATATTATTATGGATTCAATTTTTTATCATTTATTTTTTATTTTTTCCCCAACCTCTCCCTATTTCTTTTACTGCTCAGCTCCTCACAACCACTTTTCTACTCCTTTCTGTAAGTTCAACTTTTTAAAAAAATATTTCAGGGGCGCCTGGGTGGCTCAGTGGGTTAAGCCGCTGCCTTCGGCTCAGGTCATGATCTCGGAGTCCTGGGATCGAGCCCCGCATCGGGCTCTCTGCTCAGCAGGGAGCCTGCTTCCTCCTCTCTCTCTGCCTGCCTCTCTGCCTGCTTGTGATCTCTCTGTCAAATAAATAAATAAAATCTTTAAAAAAAAAAAAATTTCACATACAAGTGATACTGTGCAGTTCATTTAAATTTCAAAAAATATGGAGATATGGATTATCAGTCTAGTTATTGCACATTCCTGTTCTTAACAAAACTATTTCTAACATCCTAAGTCAATAAATCAAATACTTTTTCTCATCTTCAGTTAGATTTAACGTGATTTATAAATTATTAAAACTTAGTTATAAGTCCCATTACAATGGACATTTTTCACTCTGCTTGTTATTTATATTTACCCTATTCCATGTCTATGTATGAGGGAGGCTATAATGCGGGTTAGATTGATACTTTTTCTACATTCCTAAGAGTACAGAAAACACCATACTAAAAAGGGAATGCTATATACAATCTCATCCATATTATTTTTGGTCAAGCTCTATTTCTACACTGTTCACATTTATTCAGTCCCACGCTCATTAATCTATATGCTTTCCTTATTTGATATACTTGAGAAGTGACATTGATAAAGAGTTGCTTTCCACCATTAACCTAGCCATGAGCATGCCAGGTCATCTTGAACAAATGATCAACTTCTTAGCATCTCATATCTGGACTTCATGTGTGGTGCGAGGTCAATAATTACCAGCTAATGTGGCTCTCGGATTTTATTCATTCAATCAACCAAGAGTTAATCATTGAGTACCTGCTAAATTCTATATATGTGTTACATGCTGGGAAAAAAGGAGCTATGAGAAAATAAATAATATCTTCTCTCACTGAATTTGTACTCTAAAATGAGTCAAGAACTAAGCTTAAGACAGCAAAGGCTCATCTGAAGGCTTATAGATTCCACCCCCACCCAGCCTTAGTAGTGAGTCAAAAACAGTGTAGAGTCTGTGATGTGATACCTAAGCTGAGGCCTGGAGTTTAGTAGGAGTTAATCAAGTTGAAGAACAGTAAAGGTGGGGAAAGTGATCTTAAAAATAGGAACAGCACAGGGGAGGGGTACCTGGGTGGCTCAATCAGGTAAGTGTCTGCCTTTGGCTCAGGGCATGATCAATCCCAGGGTTCTGGGGTCCTGGGATCAAGTCCTATGGGCTTCCCACCCAGTACGGAGTCTGCTTGTCCCTCTCCCTCTGCTCTCAGCCCCACCTCCCCGCATACCAGACAGTAAAGATCATAGTGAACTTTAGAACAGAAAGCCAAGGTTATGTCATGAATAAAATTATATATTTATTTATTTATATTTTTCAAACTAACAATGCAAAGTAATCATATTCTCAATTTTACAAATGAGTAATCACATTCTTTGTGAAGTTGCCAAATGTCTTCTCTATTTACTTGAGATTCTTCTAATAGTTCATGTATTGGACACCTGAAATGTACCTTAGGCTTGAATACAGGAGAGTCAATCAAAAAGAAATCAGCATTGTGTCTGCCTTCAGGAAACATGTAATATTGTGGAGTGTATTACAAAATAGTGTGATCAAAGCTACCATAAGAGGCAAGTGAAATAAAAACCACCTAACAGGCATCTAAATTGGAAACAGAGTGTAATGGAAAGCTACCTGGGACAGGTGATGTCTTACTTAGAAAACATTTATCAAAGAGGGAGTCAGGGAAAGAGTATTACAGAAAAAGAGAAATAGAATATCCAAAAGTATAAAGACAAAATTAGTTTAGGAGAATTACATTAAAGGAATTCAGAATGGCTGGAGCATACAATTCAGAATGGGCAAAGTAAATATAAAATGAAAGCAATAGGCAGAAATCACTTTGTGAAAATAATTATAAGCCATTATAAGATGCATGTACATTATCCTGAAGGCATTAATGAGCACTAAAAGGGATCTGAACAAGCAAATGTGCAATGAAATGTTATACTATTTAAAATATTATTTTGTTTTCATATATGCAGATATATGTTTATATATAATTGTATATATTTTTTCCCTTGATTTTTCTTTTTCCTCTTAATGCTGGAGTAATTCTCTCTCTAACACAGTACATTGAGAGGCTCTTCCTCATAGCAAGAAAAGGACATATCTTGGATGTAAACTTACTTTAAAAGGATTCTAGCTAGATGTATGTAATTCCGGGGGAAGAGTGAAAGTGTTGTGATGTCTCTCTGATTGGCTGTCTTCCAAAGCTGCAGCGTTCTGGAAACAATTGCAACGGGCCTCACTCTGAGCTCCAAGGTTAACTGCTGCTTAGGAAGCCCATTCAGAAGCTGACCTAGCCCACTCTCCTGAAAGGGCTTTTGAGCACGCTGTTGTGGCAGTTGGCCTATCAGTACCTGGCTTGGTCTGGGAGAGGCTTATAATTGTGACAGCACCCTGAGGGCAGGAACTGAGTCATCTTTCTGTCCTGGGAAGGATCTTTTTGAGAAGCAGACACAGAGGAAGTGTGGGCCATATTCTGTAATCTGTGAATATGTTTATTTGGAGTGAGGAAGGAGGGGAGGAAATCACCCTTCCTTTTATGAGATTGAGATATCATGAAGGTTTTCTAGGTTCTGATCAGGTATGAGAAGCCAAGAAGTGGAGCAGAGTCCTCAATCCTCGATCATCCAAGAGGTGCAAGACTCAAAGATTTGCAATTCCTCAAAGACTTTATATTCCTTACCTGGGTATGGGCAGAAGCATGGTGAAGGTCCCATCTTCTTGATGATGTTGCTGAAAGGTGGTGATAAAAACAGTCATAACAGAATAGGTGCCACATTGAATGGGAAAAAGCTGCAAACCTCCCTATACATCATGGCCTCCCAGCCCAGCCACACATATGAAAAAAGAAAACAGAAAGTCGCTTTGAGTTGGCGCAAGTTATTGAATTTAGCAGACAAATATAAAGTGCTAAATAAATACGTACAAAGAACTAAAAGAATATGTATTCCAAAAATTGAGTTCTTAATAAGTGAATAGAAAGAAAATCTCAACAGAGAAACGCAAAACCACAAAAAGGAAACAAAAGGAAATCTTAGAATTTAGGACTGTATCAACTAAAAAATTCATAGGTCGGGCTCAACAGCAGATTGGGTGTGGCAAAAGAAAGAACATGTATGTGAATAAAGAAACTAATATGTTCACAAAATTGAATACAACTCAGTAACAAAAATAAATGGCTGATTCATTCATTCAGGTGGAGGAATGTTCCATTATCCTGAAAAAAAGAAGCTAAACACAAAAGAGTACCTCATCCATTATTTCATGTATACGAAATTCCAGAAAAAGGCACTCCTAATCTGTGGTGACAAAAATCATGTTAGTCGTTGTCAGGGGCTGGTGATGGAAGGAAGGCACTGACCACAGTGGATCAGAAGGAAACTGGTAGGCTGATAAAAATAATCTATGTATGAATTGGGGTCATGGTTATGCGGGAGTGTACATTTGTTGAAACACCCTAAGTGTTACACTTGAGATGTGACATATTACTTCATGTAACTTATATCCAACAAAAGGGAGTTAAAAAATAAGGTGGATAAAAGCTGTTTAGGTACTAGATCTCTCAACATCAGTAACAGTTCTTTCAACTCAGCAGTTAAGTAATTTTTCTGTTTCAATTTAGAAAAAAACATGAAAGAAAGAGAAGCAGAAGGTGAAGGAATCTAACAAGAAGTAGCATGTAATAATTAAAGTTCAGGCTCTTAAAAATCTTTTAGGTCCCGAGTCCACCATTTACTAGCTCTGTGGTCTTGAGCAAGTGTCTAGGTCTCTCTCCCCTCTATAAAATAGGAGGGGTGGGGGAAATAACAACCTCTCACAAAGTTCACTTCTCCCACAAGGCGAGGATAAAGTAAGATTATGTGCACAAAGTTCCTAGAACATGCTAAGTGTTCAGTAAATTTTACTTACTGTTTTTATTGTTAATCAAACATGATCATTTCAAGTGGGTCTAGCTTCTTCAAATGAAATTGTGGGAGATGATCAATATGGTATGGTGGATCCAAGATTTCTTCTTTTTAGTTGTCAGTGTGAGGAGCTGGAGTTGAGGATAGAGGAAAAAAAAGGTAATTCTTGCCTAATCTCACAGATTGGCTAGCGACCTGGAATCATGGTAATAACATCTCATCATAGAAGTGATCTTCTGTTATAGCTGGGCCCAGCACAAATAACATAGAATGAAATGGAAATTTTCTTTTGCCTAATGAAATGTAATTACTTAGATCACAACCAGAAGCCCAAGACATTCAGAAAAGGGAGTGGACTTCAAAGCAAAGTGTTTGAAAACATGAACCAAGAGGGAAAGGAAACAGAAAAGAATGCATGGCCACCAGCATTCCATGAAATTCTTTGTGGAAAAGTATCTTATCTATACCCATACAAAGATATAGAGCCTTAGCTGCATTTCAGTTTAAAGTATCTTTTCTTTATTTGGGAAAGAAAACACTGGCATTGTATTTTTTTAATGTCCTACTAAATCTGAGAATAAATTTACACGGTCCCCAAATTTCTGGAGAGCAACTTTTTCAGGAGGAAAGTGGCTATCCTAAACACAACTAATGGCTCAACTTTGTCTATGCAAGTATGAGCAGGATATGGTCTGACAACATTTCTCTACCACATGCTTTGAGACAGCAGCAAACTGAGTAAGACTGAATTCCAGGCTCAGAGCAGGAGATTATTTTCCTAGAGACAGAGATGCCAACATGACTCTTCTCAGCATGTTATAGAAACTGATAGCCTCTGTCTTCCCTGGTAGGAACAGTTGCTGATAGTGAAGCTGAGGACAGTCTAGAATTGAGGGGAGATTGTGGGAAGGGGGCAGGGGGATAAACAATGGATAATTATGACAGACACTCTTGGGAGGAAAAAGGGGAAAGAGAAAGGAACAAGATGTTTTATTCCTTTTGCCTTGACTGAAGCTTTAACTAGTTCCCTAGTAACCAACTCCCTTACAGATCAGTCCAGCCCATCAGTCTTGTTATTTCTTCTGTCTAGTATGTTTAAAAAGGTCTTTCAATCTCAACCAATAACATCAAAGCATTCAATCTCAACCAATAACATCAAACCAATAACATCAACCAATAATATCAAAGCAATAACAACCAATAATCATCAAAGATTGAATGATTGGACATCATTCAATCTCAACCAATAACATCAAAGCAGTGAAACTGGACTGTTTATATGGTGCCAGGGTTGTATATTATGTGTTGTATTGGTACAGAAGGCCTCCCAGTGGGGAGATGATTTTCCTCATTTGCCAGCACACAGATACAGAAACCAATGCAACACAGGGTCAATATTTTGTGAATTTCCAGAAAACAACTAAAATGATCAGGCTCATCATAAAACCATCACATTTGGAAGACTGCAACATATTTCTCTTGTCTCAGAGAGGGCCTTACAAAAAGCCCTGAACTCAACCTGAGACAATTGCCTGTTCCCATATTCTCAGAAAGTCTCAAACCTTACCCAGACTTTTGTTAGTAGCAGGTGGTTAAGGTGTGTAAGATAAGATCTAGAAAGAAAGTTGTTGAATTCATTCCAGGAAGCACTCCTTCACAGCTGGCTCAGGGACCACTCAGAAGCATTTGCAAAAGTCATACTCTTCAGATACCATCATATTTCTTACTTCTTCCCATGAGTATATAATTTTTTAAAAATCAGCATATGAAAGACAATATTTTAAAATTATACTTGATTGTTGCAGATTTTATACCTGCACAACTCAATCTTTTGGGGCAAATAATTCTTTTTGGGTTCCTGGAACAAATTCCAATGTAAGGAAGAGAGAGGATTCCCATAACACCAAGCAATTCTCCAGACACTAGCTGGGTGTCCTACGATTCAACTCAATTCTGACACTATCTGGAGATAGAACTCACTGGTTGAGGACTCGGTCCCACAAGACTGCTCCCCCACAACTTCAGATGCCAGTTGAAAACCCAAGTTTTACTTGTACTTCTGACATGCTGGCTACATACTGGAGGTTCCAATGACCCCCTTCAACTCAGCAGGCCAATCACAAGACCAGGTTATTACCTGTACTTCTGACCAACTTGCTATCAGTGAAAGACTCCAACAACACCTTTCTTAGACTTCTGGTGCCAGGTGCAAATCCAGGTTGCTATCTGTACTTTTGACAGGCTGGCTATATATCAGAAGTTCCCATGACCCCATCCAAAGGACCAATTAATTTGCCAGAATTATTCACAGTACTCAAAGAGATGTTTTACTTACGAGATTACTGTTTATTATAAAAGGATGTAAGGAATTCAGGAACAGCCAGATGGGAGAGTTGCATTGAGCAAAGTATAGGGAAAGGGTGTAGAGCTTCCATGCTCTCTGAGAGCACCACTTTCCCAGCACCTCCCTGTGGTCACCAACCCAGAAGATCTTTGAACCCTGTCCTTTTGGGGTTTTATGGAGGCTTCATTACTTAGCCATGATTGTTTAAATCACTGGCCATTGGCAATTGATTCAACCTCCAGCCCTTCTCCTCTCCCTGGAGGGTGGAGGTGGGTACTGAAAGTTCCAAAAGAAATCACATGGTTGTTTCCCCAGCAACAGCCCCATCCTCAGGTTGCCTAAGAGTTTTCCAAAAGTCACATCATTACATAAAAGACAACTTCTTTGCACTTATCCCAGAAACTCCAAGGATTTTAGGAGCTCTGTGCCACAAATGGGCTTAAAGACCAAATACATATTTCTATTAAAAATCTTTAAAGACACTGGGGGAAAGTAAGCACACAAAATAGAGATTTATTTGCTGGGATGCCTAAAGACTGACCAGAGAAATGTAACTTCTGCTGAGATTATAGACAGAAGTATATCACACCACGTAGTAGAGTAACACGTTCTGGACCACTTTTTCCTATCTCTTTGGCCACTTTTCCTTCTAATTCTTGCCAACTCCAGTTTGGCTTACCATGCCCTTTGATTCTCATACTCCATGTAGATGGGTTTGTTGATTGGAGTCCCCCTAAAGTCACATGCCTGTCTCAAGTTTAATTAATCATGACGGAGAAAGGATGAATGTGGTGAGACACTACTACAGACACTGGAGTCTGAAGTTGATCTCATAGCCACCTAACTTGTTCATAGGAAACAAGAAACAAGACCATGGTTTCTAAACCAGGTATTTTTTTTTGTTTTTGTTTTTGTTTTGTTTTGTTTTGTTTTTTGTTTTTAATTCAGATGCCTATTTCCCAACTGTTTCTATCAAGTCCACAGGACTAGTTTTTCAGTTCTGATAAGTCATTTTCCTTGCCTTAGGAATTCCCTAAAATCCCTCTTAGGACTTCTCTGCTAAGGATAATGAATGGCCCCTATCTCACATGTCTGCAGGTCTGACACAGTGCCAAATCCTTAACTTCCTTTCTTCTTAATCTTATGCCCTGAACCAAGGCTTTGACAGTTTATCAGAACCAAAAATGAAATATATAAAGTATCAAATCTTTTGTGGTTGTTCCTCATTGCTGGACAGTTTGGACATTCCTCCCCTGAAACTGTATCTGTGTATACTTAAAGTAAGATTGCTATGCTTGTTAAATACTTACTCCCATTGGTTTAGTCAGTCACTTGTTCATTCAGGTCACATGTAAAATCTTTCAGTTGTTTCTAATTGCTTTAAAGGAAATGTCTATGTCCGAGTTCCCTGGTGTATATTACAAAATGTTCCTCCTTATGATCTTTGGATCAAGACCAAGGTGAATAAGAGAGGATGTTCTTTAGATATCTATACTATCCGTAAGCTCATCTTCAAGACCTATTTTTAAAGATTCCAGAAAGAACCATCTGGGCCAGAATAAACTGCCATTACCTGATTCCTCAGCCTTGCAGCTGGGATTTATTCTGGTTGGGTCCTGATTTACTTCCCTGATTCCCAACCTAGCTGAAGCCACAGAATCAGCAACGATGCATTCTGGAACTTGCCTATTCCTCCCTCAGCAAAGCTCCAATAAAGATTCTCATTTCAATGAGATTATTAAAAATAAAGTATAAATTAAAAAAATAAAGTATAAATAGGCTCAAAATACAACCAGCAGAAGGTAAAACAGTGCCATCTTTTTCTGACTGAATAGGCAGGAGGTATTTCAATTATGAACTGTGATTTACAATGTAATATGTGTTGCAGTGCTGCATTCCTTTTACCAATATTTCAATTTTAGGTACACTGGAAGATGGACAGAGTTCTAATTTTGCATAGGGTATACGAAGCATGAAAGAGGGCCACTTCCACCCTATCTTGTAAAACTAGATAAACAGCAAAATCATAAAATCATTGCTTTTACTCAGAGACCTGAAGTCACAGGGAAACCAAGTAAGCTGGACTCCAATGAGGAAGAGGCCTCTCAAAGAACAGTTAGGCATATGGACTGACACCACATTAGCAGAGCATAGGTAAAACAGGTGCTGACTGTCATACAAGCAAGAGGAAATCAGCCAAAAGACTAAGACTGAGTGAGGGGTCTCATGACAATGTAGAACTGTAGGGAGTCACAGACTCAAGAGGAGTCTGCATTCACTGGTGGGACCATTTTCACAGACTTCCACTATATGTTCACAAAAATGACTGGGAGCAGGGAGGGTGACAGAGGGAGCCCCATCAGAGATGTTGGTCTGCATAACGTGATTGGCTATGACTGCAGGAGGCACGAATGTCTTGCCTAGGGACCTTGCCTAGATCAGTCTTTCACATGAAGGAAAAGTCTGAGGCTGTTGGTAATGAAGATAAAGAGCAAATTCTTCGTATGCGTGTGCACATGTGCACGGGCAAACACATACATATACACATACACACTCCTAGGGCACAGATAAGATCCACTGCAACAGAGTGAATAGTCAAGGAAAAAGTCCATTTCCTTTGGTTAAGGTAGAGGGGCAGTAAAACCTTCTGAGCTGAAAACCCTGTAACAGCACCATTAATCATTCTGCTATTTGTAACTTAACTAGCATGAGTTCCCTCCCTTGTGAGTTACAGATGGAGACTACACAGAGCGGGGAGTCGTCACACAACATATCTTTATTTGCAGTAAACAGGGAGATCATGGGGAATAATTTCCAAAGCCATGACGCCCCAAACAACAAAACAGGGAAGTTTTAAGCCTAGGGCGCATGTGTATTCAGGAAGGGCTTGGCAAAGGAGAGTTCAGTGTAGAATTGTGGCAGAAGCCATCCTCAAGCTGACAGAGTCCAGGTCCCAGTTGATTGAAGTCATGAAGGCCAGCAAGGGTCAGTATCTTCAATTCTCTGCTGCAGTCAGTCTGGTGTTTGAGGCTCAAAGGGGTTTAAATCCTGCAGAAACAACTCAAGAATGTGTGTTAGGTCAATCCTTACTTTGGAAAAAGTACAGGGACTTTTACCACCGACTTACCATCTCTGTATGTTAGGCTCTCTCCTGACTTAGTAGAGACTGCTAGTTTTTGCATTCCCTTTTTTCCCCTAAAGTCCTTAACTGTGGAGGGGTTTTGCCTTCTTTTGTAATTCTAACACCTCTTAGGAAGCTTTGCCAGCGATGTGCTTACGCAGGCAGTCCCACTGGGCATAACTCATAAAAATAGATGAGGGCCTGAAATAATTTCTCTCGTGTCCTGAAAGCTGTGCCTCATCTCTCTTTTTCTGAGGACCCCTCTTTCCGCTTACACAATGTGGAAGAGGCAGAAAATCTTCTTGCACAAGAGGCACAGAGAAACATGGCAGTGTTTGACCGCCACACGGAAGAGAGCACAAATGCTGAGAAAACCTTACATCCAAGATCCAGGTACACGGGTCCATCTAAATTGACAGTGGATCAAGACAACAGTGTCTACCTGCCCACACAGTAAGCCTAGCAAGCTCTGAACGACCAACAGCCGTCTGCTGCTGGGGGAGGAGAAAGGGCACGTAGAGAGATCTCATTCAGGGACAGCTTCAAGGTGGGGATGGAGCTAAAAGTTTAAAGTGGAGTACTCTAAAAGAAAGAGAATCCTCTTTAACATAACTGCAATAGAATTATTAAATTTGTATATATTAACAATAATTTGAGAAGCTAGAGTTTCACTGGCTCCTGAAGCAGTAAGATTGTTTCAGGAAAACTTAAATCCTTAAGTCAGGGTAGTCTTAATGTAGAACTCTATATTTTAAGGGCTTCTACTTTCTGTTTCTAGAGATGACATGACTGGACACTCCTGTCAGAGATGTTAAGTCATACACTTTTATTCACTAGGTATCATTCTGAAGGAGCAGGTTTAAAAAAAAAAAAAAAGGATGTTTCTTGTTAATATTTTCATCTGTCCAAGATTTGTCATAGATGCTGACACTCAGTCAGTCCAGGGGCTTCTGGAAAGAGCCATCACAAGTCTGGGAAAGAAGAGGGTCATTCTGGTTCTCAAGTTTCCTATAGACTCTAGAAATAAAACGTATATTCGAAAAGTATCCAGTAACCCTTCTTCATTGTCTCAACAGGGACAAGTGACCAAAAAATGGATGTGGTGCAGAGTCCTTCAATCTGAATGTCTGGGAGAGAAAAATGGCTTTTATCAACTACAATCACACTGCAAGACTTTGAGGTTTTTTTCTTGGTACAGGAAAGAAACAGAGAAAAACCCCTACTCTTCTAACAGAGATTCACCCGAATGTGGATAGAAAACAGGACAGGAGATTCACAGTGATGTTGAATACAAAAGTTAAATGTGCCTTCCTGCATATCACAGCCACCCAGCCAGGAGACTCAGCCTTGGATTTCTGTGCAATCATCACACACAGAACTCTCCAGGCACCTGCAACCTGCAGTGAGGGACCCAGTCACATTCTTTGTCCTTAAATTGGTTTGAGGTTGAAAGACTTGCCATAATGTGTTTATTTCCAACTTGAAATGAATGCAGAGCTCTAATTATTGTGAATATAAAAAACTCAGTTTCCAATGACTCAAGATGAGCTACTACAATTTGTACTAATTCCAATATATTCTAGAGGAGAAATGATAGTGTGTTAAGTAGATATGTAAATTGTAAGGGTAACCTCATTGGGATATTTAAGGTGATCTGATTGAAATCCTGCGTGTTTCATAATGTGCAAAGAGATCTAAAAGTCTTCCAGGTAACAACATGGGTGGCTTTCAGAAAAAAAAATATATATGTGTTGTCTTAAAAAATTATTGTAAAATCAACACATATTCATTATGGACACTTTTGAGAGTATAGAAAATGTAATAGAAAAATTAAAGTCATTTAAAATTCTGCTACCCAATGATGATCATTTGCCACAAATATTTTTACTCTAGGTGGCCTGCATGTGTCTTCATATGAATTTAACATATAAAATATACTTTTCTTTTAAAATTGTTATTTTTTTATTTATTTGAGAGAGAGAGAACAAGGAGGGTGGAGGGAGCAGAGGGAGAGGAAGAAGCAGACTCCCAGCGGAGCAGGGAGCCTGACATGGGGCTCCACACAGCGCTTGATCCCAGGACCTGAAGATCATGACCTGAGTCGAAGGCAGACACTTTAACAAATGAGCCACACAGGCTCCCCTAAAATATATTTCTCATGTAACATCTATGTCCCTTCCCCTCTGTATAATTCATCTTCAAAGTTGTGGGTGCTTGGTTATAAAAGATACAATTCAAGTAACAGAGGAATTCCTGCCAAGTTTTTCACATTGCAACTATTCCATGTTCAACAAATATTTACTGTCTCTATCTGTCTGACTCTGGTTTTGGTGCTAAAGATTGAGCAGGATGAACAGAATGGGATAACAACATTTAACTCTCTTTTGCATCTCTCCTCTGATGAATGTCTGTTCACCAGAAATCACCAAGAAAATTTTTGACCAAAGTGTACACCCAGGGTTCAATTGATACTACTCAAGAGTGCTGAGATTTTGCCCAAACATACCACCAATCCCTCCATACCTCATAGGTCTGTATATATATCAGCAACAGTATGAAATCCTTAAGTTTTTCCCAACGTTCTTTCTTGAAAGAAAAATAATAGCTATTGTAAATAAGTGATTCAAATGAGAGAGGGATAAATTTAACCAACTCCTTTATACAGCCAAAAAAGTAATTAATATTTATAAAGGAAAATTAAGAGCAGTGAAAATAATTGTAATACAAATTATCCTTGGGTTTTGGAATAGGTAATAAAAACACAAGGTAGAAAATAAAAATTATATAAAAGAAATATAATGAGGGGTGCCTGGATGGCTCAACCATTTAAGTGTCTAGCTTATGAATTCAGTTCAGTCATGGGATGACGCCCCATGTTGACTCTGTGTTCAGCAGGGAGTCTGCTTGGGATTCTCTCTTTCCCTCTACCTCTGCCCTTCTCCCCACTCACGTTCACTCTCTTTCTCTCAAATAAATAAAAATCTTTAAATAAAATTTTTTTAAAAAGGAAATATAGTATACCTAAGAAAGTAACATTCCCTGTCACCTTTATCCCCACTATCCCCAGCAGCCTAGGAAAACCACTGTTAAAATTAAAATTTTCAGGGCACCTGTGTGGCTCTGCCTTCAGCTCAGGTCATTGGGATCGAGCCCCACGTCGGGCTCTCTGCTCAGCAGGGAACCTGCTCCCCTCTCTTTCTCTGCCTGCTTCTCTGCCTACTTGTGATCTCTGTCTGTCAGATGAATAAATAAAATCTTTTTTAAAAAAATTAAAATTTTCCTTGGGTTATTTGGTTCTTATAATCCTTAAGTTACACAAGTTCTTTATATATTTTGGACTCAACCCTTAACAGGTATATGGTTTACAAACAGTTTCTCCCATTTGAGGGGTTGTCTTTCACACTTTCTTGTGAGAATCTTTCAAAGCAGAAGAGCTTTTAGTTTTAATGAAGTCTAATTTATCTATTTTTTTCTTTATTGCCTTGTGCTTTGATGTCATGTTTTAAAACCATTGCCTGATTCAAGGTCACAAAGATTCACATCAATGTTTTCTTCTAAGACTTTTAGAGTTTGGGTTTGTATGTTGAGGTCATGGATCCATTTCAAGTTAATTTTTTAATATGGTGGGAGGTAGAGATACAATTTCATTCTGTTGCATATGGATAACAAGACAGTTGGAGTCCCTAACCGAAAGAATCCTGTGTAGTTATACTGATATCAGATGAAGTAGACATTAAACCAGGAATTATTACTAGAGATACAGAGCAACACTTCAAAATGATTAAGCACACAATCTACCAGGAAGATAGAACAATTCTATTTTTGTACACACCTAATAGCATGGCTTCAAAATATATCAAACATAAATCAGTAGAATTAAACTAGTAGAATTCATTTATTTAAAAAATCAATAAACAAATATACAACTGCAGTGGCAGGCATTAACACACATCTCTTAGTAGAAATGGAGAGAAAATGTGACCAAGACAATTAATATTCTTTACCTAATTTACATGTATAGAATGCTTTAACCCACCAAAACAGAATATATATTCTTTTTAAATGTACACAGACTATTTATCAAAGTTGACTATTTCTGGATCTTAAAGCAAGACTTAACTGCAAAGGATTTAAGTGATTTAGAATATAGTTTCTGACCACAATGACATCAAGTAAGAGTTCAATAACAAAAGGATAATTAAACTTCATATTTGTACCTTGTTGGATATAACAGCCATTCTTCAAATGTATTGCTACAGAAGAACATCCAGGCAAAACAGAGCTTTGCAGTGGGATAGATTTTCAGTCTCTGAATAGAGCAGTATAGCACCCTATTTGCGAACCTTACTTCCTGTGTTGGGGCAGAAACATCTTATACCCCCAGGAGCTCTAGTCTCAGGCATTCAGATAAGGGCCAGTCTCTGGACTGGAGTAAGAACAAGAGAAATTTCAATGAGAAGAAGAATTTCTATCATGCTCTGCCCTGGCCTGCTGTGGGCATTTGTAGCCTCCTTTGGCTTCAGTAAGTGTGGCCCTAAACATGGGGCTCAGCTTCCTCTTGGAGTTCAAGAATGGGACTACACAAGTTGTAACTGACTGGGGTATTAAGAGGGAAGAGAGATGGGGAAGTGAAAAGTTGTGTGATTCTTTGTCCTTGTGTCATAAATTAATCTAGTCCCCATGACCCATCTGAGACATTTCAGAGAACCAACCTTGCCTTCTTTCTCCATAGGATCCAGCACTGCTGAGAAGGCCATCCAGACTCAGCGTACAGTAACAATGCAGGAAGGAGAGTCGGCCACCTTTTACTGCAAGTATGAAACCAGTCAGAGTAATTATTATACTTTGTATTGGTACAAACAGCTTCCCAGCGGAGAGATGATTTTCCTCATTTACCAGGATGAAAGAAAGCCAAATGCACAGCAGGGTCGTTTCTCTCTGGACTTTCAAAAGGCAATAAAAATCATCAGTCTCACCATCTCTCCCTTAAAACTGACAGACTCCGCCATGTACTTCTGTGCTTTGGGTAGCCCCACTTTAATAAAAATAATAGTGGAAGATGAACAAAAACCTTAGCTCCATAAAGGCAGACACCTGCCCTGGGGCTTAGGAAAAACCCGTGAACCACTGACAGGAAGAAGGCAGGAGTGTGGTAGCCCAGTTGAGCCCCCCTAAAATAAACTTCCCTTCTATAAAAAAGAAAAATGTTCTCATAATTAAGCTCAGTGTATAAAACAGCACTGTTTCCTGAGATTTCCAGGTATTAGGTTTGTATCTTGGGTGAAAATGAACCACAAAGTGGTTTTTCAAATGATCCCTTAACAGTTAGATTTGTTTAAAAATTAAAAAAGAAAGAAAGAGGAAGCTCAAAATGGACTCCTTTGTGCTAACACCCATATCAGTAAACCAAGACTTAATTCCTAACCTAACTATAGTTCCAACATCCCAGGAATGTGACCATTGACCTGTCAACATGGAATTACCTGGTCAGCACTAGTGAGATAACCTGCCAGAGAGAGTCCTCTCTCTTCCTCTTAGGAAGGTAACCTTGCCTAAAATGATGCATTCTTTGCTAATAATTTCTTTTTTCTGCTCCCTATCTATCAAATCCCATGCCAAACAATTAACAATGTGGACTTCGGCAACTGCCTTCAAACACAGGAAGAACAAAGCACTAAGGAAAGTAAAAGGAATTTGGTTGAGAGGGATTTTTAGAACTACTTCTAGGAGAAAAAATATCACAGAAATAGTTCTAAAATCCCCAATGACTGAAAATAATTCAGTCTTTAATCTCACAGTATTGTGGTAGAAAGCTCTTCACTGAGCCTTGCCACTAGAGGGAGGTAGCATATACAAGGTATTTATCTTTAGACCTAAAACACAAATCTTGAAAACAAAGAGAGGAACAGAGAAAGAGAAAGAGAGAAAGAAAGAAAGAAAAGGAAGGGAGGGAGGAAGGGGGAGAAACAGAGAGAGGGAGAGAGAGAGAGAAGGAAGGAAGGAAAAAAAGGAAGGGAGGGAGGAGAGGAGCAAAGGGAGGGAAGGAGGAAGGAAGGAAGGAAGGAAGGAAGGAAGGAAGGAAGGAAGGGAGGGAGGGAGGGAGGGAAGGAGGGAGGGAGGGAGGGAAAGAGAGAAAGAAGACGGAAGAAGAGAAGAGAAAGAAGGAAAAGGAAGTGAAGGGAAGGGGAGGGAAGGGAAGTAGGGAGAAGAGGAGAGGAGAGGAGACAGGCTGTGGAAGGACTTTGGTCCTTGTTCTAAGTAAAGGAGTTTGTACATACAGTCACAAGAGGGAGCTGTTACACCTGCAAACAAATGCTCCTTCGAGAGTGAGAGGAAGATTATCACAGAGTTGTGCAAAAATTTAATTTTCCTCCTTTTTGTCACCTTGTACTTCATAATCTCACATGGAGTGTGTGCACAGCTTCAAGGATGTAGGCAAACCTCTTCCCCAATACAAAGAGCTGACCATTCATAAGAAGAAAAGAGAGAGGTGATTAAGTGTAATTTTTAACGGCCAAACATTGGTTCCTATAGTAGAGTGATAAGCTTAGTTATTATAGCAGAGAAGGATGAGTAATTTTAATTTTATTCATTCCATTTCTTTAATAACAACTGTTTTTGAGAATAAACAGGGAAACTCTTTAATGTTTATTTCCCCTTATCTTGGGAAATGACTTCATATCAAATCATCTCTTCTCACTCCTTCTTTCTTTTTAGTGGCCTCAATGCATTCCACAACCAGGCATGGCCATGGAGTTGAGAAAATAGGTGTTAAAGAGGGGCTCAGGTGGGACAGGAATAAGTATCACTCAAGTCATTGGTTCCTGTATCAAGACAAGAAACCTCCAACAATGCCTCTCTGGAAGATACTTAAAACATCATTCCTGGAGCCAACACGGGAGACCTGCATACCAGGCACCTTGGCTGTTAGACTGGATTCCAATTTTACTTTTTCCTGCTAGACTGAGTATAGTACGATCATAAAGCTATGAAGTTATTTTTGTCACAGAGTTGCAAATATTTTCTTCTTATTGGATGTTTAACTCATTTATGATCTTTTTTTTTTTTAACCAGGAAGAAATCTCTAACTTTTGAAGTTAAATTGTCTATTACTGCTCTTGAGATGTACTTGCTCTGGCTGGGAATATGGATAGGAATTCTCTTCTTCCATTTGCAGTACAGGGCTCAACATAGTTTTCTTAGATTAAAGGACATTTCATACCAACTCAATGGAACATTGAGCCACCGATTAGTGATGGGTTTTGCCGCATACCACAAATGAGAGATGGACAACCTCTTTGGGGATGATTTTCCTCATTCAGGTTCACTCAGACCTGTTTGAATTTGAACCTTGAAGAGGATCTCAGTGTAAACCCTCTGAATTAAGGCTAGACACTGGGAAAATATTCTTAGCTCTCTTTTCAAAAATTTTTTTAATCCTAAGGGTAGGAGTAGACCCAACCAAGAGACTGTTCCATCCTTAACCAATGCTTGGCAGGGGAACACCCAGATTGAAAGCTGCCTGATATAGAGCTGTGCTAGTGGGTGCTGTGCTGTTCCTGGGCCCTCCCCCAACCTAGGTTAAGATACAAACCTGAGCTCAGAGACCTGGGACCCTGGTTTGCACTGGAACTATGAGATCACTAACAAGAATCACTATTCTCCTAACTTTAGGTAAGTGATCTGGGTCTAATAAAGATGACATTGTATCTGCTACTTCTCCTTCTTCCACTGTCTTTACTACACTGCTGGGAAAAAAATGCATCTATACTTTTCTGTGTGTCTATATGATTCTCTATAGAGTCTCAGTATCATTGTGAGGGCTGATCATATCCACTCTTCACAGATCTCCTGAGTCTCACAGCTCTCAGGCTTGTAAGGAGGTTTGGGTTCATTGAGCCCAATGGTCATGGAACTCAGAAACTTATCTTTGGCCTTGTGGCTCTAGATGGCTCAATAATGAATACCAGTAATATTTCTCTTGTCCTGTGTAACACATGCAAAAATGCTCAACTTTTGGTGTAAAGCCAGAGAGGAGAGTTCTGGGAGTGCTTGTGAAGCTGACCTTAGGGGTACCCACATTTGACAAGCCAGAGCTCATCTATTTTTTCTCAACCCCTCAGGTATTATGAGCGATGCTGACACCACACAGCCAAATGCAATGGAGAGTACTGAAGGAGAGCCTGTCCACCTGCCCTGTAACCACTCCACAATCAGCGGAAATGAGTACATATATTGGTATCGGCAGATTCCTAACCAGGGTCCGGAGTACATGATTCGTGGTCTAAAAGACAATGTGACTGAAGGAATAGCCACTCTGATCATCACAAGAGCTAGGAAGTCCAGTACTTTGATTCTGCCCCGGGTTACCCTGGGAGATGCTGCTGTGTATTACTGCCTCCTGAGAGAGGCACACTAAGATAGATGGGGCTGCCCCCATACAAGATCTGCCTGGTGGGGGAGGGGAAGGAGCAGCTGCCATCTCCAAAAGCCACCACACAAGAATGAGTGGGAGCCCGATAAGAGAGAGAAGTAACACAGAAAAGAGGAAAGAAATAAAAAGAAGACAGAGAGCAACCACGGGGTTGTCCCAAAGACTTTCTTCATTCAGGCCCAAGGAGGTGCCCAAGCTCTGGATATCATATCATATCAGTCCTTCCAACTCCTCAAAAATGGGAATGAATTTCAGAAACTGATTCATTTGCCCTTGAAAAATATTTGCTTATCTGTAGCACACACATCATTGTGCTAGCGGGTGTTGTGCTGTTGCTGGGACCTCCACCAATAAAGACAATTTGGTGGAAGAGATAAATAAGAGACAAATATGTGGATATTAATTTCATTTCTAGAATTTATGTTGAAATATTATTATTACACACAAAAAAACACACAAATATTTTCTCATTGTAAAAGACTCAAGTTATTACGTAAGGATGTAGAGTAAAGCCTAAAAGCCCAGTCTGAGTCTCCCCACTTCCTCTCCATTCCCTTTTCAATTCCTACAATAACCTATTTTGACAGTTTGGAGTATGTCTTAACAATCACATTCTTTTTCATTTATCAGGATGCTCATGTAAATACCAATTTTCTCACACAAATTGGATCATATCAGGTGTATTTTTCTGCAGCTTGTTTGTATTTTTTATTTAAAAATGTATTTTTAATTTTTTTATTTTTTATTTTTTTATTATGTTAGTCACCATGCAATAGATCATTAGTTTTTAGTGCAGTGTTCCATGATTCATTACTTGCTTATAACACCCAGTGTTCATTACAACATGTGCCCTCCTTAATACCCATCACTGGGCTACCCCATCCCCCCATCCCACTCCCTTCTGAAACCCTCAGATTGTTTCTCAGAGTCCATAGTCTCTCATGGTTTGTCTCCACCTCTGATTTTATTTTAAAGATTTTATTTATCTAGAAAGAGAGAGAGAACTTGCAAGCCAGGAGAGGGGCAGAGGGAGAGGGAGAAAGAAAATCTCAGGCAGGCTCCCTGCTGATGCTGGAGCCTGATATGGAGCTCAATCTCATGACCCAGAGATCAGGACCTGAGCTGAAATCAAAAGTCTGATGCTTAAATGACTGAGCCAACCTGGCACCTCTAAAAATGTATTTTTGAGATGTGTTCATATACATACACATGCACATATGGACTTTATCCTGTGTATAAAACTTCAATTAACTTGCACACTTCCTAATAATATTTAAATTTTTTACTTCTCTTAGGTCTCATAATCAGAATCACAAATCAACAAACAAATATGATTTATATATGGATATTTTTATATGGATGAATTCTTAGAGGTGAAATTGCTGGGTCAAAGGATAAGCCTAATATTATATTTTTACAAGTATTGAAAAGTTGTCTTCCAAAATGTCTCTAACAATCTACACTGCAAAACACAGCATATGGGAAACCTATTTCCCTGCATCTTGGTTAACACCATTATCAGTCTTTTTTAGATTTTAGACAACTTGAAAGTACTTTGTTGGTTTCATTGGCATTTTCCTGATTACGAGGGCAGTTGAACAACTTACTCTGTACATTTGCACTTTTATAGATTGTCTTTTCCTTGTTTATTTGTAAAAATTATTTTAATACAATCAACATTACTTTGCCTGTTACATGTATTACACACACTTGCTCCAAATATACTGTTTATTTTATGTTTGTTTATTCAGTGATTATCAGGGATATTTTTATTTTTATATTGTCAAATCCAAGCCTTCTAAGAAGACTTTACCTATTCCAAGTTGATAAATCAAAATTCTTACAATGTCTCCTAATCAAGGGCATTCTTTTAATCAGCCTGAGAGTGATTGGGAGAGAGAGAGATTGGGAGCTCTGCTAGGTTTAGATATTTGACAAAGGGAGACAGGAGTCTCAATCAAAATGATAGACTCTACAATTCTGCACTTCACTGTAGAAGGGACAATGTACAAGGTGAATTTTAAAAATTAAAGAGTAACAGACTTACTGATTAAAAAAAAAACTACTTACTGTTTATTATGGGTTGAATTGTGCCCCCCCCACACACATATATCACACACACACACACACACACACACACACACACACATTGCAGTCCCAACCTCCAGAACTTCAGAATATAACCTTATTTGGAAATAGGGTCTTTACAGAGATAATCAGTTAAAATCAGATCATTATGGTGGGCTCCCATCCAACATGACTTCTATCCTTATAAAAAACAAAAATTGTGTTCATGGATTAAAAGACTCATATTAAAACATTAATTCTCAAGAGACCTGGGTGCTGTAATCAGTTGGGCATCCGACTCTTGATTTCAGCTCTGGTCATGATCTCCGGGTCATAATATCAAGCTCCATCTCCATCTCTGTGCTCAGCATGGAGTCTACTCAAGATTCTCTCTTCCTCTCCCTCTTCCCTTCCTTCTCATCCTCTCTCTCTCCCTCAAATAATCTTAAAAAAAAATGTTAATTCTCTCCAAATTGATGTATAGATTCAATGTAATATCAATAAAAAATCCCAATAGAAAGTTCTATAGAAATTGTCAAAAGGATTGTCAGATACACCTGAAAATTAAAAAGGACTATGTTAGTAAAAATATTTTGAAGGGAGTAACAAATTTGAAGAACTAACACTACTGATACTAAATTGTTTTAATGAAGATATAATAGAGAAATTATAGGATTGATGTAAAGATAGATAAATACAACATTGAAACAGAATAAAAAGTCCAGAAATAGACTCAGACATATAAAATCAGTTGATTTTCAATAAAATTACCATAACAATTCAGTGAGGAAAAAATCTTTTTAATAAATCATGCTTGAACAGTTGATAGCCATATTCAAAAATATAAACGCTAACCCTCAGCTCACACTATATAAGAATTTGACTCCAAATAGACCATAGATCTAAATAAGAGGGCTAAAACTATGAGCTTCTAGAATAAAACATTGGGGAAAATCTTAGATACCATGGTTTGGCAAAGACTAATTATGACACAAAGGATACATGACATAAGATTTCAAAAATCTACACAAATTAAAAATAGAACTACCATATGACCTAGCAACCCAACTTCTGGGTATATATACAAAGGAATTGAAATCAGGATCTCAAAGATATCTGTATTCCCATATTCATTGCAGCATTATTCACAAGAACCAAGACACGGAAACAAGCCAGTGTCCATTGATGAATGGATAAGGAAAATGTAGTGTTTACATACAGTAGAATATGATTCAGCTTTTAAAAAGGGAAGAAAATCCTGTCATTTGTAACAACATGGATGAACCTGGAAAACATTATGCTAAATGAAGTAAACCAAACACAGAAGAAGAAAATACTACCTGACCCCTTATGTGATTAATCTAAAATGGTCAAATTCATAGTGGCAAAGGATAGAATGGTGGTTAGTAGGGGTTGGTGGGAGAAGAAATGCAGAGGTGTTGATCAAAGGATATAAAGTTTCAATTATGCAACATGAATAAATTATGCAACATGAATATATGCAAGAGATCTACTATACAGCACAGTGCCTATAGTTAACAATACTATATTGTATACTTTAAAACTTCCAGGGGCTGGAAATTTTCCAGGGACTGGCTGGCTCAGTTCAGCAAAGCATGCAACTCTAGATCTTGGGGCTGTAGGTTTGAGTCCCACATTGGGTATAGAGATTACTTAAAATAAATAAAATCTTTAAAATAAAACTTGCTAAGAAATATTTTAGATCCTATGTTAAGGGTTCCTATTACACAAAAAAATTAAATTTAAAAATAGAGAGTAGGAGGAAACCTTTGGAGAAAACCACGATATTAATCGTAATGATAGTTTCATAAATATAGTCTTGTCTCCAAACTCATCTAGTTGTACACATTAAATATATACATCATTTTGTATGCCAATCATACCTCAATAAAGTGGATTTTTAAAAAATCAGTACTCAGGACTTTACAATATTAAAAATATTTGCTTTTTAAAAGAAACTATTAAGAAAATAGAAAACAAAAGCCAGAGACCAGGAGAAAATCTTTACAAAATGTATATCTAAAATATATACAAAATGTATCTAGAATATCTATTTTTAAAACTCTTACAACTTAGTAGACACTCAATTTTTTTAATAAGCCGGAGATTTGAACAACAAAAACAACAAATCCCTATGTATTGTAAATAAGCATGAAAGAATGCTCAGCATCAATATTGTTAGGGAAAATGCAAATTAAAATAACAAGATTCCACTACATACTTACGAGAATGGCTAAAATGTAAGTGACTGACCACACCAAGTATTGGTGAAGTTTGGGAGCAACTGGAACTCTCAACATACTGCTGTTGGGAATGCAAATGGTACAATCACTCAGCAGACAGCATCACCTTTTACTAAGGTAAAACATGTTAAACATGAACCTACCATATAGCCTACCAATTACACTCCTGGATACTAACCCAAAAGAAATAAAAGTTTATGTCTATACAGACGGTTATAAGTGTCTTCATAATAGCTTCGAAAACAGTAATTGGAAATAACCCAGAAGTCCATCAACAGGTGAATGGATAAATTGTGGTATAGATAAACAATGGAATACTAGTCAACAATTAAAGGAATGAATTACTGATAAATGTGACAATGTGGATGAATCTCAAAATAAATAGGCCAAAAGAAACCAGACAAAAGAGAGTATATACTACTATGAGTCTATTTACGTAAAACTCTAGAAAATGCAAACTCATCTATAGTAAAAGAAGGCAGACCAGTGATTGCCTGGGCTGAATGGTGGGTGGAGGGATGTGCCAGGAAATTATAGAAGAGGGGTTCAAAAGGACCACAATGAATAGGGTCACAAGGGGGTCTAGGGAGGTAGTGCATATGCTCACTACCTAGATGGTGATTATGGTTTCACATTTGTATGTCCATGTCAAAAATGACCAAATTGTACATTTTCTTTTTTTTTTAAGATTTTATTTATTTATCAGAGAGCGAGCAACCACAAGAGGGGGAGTGACAGGCAGAGAGAGAAGCAAGCTCCTTGCTGAGCAAGGACCCTGGGATCATGATCTGAGCCAGAGGCAGACGCTTAACTGACTAAGCCACCCAGATGTCCCCAAATTTTACATTTTAAATCTCTGCAGCTTATTATATGTCATATTGGGTATGCCTCAATAAAGCAGTTTTTTATAAAACTAAAATCAAAAGTAGGCAGAACTAAATGTTGAAAAATAATTGGTTCTAGAAGCAGAATCTTTCACTTTCTTTTCATTATAAAGAAGAAACTGTTTCAAACATGCAAAAGTAGCAAGGTATTTTCGATATCCAATAATAAATACCATACTCATTGCAATAAATAAATGTAACTCATCTGTATAAATTAATTCTAGAAGTCATCCATTATTCAGTATTTCTCAATCTAGCCAAAAGGTGGCAGTGTTCAAAAAATATTTGAGTTCAGGTTTGCAGTGCTGGAGGAACTGCAAAGCAGGTCTGGTCTCTCTGGTGCAGAGTTCTACACCAGTGAGACCCCACTGAACTCAAGTAACCTGTGCTAGGGAAGCTCATTCGAGAACACCCAATTGGGCTGTCTCCTGAGGAACCAGAGGATGGAGACTCTCCTGCAAGTACTCATAGGGATATTAGAGTTGCAGGCCGCCTGTAAGTATGGGGTTAGTCTAGGAGAGTTAGGGGACGCTGACAGTCCCTGGGGGCAAGGACTGAGTCATCTTCTGCCCTGCAGAGGCCCATCTGAGAGCCAGATACATGCTGAAAAGATAGACAATATTCTATGTTGTTGTGATAGTGTTGCTGGCCCAGAAGAATTGAAGGGGGGGGCGGCGGGCAGAGAGAACCCATCCCTTCTATGAGCTTGAAGATCTGATGTGGTCACCTGCATTTTCTTTACATTGTCTTTTTGAACAGGGGTCAGTAGTCAAGAACTAGAGCAGAGTCCACAGTCCCTGACTGTCCAAGAGGGAGAAGATTTCACCATAAACTGCAGCTCATCAGAGCCTGTGTATGCCCTACACTGGTACAGACAAAAGAAGAGCAAAGGTCTAATCTCCTTGATGATATTGTGGAAAAATGGGGAAGAAAAGAATCATGAAGAAACCACTGCCACATTGGATAAGAAAAAACAGCAGAGTTCTCTGCATATCAGAGCCTCCCAGCCCAGCCACTCAGGCACCTACCTGTGTGCAGCAGATGCACTGTGATCTCCGGGCCTCTGCAGGGTGTCCCCAAACCTGCAGCTGGGCTGCAGGTGCTCTGCCAACACAGGGCTCCTGAGCAGGGCTGGGACATTTGCCAAGATGAGAAGCTTGAAGAAGATGCAGTAGTCTCATTGCAAAAAAAAAAAAAAAAGAAAAGAAAAGAAAAGAAAAAGAAAAACAGAGCAAGGTTCTGGAGTGAGAGTAGGAGAAGTTCTACCTTTATTTCCAAGTTCAATTTGACTTTTTGTCTTGGTAATTATTGCTTTCTAGTAGGTAGAAACCTCAGCTTGGGATAAAGATGGCATGAAGTTCAGTGATTTTTGCAATCACTGTGCACAGATCTTGTGCCTTTATTGCTCCAAGGAAACTTCCTCCCTTCTTCTACTCATTCAGCTTGTTAGTAGAAAAAAAATCTGAGTCATTTAGTAGATTCCTTGTGGCATTTTAGGACTGTACTGTGAGCAATATTGTCACACTGGGAGGAGTCAGGGACAGTGGTTTTTCCCAAGTTTATATTGTAAGCATAGAGATACACAAGTGGATGCATAGGTAGATAAGAGAGGGGGTTCTAATCCAGTCTCAGACCCCCCTCACTTCAACAACATGGCTTCACCTGTTCACACTGCCCACAGCCTCATCCACACCCAGTTTGCCCTTCACCTCTGATGTAGCTTCAAAAAGAAACAGATTATATTCAGTCCTTGTGGCAGAGCTCATCTTTCAGATTTTGTTTTCACTTGTTCTTGCCCACTATCCTTGATAAAAGATGTGCACTTAGAGCCAGATGAAGCACACAAAGATTTTGTCCTTATTTCTTCCACATCCCAGCACCTTTATTTGCCTCCCTCCTGAGGCTGCTCCTGCTCCCTCCCCCACTCCTAATGGTACTCTGTGACCTTCAATACCATTTTGCCCACCCAAACCCTAATGTTTTCTAGTCATTGAATTGCTTTCCAAAATCTTCTCCCACTTTATTGATTCCATATCCATTTCCCAGCTCACTCTCCAAAATGGAGTGGTTTGTAACCTAACTCATATCTCGATGCAACATTCTAGATTAGGTCTCCCTGGATTGCTTGTATTTGAAAGGGGAATGTTGGAGGAGACTCAGAGGAAGTCACCTCAACTGGTGCGCTTTCACTTATGGTGACAGTTGGAGAGGAAGGATGTTTCATAGCAAAATGCTATTTCCCATGCCGCTAAACCATCATGTAGGCCACCTGCCTGTATGTAGGGCAGTTCTCGTGGGCAAGAGGTGCAGACACCACACTGCAAGCATTGGTTAAAAAATACATTATTACTCAAATCTGTTTAGAAGGATAATACGAGGGGCACCTGGGTGGCTCAGTGGGTTAAAGCCTCTGCCTTCGGCTCAGGTAATGATGCCAGGATCCTGGGATCGAGCCCCGAATCGGGCTCTCTGTTCAGCGGGGAGCATACTTCCCCTTTTCTCTCTCTGCCTGCCTCTCTCCCTACTTGTGATCTTTATCAAATAAATAAATTAAATCTTTAAAAAAAAGAAGGATAATATGATCCAGCAAAGAATAAAGACAGAGATTCTAATGCTTGACACTACACATAATAATTTGCAGCATGGGTTATCTAAGATAGACTCCATCTCCATACAGTTGTTGTGATGGGATGTGTGATACCCCACACTGAAAGCACATACCCACTTAGAGTTAATATCGTAAAAGGCACAGAATGGCATATATAATTATCTTCATTTTACATATAAGAAAACTGAGAGTGAGAAGAAATTTCCATCAAGGAGTGCTTTTGAGAACTTGAATCCTGAGGAAGCACATTGGAGGCCACAGACACTCCAGAGACACAGAAGCCACTCATTTCCCACTCGCCTATAATGTGGCGCATCCTCACCTTGCCTTCTTCCTTTCAGTCGTGCCACCGAACACATTTTCTCGTGGTCACTGCCCACTGAAGCCAGGAGGCAAGTCGTGCTTTGTACTCACTTCCGTAAAATGCCTGTCAGAAAATGTTGGAATCAGGTCACTCTGCTCCCGGCCCTACCAGAGAACTGAGCTAGACCTTTGTTGTGTCTCAAATGTCTCCCCTGGGACAATAAATGCCGCCCTAGAGCTGTGTCAGTTTCCTGTACTTAAAAGTGGCCCTTTGTATTTACTTCATTTTGTTCTGTTGGGGTCCCTGATTGAGGTCTTCCTTCTTCTCCAACTTTATATAGTAATAATCCATCCTTTTATGGCAGAGTTTTCTTTCTGCACAAGCTCACTGTAGCCATTTGCTACCCTTGATTTTCTGGCATACTAATTATAATTAGAAAATCATCTGAACAATTAAGTTAGAATACATAGCAACTATATTTCTTGGGCTGCTGTAGAGACAGAGAGGAGTCTTAAGACCTGTATGAATCTTCTGATTAAGCTCAGTGTTTTTAAAAATTTCCTTACAACCTCCTCCTAACACCCAGGAGAGTGAGGCCATATTCATGTAGGCCTGGGAGATGTGGTCTATATATATGATATTTCTTTGAAATCTCATTTTCTACCTAAAATTCACGTGTTGTGTTCTGTAATATGCCCTCATTTGTTTCAATATGAAAAAAAAAAAAGGCTTTAAATTCATGATCCAGAAATGTATGCCATGTTTATCCCAATGCAAACTGTCATCCTTCTTAGGCTACTACCTGGCCTATTGCTCTGTTAGGGAACAGAAATGGACTGCCAGAATTCTCAAGAAAATGGGGACACTCTCAGGGCTGAGACAGTAGGTCTTCATGGAGAGTGGAACAGCTGCTTAGCATCAGGGAGACTGTAGCAGCAACCATGATGATCACAAGGGGGCAGAAGATCTAGTGGTAAACTTGACCTATTAACTCTTTGCCTCCCACGTCCCATAGAGTATCAGAGTAATGCAAATTTGTTTGTGTATTGTGTGTGTGTGTTCTTATTGGATTTATTTTTTTCTCTTTTTTTTAAATTTTTTTATTGACATATAATGTATTATTAGCCCCAGCAGTTCAGGTCTGTGAATCATCAGGCTTACCCATTTCACAGCACTCACCATAGCACCTACCCTCCCCAATGTCCATAACCCAATGCAAATTTTTTTTTTCTAAAAGGAACTGTCTTGGTTTTTTGTTTATTCTGTTTGCTTTTTTTTTTTAATGCATTACTTCAATAAAATGTTGCAGAGTCATTAAAAAAGAAAGAAGGGCCTCCTGGTTGGCTCAGTTGGTAGAGCATGTTAACTCCTGATCCCAGGGTTGTGAGTTTAAGCTCCATGTTGGGTATACAGCTTGCTTGGAAAGAAGGAAGAAAGAAGGAAGGAAGGAAGGAAAAGAATGATGTCAGGTTATCAGTATTTTTGCTTTAGGAAATATACACATTTGGTAAGAACACAGAAGAAACAAGATAAATATATACACAGAGGTTACTTGCTGGCAAACCTAGACCTAAATTAGCATTGACCCTAGAAGAAGAAAAGGAGTCTCAAGAAAACAGAAAGCCATTTCCCTGTTCTTCCAAGTCTGAGAAGCCCAGTGGGATAGAACATGGCGGTCAGAACCTGGTAGAAGCTCATCTATGTAAGTTAGGACAGAAGCTTCAAGGCATTCCTCAGGTACTCAGCCCAGATCCTAGGCATTTGAAATTCTAAGTTGCCATTTCAATTTTTTTTCTTAAAGATGAAAATTCCCTCTAAAATTCCATTCCATAATAATGATGTTTTGCTATTATTCAGAGTTTTGTCTCTTTAAAAAAAAAGAGTCAGAATTTCACAGGACTATGTTAATAAGCAACAGTAAACTTCTTCCTGCATTGTCTCTGTCAGGGTCCTTTTCTCTTTTTGTTTTTGTCTCTGCCTTTCATGTTAAGGCAATCTTTTCAAATGCCTAGTGATCCCAGATGCTCATTTATACTTAGTGGGATATAAATCGGGGATTTGAGCAAAGGGAGGACAGCTTTGGTTCCTCTGTTTTTACATGTTTGCCTCTCTTCACTCTCAACTGAGCTTGGTATCCCAGGCTCTTATATGCCTCCTTATTCAATATCTTCAGAAAGCACTAAAGCAGGTGGGAAGGAGTGGACACCTGACTTTTCCAGGTCAGGATGGGAGATCTGAGAATATAACTGTACTTAATACTATTTTACTTTAGACCTGATATATTCTGTTTAAAGTCTCTTTACCCCACATTCCTCATAATGATCTTCTGAGGTATCAAGAGCCCAAGTTCTTGAGACTCTCTGAGCACCTGGATTTTTTTTTTAGCATTCCCCTCTGTGGGCCCTTAGGATTCAACTTTCTTCAGTTGACCAAACCAGTTACCACTTGTCCATTCACTCTCAGGTCCCAAAACAACTTATGGATGTCATCCTTTGCCTGTTCTTTATGTCCTTTGGGGTTCATAACTTTAAAAAAAAGTTTACTCTTATTTCAGTGGGTTGTGAGAAAGGCACAGAGGGAAAAAAAAATGTCTTCAAGTCACCATGCTTAATCCTAAATCTGTCTTAATCCTAAATCTGTCTTGTTCATGTCTTTCTATGTCCTAGCAGATAGTGGTACTCAATAAGGCTTCATCAACTGAATGGGGGAAATAGGATTATTTTTTACAATTCTCCAAGAGTGGCATGAAGGAAATGCAATCTAGTGACTAGTCGTAAGGGGGCAGTGTCTCCATTCATAGTTCACCTTCAAGATTGGCTCAAAACTCAATGAAGCCTCCAGTTAAAGATCAGATTGGCTGATGAACAGAACGGATATTTTCACACCACAGAGGTATTTATAGTGTTACCCTAAGCTCAGAGGAGTTTCTTGAAGCAAAAACCCTTTAAGGAAATAATTCTCTCAAGGACGTGTGATGACCATGCTCCTTGTAGATTTACTAATATTCCTGGGGATGCAGCTGGCATGTGAGTCTTGGGGGTTTCTGAGTCTCACAGAGAGAATTTCAAAGGAGTGGAAATTCTCTGGAAGGCAGGAGGTGAGGTTTTATCCAGGTCCATGAAAAGAGAGACACAGGAGAAAAGCTTTAGAAAGGGAGGGAGGAAAAAGCACAGCCGTAGGCCTGGGAGTTGGAGTTAGGGAAGAGTCCATCATGGCTCTGACAAAGGTGATCTAAAAATGATTTTGAATACCTTCGTTTGTCTTTCTACACAGGGGTGAGTGGCCAGCAGTTAAATCAGAATCCTCAGTCTGTGTCCATTCAGGAAGGAGAGGATGTCTCCATGAACTGCAATTCTTCGAGCACGTTCAATAGCTTTCTATGGTTCAAGCAGGATCCCAGGGAAGGCCTTGTCCTCTTGATAGCCTTATATAAGGCTGGTGAATCGATCAGAAATGGAAAACTGACTGCTCAGTTCAGCCGAACAAGAATGGACAGCTTCTTGACCATTTCAGCCTCTGGGATGAAACATTCAGGCACCTATTTCTGCAGTGGGAAACACAGTGCTCCCTGAGTACCTGCAGCCTGCACTCAAATTCGCAGCTGGAACCCCAGTCACTACGTTGCCTCCAGCAGCTGTTCCTCTTGGCATGAAATATGATCGTGCCACTGTGCTCTCCCATTACTGCAAATTCTCATGCATCTGAGGCTTTATCTTCCAAAGGTTGTGCTCTTTGCTTAATGAACACAAACCCATTTTTATATATATTACTTACTTATTTTGTCAGTATATAAGGAGAAATGATCGGGACATAAGTCACAGTAGATTTAATACAGCTCTCTTTAAAAATGGATGGATATTAATGGAATAGAATTGAGAGTTTGGGACTAAACTCAGACATCTATGGGCAATTGATTTTCAACAAGGGTGGTAAGACTATTCAGTGGGAACATAGTGCTAGGATCACTGGATAGCCTCATGCAAAAGAATATACACATATTCAGATATTAACTCAAATGGATCAAAGACTCAAATGTAAGAGTTAAAACTGTATACTCTTAGAAGAAAATACAGGCAAAATTTCAGTGATCTTGGACTATGAAACTGTTTCTTAGATATGATACCAAGAGCACAGCAACCAAAAAAATAAATAAATTGGCCTTTATCAATACCAAGAACTTTTTCAAAGACCACAAAGTTTTCCACAAATGTAAGTGAAAATACAACCCACAGAATGAAAGTCTGTTTGCAAATCATATATATATATATATATATATATATATATATATCTCATATATATATTAACTTACAATTCAGTAATTAGAAGACAAATATCAATTTAAACATGAGCAGTGGATTGCAAATAATGGACTATTACTCAGCCATTTAAAAAAAGAATGAAATATTGCCATTTGCAACACCATGGATCTAAAGGGTATAATACTAAGTGAAATAAGTCAGTCAGGGAAAGACAAATATCCTATAATTTCATGCATATGTGGAATTTAAGAAACAAAACAAACAAAAAAGAAGAGACAAACCAAAAACAGATTTTTTTTAGTTTTTTTTATTATGTTCAATTAGCCAATATAAAGTACATCATTAGTTTTTGATGTAGTGTTCAGTGATTCATTAGTTGCATATAACACCCAGTGCTCATCACCACATGTGTCCTCCTTAATACCCATCACCTGGTTAACCCGTCCTCCCACACCCCCCTCCTTTCTGTAACCCTCAGTTTGGTTCCCAGAGTCCAGAGTCTCTCATGGTTTGTCTCCCTCTCTGATTTCTTCCCAATCAGTATTCCTCCCTTCCGCTGTGGTTCTCTGTGCTATTCCTTGTGTTCCATATATGAGTGAAATCATATGATAATTGTTTTTCTCTGCTTGACTTAATTCATTTAGCATAATCCCCTCAAGTTCCATCGATGTCAGTGGAAATGGTGGGTATTCATCCTTTCCGATGGCTGAGTAATATTCCATTGTATATATGAACCACATCTTCTTTATCCATTCATCTGTTGAAGAGCATCTCAGCTCCTTCTACAGTTTGGCTACTGTGGACATTGGTGCTATGAACACTGGGGTGCATGTGCCCCTTCTTTTCACTATGTCTGTATCTTTGGGGTAAATACCTAGTAGTTAGGTATTGCAGGGTAATAGTGTAGCTCTCTTTTCAACATATTGAGGAACCCCCATACTGTTTTCCAGAGTGGCTGTACCCGTTTGCATTCCTACCAAAACTGCAAGAGGGTTTCCCTTTCTCCACATCCTCGCCAACACTTGTTGTTTCCTGTCTTGTTTAATTTTTGCCATTCTGACTGGTGTAAGGTGGTATCTCACTGTGGTTTTTTTTTAACTTTTAATTAAATTTTTTATAAACATATAATATATTTTTATCCCCAGGGGTATAGGTCTGTGAATCGCCAGGTTTACACACTTCACAGCACTCACCATAGCACAAACCCTCCCCAATGTCCATAACCCCATCCCCCTCTCCCAACCCCCTCTCACTGTGGTTTTGATTTGAATTTCCCTAATGGCTAGTGATGATGAATATTTTTTCATGTGTCTGTTGGACATTTGTATGTCTCTTTTGGAGAAGTGTCTATTCATGTCTTCTGCCCATTTATTGACTGGATTATTTGTTTTTTGGGTGTTGAGTTTGAGAAGTTCTATATAGATACTGGATACCAGGCTTTTTATCTGAAATGTCATTTGCAAATGTTGTCTTTTGCTTTTGTTGACTGTTTCCTTTGCTGTGCAAAAGGTTTTTATCTTGATAAATTCCTAAAAGTTCATTTTTGCTTGTGTTTCCCTTGCCTTTAGAGACATGTCTTGAAAAAAGTAACTGTGGCCAATGTCGAAGAGGTTACTGCCTATGTTCTCCTCTAGGACTTTGATGTATGGAACTGGAAAAGACCCTGAATCACAAGGGGATTGTTGAAAAAGAAAACCAAGGCTGGGGGCATCACATCACCTGATTTCAAGCTATATTATAAAACTGTGATCATCAAGACAGTGTGGTACTGGCACAAGAACAGACACATAGATCAATAGAACAGATTAGAGACTCCAGAAATGGACCCTCAACTCTATGGTCAGCTAATCTTCAACAAAGCAGGAAAGAATATTCAATGGAAAAAAAGACAGTCTCCTCAATAAATGATGCTGGGAAAATTGGACAGCCACATGCAGAAGAATAAAACTGGACCATTCTCTTAGACCATACACAAAGATAAACTCAAAAAACAGACTCTTAACTATAGAGAACAAACTGATAGTTACCAGAAGGGAGGTAGAGGGGGGATGGATGAAATACATGAAGAAGATTAAGAGTACAATTATCATGATGAGCACTGAGTAATATATAAAATTATTGAATGACTATATTGTATACCTGAAACTAATATCACATTGTATGTTAACTATATTGGAATTAAAATTTTAAAAACATAAAATAAAATAAATAATAAATAAACTGGTTAAGACAGTTAAGAAAGGGAAATTAAAGAGAAATTTCATTTATGAAAATAACTGAAAAAAATACAAATTAAAAATATCAACAAATATAAACTAGCAATAAATATGTGACATAATATAATATGAGTAATTAGAATTTATCTTAGAAAGGTGTAGAAGGCTTAACATTAGAAACATCTATTCATGTAATTCCAACATTAGCAGATTAACGGTGAAAATGACAAGGGCATCTCAGTAGATAATATTTTTAAATTAATGTTTTATTATGGGAATTTTCAAGGGTGCACAAAAGAAGAAAGAATAATATCATAAATAGGTACTCATCACCTGAATTCAACAATGATAAATTATCACAACAATGATAAATTATCAATAAATTTCATCCATATTCCTCATCTCTCTTTCTTAAAGCAAATTCTAAACATTAGTCATCCTATCCATAAATAATTCAAAATTCATCTCTGGGATATTTTTAACATAACCAGAAGTACATGATCACAGCTAAAATATGTAGCAGTATTATTTGTTTGTCAAAGAATAAGACCTTGATCATACTGATTCCTTGAGATTTGTGCAAATATGCTTTAGGTCTAATATTTGGTTAACTTTTTAAAGAAGATTTTGTTTATTTGAGAGAGAAAGAAAGAGGGAGGGAGAGAGAGAACACATGCAGGGGGTGGAAAGAGGGAGGGGGCAGAGGGAGAGGGAGAAGCAAACTCCCTGTCGAGCAGGCAGCCCAACCTGGGGCTCCACCCCAGGACCCCCAGATCATGACCTGAACCAAAGGCAGATGCTTTAACCAACTAAGCCACCGAGGTGCCCCAATATTTGGTTAATTCTTTATTATCTGCATGTGCTTCAGAAGAAATATTCTCTCATATTTTGGTGCAGAGTTCTATATACGTTAATTAAATCAACTTTGTTTGGATATTCTATATGTTAAATAATGCTTTTCTCCTTGGCCTGTCAATAATTGATAGAGATGTATTGAAATATCACTACAAGAGTGAACTTTTCAATTTCTATGATTCTATCAATCCTTGCTTTATGCATTTAATATTGAAGTGGAAGTTCAGAATCATTATTGGAATTAATTAAAACCTTTATTATGGTTTAAAACCCTTCCTTATCCCTAAAAATGCTTCTTGCCTTAAAGTCTCTTTGTTTTTCAGTTATTAACATAAATTCATAATGAGTTTTTGTTTAGGATTTTCCTGAATATATTTTTCCATCCTTCACTTTCAAACTTGCTTGACTCCTATGTTTAAGTTGTTTTCTTCAAAAAAACCTGTGATCAGATTCTGGCCTTGTATCAATCCTACAATCTCTGCTTTTTAATCAGTGAGTTCCAATTCCATTTTTTATAATTTTTCAGGATTAGGACTTGATTCCACCATCTAAATGTGTACTTTTTATTTGTTTTCTCCTTTTTTCCCCATTTCTTATGTGGTGAAGGGCGATTCAATTTGTGTCTTTTTTGTTGTTTTGTTTTGTTTTGCTTTTTTCTTATTCCATATCCCCCTCTATTGGTTTGGAAATTACATGCTCCTTTTAAAAATAATTCTTTAGTATTTATTTTTGAAGTTTTACCATGCATACTTAAAATCTGAAGTTAATCTATGGCTTAACCATGTTTCTGAAAAATTTAAAAACTGTAAAATACTACAACTTAGATCAAACTATACTGGCTTACATGCTATCATCAGCCAATGTTTTAGAAACTGACTTAAAAAGAAAAGACATTATTAAAACTTTCACTGTTATTGGATTTTTACTGCCAAGATTTATTTAGATTACCCCTGTATTGCCAATTCCTTTGCTCACTATCTCTTCTTGCTTCTCAGACCTTCCCTGAGATCATTTTGCTCCTTCCTCAGATACATCCTTTAGAATTGAAAGTCTGTTGGGAATAAACTTCTGTAGCCTTCGTTTCAGCATCATCCTTACAAGATCGTTTACTTAAAATTCTAGTTTTGTAGCCATCTTCTGTCAGCATTTTGAAGGTATTTTCCAGTGTATCACGCTTCCACTGTTGATTTTAAGAGGTCTGCTCTCAGTGTTACTGCCCTTCCTTTGTCAATAACCTCTTTTATTTTCTTACTGCTTTCAAAACCTTTACTTGTCAGTATTTCTAAAACTTGGTGATTTATACACATAACCTGTGTAGTCATCCATTTGGAAATAAAGAATTAAGAACAGATGAATACAGTTCATTCCTTCTCTCTTTTTCATGACATCTAAACTAGTGTTGATTGCAAAGATACTCTTGGTAAACATCCCAATGCAATTTGCTAGAATATAAATGAGAGTGTTTCAGGCACTGCTATGAACTTACTCTGCTATGTTATCTTAGAATTGGTTGGGGATTTTTTTGTAATGAAGATTGAAATTTAAGAATTTGTAGATGTGGCGGGCTGAAGAATGGAAATTAGTCATGCAGCCCATCTAGCTATGTATCCAGAAAGATGCAAGAACTAAAAGAATCCCAAACTAAATGGTAATAGTTGTGCTAAGAATCCCACCCTTACAATCGAAATTCATTACTAAAAGAAAGAAGGAAATTAGAAGAGTCCTAAATCTATTACCAACTAAAACTTTACAATATACATGATGGTAGAGAAACTAGGAGTTATGTGTTTAGCACTCAGTAAATGACAAAATAATTATATATATATACTACAGAATACCATCCAATCATTAAAGAAAAAAAAATAGTACACCTCCATGTAATGATGTGGAAATACATTTAAGGTAGACTGTTCAGGTGAAAAACAAATAAGTTACAGAATAATATAAAATAAAATTTTATTTTCTTTACAATTCATGTTCCCTTGATCTGAAAATCTAGCCATTTTATCTTCTTTTGCTCTCATTCAGCCTATTATGGGTTGGGTCGTGACAAGTCATCTTGTCTGATAGGGATTGTAAATATCTCATTTTCCCTAGAACTAAAGAAAATAGACTCCATATTTCCTGTTCCTAAAGCATGAAGTTCTGCTTGAATGAGCACAGAGATTCTTCCAGGAGAAACAAATGAATAAAAAAGAAGATAATGAGACTTTTGATGTAAAGGGATAAAGAGGGTTTTAAGGGAAGCCAGGGGAGGCTGGAGAGTCAGGAAGATGGGGACATGCAATGTCAAGTCCTTGATGCAAGAAAGGACTTAAGAATGGGGCAAGAGGCAAGACTCAGCTGCTAAGGACACAGTTTAAGTGCCCAAGAGCCATGCTAGTCCATGTCCTTCACGACCCACTAGCTCTATTCCAGGTGAATCTCCAGAAGTTTGGTGGCCCATAGAGCCTGTTCCAGGTGAATTTCCACACTTCACACAAGTGACCACTTCTCTCTCTCTGCAGCAAGAACCCTCTCGAGCCCTCAGTCCAACTTGAATGCACCACCTTGCAGTGTCTTTAACCAACTCAAGGCCAAATGTTGTCTTGGACACTTAGCAGGATGGTTAGGAGATTCTCCAGCAACCATGCACTTTAGTGGGAAGGCAAGGTGGACACCAGAGTTGAGTACCTTAGATTAGATTATATGAGCTGGGACAGTTAGGGGAGGAGCCACTATGTTTCCAAATGTTGGGCAAACATTCTATCTATCCCTTTCAGCGCTGCTTAAAGTCTACAGTGCTTCAGAAAATTTTAGAAAATGAGAAAAGAAAGCAACCTTATTTTGAACAAATCTATGATATATTTTGTTGATGAAAAAGAAAAAAGTTCTGGATGGAGCTATGTTGAAGATAGAGGTTAGAATTGCAGGGGATTTATATTTTCTTCTTTATGTTTCCCTGTAGTTTCCAAATGTTCTGCAATATCCATATATTTCTTTAATAATCAAAAAAATGTATTTGCAAAGAATAAGTAGAAATCAATTTTTTTTAGCTTAAAAAGAGGAGATAGTGGCACCTGGGTAGGTTCAACCAAGAGTCTGACTCTTGATTTCAGGTCATGATCTCAGGGTTGTGAGATCGAGTCTACTCTGGGTGTGGAGCCTGTTTAAGATTATCTCCCTCTCTCTGCCCCTCTCCCCCTCTCAAGAATAAAAAAAAAAAAAAAAAAAAGGAAGAGAGACTCATATCACAATTTTATGTAGGAATACGTACCCAAAAATACATGGACAGATACACCTTAGTCATACACAGTACAAAATGTGTTCCCACCATTGCATTGTCACCATCTGGAAAGAAAATGTATTTAGCACAGGACTTCAAAGAAAATAGAAGTCTATAGAATGGATGAATGGAATAAACAATGGATTTCTGGGTGGAAAGCAATATTTGTATGAGGGAAGGGTCTCAGTGGGTTTAGAAATGAGGTTATCGGGGTGATGCTTTGATATTTGTTTTGATCAAATTATGATAAAACAGGAAAGAACACTTTGACATCTGCATTTCACCCAAATATACCTTTGGGTGATTATCCATGACCCCGGTGTTTTTCAGGAATACTACTTTCTAAGTATGTGTTCCAGGATAGTGAGATCAACAGTGACCTTTAAAGAGCTTCTGGAAGGACCGTTGCCTCTTTTCCCACCTTTTCCTCCAACTCCCCAGAGTGCTGCTGTCCTTCGCCTCACAGGGTAGATTCCTTCTTGAGTGTTGGTTCAGCATTTTCCTACTTCCCAGTGTACTATTCCTCTCTGCCTTCCCTGAGCCATAGAACCCCAGATTATCAGAGCTGTGAGTCACTTTGGGTAGCCGGTCCTTCCCCCATGAGGCAATTTTGGAAGATTCTATTATCTTGGATAAAACACGTGGATACAAGTTTTCAGCTATTCCGCACCAGCTCACAAGATGGCAGTGTTCTGTTCCAATGACTGCCCTGAGTGACTGAGTAGGAAGGATTTGAACTTGAATTAGGGCCAATTGATGCTCATTGTTCTGGTTGGCTGAAGAGCCAAATTGTTATTTCCCCTTCAGGGTGTGTGTGTGTGTGTGTGTGTGTGTGAGCACGCACACGCATGTCTGTCCTGGAGGAAAAGAAAAAGAAACACTCAGGGCAGTGAATCACATTTTGCCCTGGAAAACAAAACCAAGAGCTGAAGGATGGAGAAGTGGCTACGAGCTTCACTAGCCATCTTTTGGTTTCAACTGAGCTGTGAGTAGCATTATTACAAGCGGTCAGGGACAGCCAGGAAAACCTGAAGAATGATCCTCAGAAAACTAAGGCATGGGGAGTAGAATGCATTCTGACTTATCAGAGAGCATCTGTGGTTCCAATGGAGAATAATTATGATCTCTGAGAAGACTTGATATGACATCACTCTTTCTCTGAGTGATTTATTTGTTACTTTTTATTTGGAACAGGGGTGAGCAGTGAAGACAAGGTGATCCAGAACCCCCCATTTCTGGTTGTCCATGAGGGAGACAGTGCAACTTTCAGCTGCAGCTACGAAGTGACCAGCTTTCAGAGCCTGTTTTGGTTTAAGCAAGAAGAGAAAACCCCTACCTTTCTGCTTAGACTAATTTCAAGTGGGACTGAGAAGTCAGGACGGTTAAAAGGCACGTTAGATAAAAAGGAACTTCTCAGCACCCTGCACATCACAGCCACCGAGCCCGGAGACTCAGCTACGTACTTGTGTGCAGTGGAGGCACGGTGTTGTCTTGTCAGCTGTTGCCTGCACCCAAATGCTCCAGCTGAGGCTCCTACACCTGTTAGATGGGGAACTTGCTAAATCAAAAAGAAGCCGTAAGGAAAAGCAACTATTAGTCAAGATCCTCATGCCCCTGATGGCAATTACTGGTGTGGTTTATGGAGTCATGTCATCACATTCCCCACCTTCTCTGTGCTTTTCTACGGGAGTCAGCACAGTTAATGCTTTTAGAGGGACACTCAGATGATACCAGCTCCATGACCACCCCATTACAGCCTGTGAGAGAAAGAAAGCCTTTTTACCAGGATTGCACCAACTGGTATGTGCACCCCCCAACATGGACTCTCCCTGACAGCGTGATGGATGGAAAGTCCAGTTTATTTTTAGTCAGATTTTCCCACTAGAACAGACACGTTTATAGGTAGAGATCTGCTTGAGACTTTCTTTGCGGGACCTATTAGCAAAGAACACAGGGTGGGAACCAGAAAGCTCATTACATGACTCAAAGAAAAGCTTTTCTTTGTCACTTGCAGTATTGTTACTCCTTTCATCTTTGGGTTGCTGATGCCAAGTGCTTCATGAAAGCAGTGGTCAGCTTTCCCAAGATGTTACACGTTAATGTGATCAGTAAGTACTTTCAGCTGTCTTCCAAACAAAAGGGACTAGCTAAACTAAGTTATGCAAAGCGAACATAAACTGAGCCTAGTTCTGTTACAGTATATTTTTTCTGTGAAATATTACGTCCTCATATATATTGTATTTACAGAGTTTGCAATGGAAACTACTGTTTTTTGAGAGTAAATACTATGGGCCTAGTACTTTGCAAATATTACCTCATTAAATTTTCAAAACAACTCTGGTGGATCATTGTTCTTATTCTCAGTTAATGGATTAGGAAATGCAAATGCAGAAAGATCAGAGTTGCCCCCTCACTTCTGAAAAATAACTGATAGAATTTGAAACCAAGTCTATCAGACTCCAAAGGCTACACTTTCTCCATTACATGCCCCACGTTAAATATCACAGGAGGAAAAAAAATACCCACGGTATAACCACAGTTACATACCAAAACAGTACATTAAACACTGGAATAAGATGTGTTTGTCGTGTGAATAAATTAACATGTTCACAATGACACCAAAATGTTTGCAACAGAATTAGTGTTTTTTGAGTACTGGGCTTAACACTTTTTATTTTCTGCTTTATAATATTCTTTATTTTTCAAACTGGCTAACAGGAGCTCAATACTGAGCATTATTTCACAAATAGAAAAAATACAATACACTTTATTTTATTTTATTTATTTAATTTTTTGTACACAGTAAATACATCCACTTTTGGGTTTGGTTTTGTTTTTTTTTAGAGAGAGAGAGAGAGAAAGAGAGAGAGAAAGAGCAGGGGAAGGACCAGAGAGGGAGAGAGAGACAGAATCTCAAGCAGGCTCCATGCTCATTGTAGAGCCTGGCTTGGGGCTCAGTCTCATAGACCCGAGATCAGGACTTGAGCTGAAATCAAGCAAGAGTAGGATGCTTTAACTGACTGAGCCACCCAAGTGCCCCTGTATAATTTTTGTTTTTCCATAATACCTTAAAAATCTGGAGATTAAAAGGAAATAGAAGGAAGAATTAACCAAAAAGCCACGTTGTGCAAAAAATTCAAAAAGAAATAAACAATAAAAATGTTCTTTAAGCAAACATTGCTTCAAAGAAAAAGTTAGGTAAAATTTTAAAATTTCTTAAACAACGTTAACATAGAAGTAATAAGGGACATGCTAAGTAATTCAGAAAAATCATGTAGCAGAGGAATATTTGTAGCATAAGACATTTATATCAATATAATTATCAGGATGCCTGTGTGGCTCTGTCAGTTAAGCCTCCAGCTCTTGGTTTCTGCTCAGGTCAAGATCGCTGGGTCCTGGGATAGAGCCATGTCAGTCGGGCTCCATGCTCAGCATGGAGTCTTCTTGTCCCTCTCCCTCCTCTCCTCCTCTGACTCAAGATCTTTCTTTCTCTCTCTCTCTCCCTCTCTCTCAAAAAAAAAAAATTTGAAAAATACACATATGTATAATTATCAAATGACTATAAATGCTAGTGAAAGAAAAATACAACAAATCAAAATTAAGCAGGATGGGATTAATAAATAAGAGTAAAAACAAAGGCTTTGAAGTACAAAGTAAAATATCAAATCTAAACAGCTTTTAACTGTCTTTTCTGCATTTATGTAAATTAACATATAATTTTTCTTCTTAGCTCTATTACTATTATGTAATATATTATGATTTCTAAAATTTAACTCTCTTGAATTCCTGGAATAAAATTCAAGTGATTATAACGTTATTTCTCAATATTTCCTTATAATTATTTTTGTTCATATTTTGGTAAATGTTTTACATTGATTATTTTAATAAGATTGTTCACTGATTTTCTTTTTTTTGTTGGAGGTTTCCAGATTTTCGATCAATGTTATATTTGTTAAATAAATTAATTTATAATTTTCTATTTTATTTTGCTCTTGAATAATCTTTTCTTTTTCTTTTTCAAATTTTTATTTGAATTCTAATTAGTTAACATAGAGTGTACTATAGGTTTCAGGAGTGGAATTTAGTAATTCAACACTTACATACAACACCCCACGCTCATTGCAACAGGTGCCCGCCTTAATGCCCATCACCCATCTAGCCCATCCCCACCACCTCCCTCCATCAACCCTTAGTTTGTTCTCTATTGTTAAGAGTCTGTTACGGTTTGTTTTCTGTCTCTTTTTTTTTTCCCTTTCCCTATCCTCATCTATTTTATTCCTTAAATTCCACATATGAATGAAATCACATGGTATTTGTCTTTCTCTGTTGTATTTCGCTTAGCATAATATACTCTAACCATACACACACACACACACACACACACACACTATATCTCACAACTTCTTTATCCATTCATCAGTCAATGAATAACCAGGCTCTTTCTATTGTTTGGCTATTGTTGATAAAGCTGCTATAAAAATCAGGGTGCATGTGCCCCTTCAAATCTATAGTTTTGCATCCTTTGGATAATTACCTGGTAGTGCAATTGCTGGGTCATAGGGTAGTTCTATTTTTAACTATGTGAGGAACCTCGATACTGTTTCTCAGTGCAATACACTCTATTTTAAAATACCAAAATCCAAACCAGGTGAAACTGCATTTTGTGGTTATTATCTGACACTCACATTTAGCTGGATTACAATGATTCACTATACGTGACCAAGTGTCACAGCATTAAAACAAGATTTTTTGATTGCTAACCCTTCAAATCACTGTGGACTAATGCTCCCTTAAGTTGGGAAGGTGCAAAAATTACAAAAAGACCTACTTCTGATAATTGATTTTAATGACTATTCCCATATGTGGTGCTTAATGCCCCATCACTGTAGGTAAGGGAAGACAACAAAGGAAGCTGGGGCTCGTGAGTTTGTTAGAAAGTGTGTTGCAGTTGAAACTAGTTTACAATTCATCGTCAAGGAAATGAGGAGATAGTGCAGGGAAAGTGCAGGTAGTTTTTCAAGGAGAAGGGGAAGAAATCTGATGCAAATTCCTACAATGTACCTGCCAGTTTTCAACTTTCACATGCCTCTGCCCGTTTTCTTTCCCTCTCTCCTTTTCTGTCTACTCCAAGAGCCAGAAACCAGGAAGTGGAGATGACAGGAGAATCCAACTTTTCTTTAGGTAAGGTTACAAGATAGAAGTGGGAAATCCTGTGTAAGTCTCCCCAGCATTTTTTTAAAGATTTTATTTTATTTATTTGACACAGAGAGAGACAGTAACACAAGTAGCAGGAGAGTGAGAGTGAGAAGCAGACTCCCCATGGACCAGGGAGCCTGATGCAGGGCTTGATCCCAGGACTCTGGGATCACGACCTGAGCTGAAGGCAGATGCTTCACGACTGAGCCACCCAGGTGCCCCATCCCCAGCATTTCTAAGGCAAATATTATAAAGTGAACACAACAGAAGAAGAATGTATTTGTTACTTATTTTTTCATTTGAAGACCTAGGAAGAAAAGATTTAGAAGACCAAATAACTAATCACTCTACAGGTGGCCATCCTTAATACACTAGGTATGTTCCTTGAAAGTTGTGTATATACTGGATTTATTATCTTATCACCCCCTCCTTCATCCTCAAGATTTGTACGGGGCCAGAATTGAAAAATAAAAAAATCACAATATCAACCCTAATTATTCACTGCAAAAATCATCTTACCCTTAGCAGTTAATAGTGTGCACGCCCTCAAGCTCTCCCATACACAGTAGCTGCGAAGAGATTCAGTTCCAGTGTATTTAAGATAGATATAAAGATTTCCCTTATGGCTTGTTAAAAATTATGACCGAATTTTAACATATATTAGATTCATATAGCATGTAATGGAAGTCTATTAAATTTTTTATCCAATTTTCAATCTGCTTAAAATATTTCGTAATGTTAGATATTGGTTTCGTACATGGTAGAGAGGGATCTTAAGAGATTTCCCACATATGGCTGAACGCACTGGGATGTGGGCTTTGACCCAGTCAAGCTCACTATCATCCTTGGCTACAACTCGCAAGGATAAAAGTGGGCCCTTTTCTCCCTTAGCAGATGGCTGTGTAAATGGCTGGGAGTTTTGACCCATGAATCCCACCCCATTTTTCCTAAGGAGGAAATCTGTTAAGAGAACCACCACCACAACAACAAAAAACAAGAAATTTGAGATGTTGTCTCCCAAATTTTACAACAAAGTAAATAGTCAGCCATAAGATTGAGCCATCAGCTTGTTAGAGTATGTTTCAAGATAAGAAAACCTCTAAAATATAAAGATTATGAAGTGAAATAGGAAGTGTTTATAAGGTAATACTAAGTTAAAGAAACAGACAATTCTGTCACCCCATTCCCCGAGCATTCTCACTGTTGTGCCCACTAAATCCATTTGTTTCTCTAAGGTTCTGTCTCAATAATTATACGTTTCTTATGCAACAAGGTTTTTAGGCTCTCCTCACCGCCTTCCTCTTTTTGTCCTCACCTGACACACCTGGCTCCAGAAGAGCCCATATCTCTTCACAAATCACCTGAAAGTCCTCAGGAGATATACTCAAAAAATAAATGAAAGTGCATATTTTTATAAGCTTCCAAGGCCTTGAGCTTATACTTCAAAGCTCATGTGTCTGGGGGTGCCTGGGTGGCTCAGTCAGTTAAGCGTCTGCCTTCAGCTCTGGTCATGATCCCAGGGTCCTGGAATCAAGCCCCACATTGGGCTCTCTGCGCAGGGGCACCCTGCTTCTCCCTCTGCCACTCCGCCCATGCTCATGCTCTCTCTCTTTTTCTCTCTCTCTCTCAAAAAAATAAAATAAAATAAAATAAATAAAATAAAATAAAACAAAACAAAAAGCAAAACAAAACAAACAAACAAAAAAACTCACCTTGATGGAACGGCAAACTTCATGACCAAAACCTCTTTTGGAGGATGTGAGCACTTTCCCCTGCAGTGATTCAGAGCTGCACAAGGAGGACACTTACAAAACCCAATCCTTCCTAATTCAGGCAGAAGAGGATCCAATTCCTGAGATGCCAGAAGGGAGTCGGGGTCAAGACTCACAAGTGATGACACTGAAAGGAAAGGCTCCTGAGACCCATTCCCAGCCATCCTGTACATAGCAGGTGTTCACTAAGTGTGTTTAGTATTATTTTGTTTTATTACAGTAGCTACATTGTACCTAATGGGCTCTTCCCACAAATGCTATTCAAGGCATTGATGTCACTTAAAACTCCACAAGCAACAGATCTCCCCACTTAAAGCCAGTCAGACCAAAAGTGTCTGGCTCTCCCTTTGGATTCAACTATTCCAAACTATGACCTCCTCTCCTTTTTTCTTTTCCCACTTTGATGGATTTATTTATACTTTAAAAAGAAAACATTGGTGGTAGACTTTTTTTGTTTGCTTGCTTGTTTGTCTGGTTTTACAAGAAGACCTGTAAGATACAGAGAAGGCGCTAGTCCTCCTGTGGCTGGTCCAACCTGGTTCAGGGGCATGGATAATTTACAAGTCAGACACCAGAGGCTTAGCTGTCCTGGAGGGGGTCTATGTAGCTGGAGGGAGGACAGCTTCTTTTTCACTCTTAACTGTTCCCTGCTGTAACAAGGACCAAACAGAATTTACATCTCAAAAGAGTAAACTCTCACCAAAGTAGCACTCTAATTGCAAGACTAAAATACATTTGTTGCAAAAGAAAAACAACAAATTGAGGGAACATTTATAACTTCAACCTACAGAAATTACCACTGTTAACTGCTTAGCAATACTTTGCATTTCACTGTGTTCAAGGACATAAAAAAAAAATAAGTCTAGAGAGATGTGGGGAATTCACATTATTTCAAAGAACAGGTGTTTCTCAAAGTCACTGCAAGGAAATATTTCTGTCTCTATATAGTTAAGTTGAGCTCCTCCCATTTCTGACCTGTGGGTCCTGGTAAAAACCCTCCAGAAATCCCTTTCCCATTGAGTTGATGATGAGACACTATCAGTTTGAAACATCCCCTGGATAATGTACATTCACTAATGAGCCATCCAGGAGAAACAACGGATATCAAGTTCACTTTCACATCATTGCTGGCACTGCCCCCCACCCCAGGTAACTGAGCCCCATATTGCACCCTGAGCTGCACTCCTGGATAAGCCAGCTAGAATGGTGCTTGGCTGATGGGTGTTTTATGTTGCAGGGCCTGGGACAGCAGGCTGGATCAGACACCAAGAGGCAGAAGTGATTGGAACAGAGGGGAAGACTATGGACCTCTTTTGTAAATATGATGCTTCTTCTCCACACCTTGTTGACCTCTACTGGTTTCAACAGTGTCCAGTCCAGGCACCGGGATATATTCACTACAGAGGGTGGGGATGCTCTGGAAAAGGAGATGCCAGTTTTGCCATAGGAAGGTTTTATTCAAAGCATGCAGTAAGGGGAACACATTTGTACATCAGAAATCTGGTGCCTGCGGACACTGGCCTGTATCACTGTGCTCTGAGAGAGATGCACAAGGAGAATGTCACATACAAGAACACCAGTGCACAGGAGGGGGGAGGTCAGGGCACAGCCAGGCACACCTATGGTTTTTCTAAGGTAGTAATTAGGAGATACTGGACCTGGAAAAGTCTGTTCTAACAATATAATAGCTATTTAATTGTAGGCAAATAGCTTGAGCCTTTGGAATTTCTATTTCCTGAAATCAGAGATAATTATTTTATAAGCTGTTATAAGACACGGCTTCAACACGTGGGTTAAGCGCCTGGCATGTCCTGTGTGCTCAAGAAATAGTAGATACCTTTTTGCTCTTTCTCAATAACTAACTTCGGCCTCAAAGACCTTTCTATCAATATCTGAGGATCTCTTTTACACCACACTGGCAAAATAATAATAATAACAATAATAACCCTAAAAGCACACATCCAGGACCCATGCCATTGCTAGTCACGGTGATATGTGTTGAAGTGCATGCTCAGCAAATGCAAGGGTAAAAGGACAAAAGGACCCTGAGGCATTCATCCCTGAGCTCACGGCCAGGGGCAGACCTGCCCACCTGTGCCGCCCAGCCTGCCATGGGCACTTGTGGCTCCCTCTTCAGCAGAGACTGAGCCACCATCGGGGCTGAAGGTGGGGAGATGGACCTCAGGGAACATGTGCCAGATGCTTTGGGGCCAAGAAGAAGGAGTGATGGAAGCCTGGCTGGGCGCTCTCCTGCTGTCCTGCCAATCTTCTTCAGATGGGATTGTTCTAAATGGTCTTTCAGGACCGTCTCACTGTGACTCACAGATCCAACCTGCCCTGTGCTTGCTCATTGTCATGTCCTCTGCAGGATGCAGTAGCATCCAGAGAGTCACTCAGTCTCAACCCGAGATATTTACAAGGGGAGTTTGTGGCTCCGAACTGCAAATACTTTACAAGTAATCCCACTTAAGTTCTTTCATGGTTTGGGTGCCACCCTGGTGTGGGAGATACTTCAGATGATTTTTTTCAAAGAAGTTCAGGCTCCTGCAGGAATGGACAGTTTCCTGGGAGACGGCAGAAAGCAGCCAGGACCATCATTCTCATCATCTCGGCTGTGAGGTAAGGAGACTCGGGAAGTATTTCTGTACAATCAGGATGCCTATGGCAGGAAGAATTTAAAAAAAAAAAACTGGTGTTATAAGTGAGAGAAGAAGGAAGGATAACCAGTTTCCTAGTGGAAAAGAGAAGACTGATAAAGCAAAGCAACCATTAGCAAATATCGGGAGAAATTGAAACCGATTCCTGTTTTTATGCCATGACTTGAAATACTTGCATCAAACCAGTAATATTTAGCTCTCTTTTGGACTTTATCATGTTCTGCTTACTGACTTAATCCTGTGCCTAGATCATGTTGCTTTGTTTGGAGTAAGTTTTTATGTAATAAATAAGAAAATTCCTGGGGCGCCTGGGTGGCTCAGTGAGTTAAGCCTCTGCCTTCAGCTCAGGTCATGATCTCAGGGTCCTGGGATCAAGCCCCGCATCAAGCTCTCTGCTCAGTGGGGAGACTGCTTCCTCCTCTCTCTCTGCCTGCCTCTCTGCTACTTGTGATCTCTGTCTGTCAAATAAATAAATAAAATCTTTAAAAATAAATAAATAAACAAAATCTTAAAAAAAGAAAGAAAAGAAAATTCCAATTTTAATATTCTTTTTCAAATGTAGTTCACAATTCTAGGATATTTTTTCTATCTTATTCATTTTGTCTGGTTCAAACAATGGAATTCTGATTGGAATCAGAACATGGGGAAGTTTGACATTTTAGGACATTATGTTTTCCTATATAGAAATGTTATCTGTCAGTTCATTTATTTAGGTCTTATTTTAGCCCTTTAAAAGTAAATTTTGCTCATTTGTTTCCAGAAAAGTTGAGGAAATGAAATGAATCATGATTAAGTGAAGAGCAAATATCTCATCTTCTGTGTTTGCTTCTCTCTCTGAGCAGGGCAGACAGCCAACAGAAACTGGAGCAGCATTCCCAGCCCACAAGGACCTAGGAGGGAGATGATCCTATTTTTAATGGCAGTGACACAAGACTATTTGTTTTTATGTTCCAGACACAATGCTGGGAAAGACCTTGTTCTTTGAGCTTTCCTTATGCCAGAGCTCAAGCAGAAAGCAAGAGTGAGAGCTCCAAACAGTAAGAGGAACATGGCTCTCTGCGGGACATAGACACAGGTACCAAGTTCTGTCCTACGATCACAAGGACCCTGGCACCTTCAGTGACCCCACAAGAAGGCCACTGACTTCTGCTACTAATCAGCACAAAATGTTTTTCATGTTTATAGCTGAGGCTTTTCTGTTTCCTTCTCCTATGCACTTTGTTAGGTAATAGAAAATATTTTAGGCATAAGGCCTATACACAGCTTACTATCTAATAGACATGAGAATATCTCACTTGATATAAGCAGCAATTTTTTTCTTACCAATAAGCATTCACCTAATGAGGTGAGAAATGATGACCCAAGTGTAGAGAGGCATATTTATAGCCAATGTCTAGAATTTATATGGAAACAAATTTCAGCTAGAGTTTTTTCAAAACAAAGTTGAAAACTATGAAGTATAAAATATGTCTCACTACAGAAAATATTCAAAGAAAAGTAGAATGTCCTCTTTCCAGTGATGTTATAGAAAGAATTACATATAATGTGATTTTGTGCAAAATTAAGAATTTTAAGTTTTGAATGGGAAAAATGCCATAAAAGAACCAAACAACAAGTATTTTAAAATACTTGTAAAATTCACCACCAATAAAAAAAAATTACTTCCAGATTTGTGGAAACTGGAAGTGGAGTTTGTATTCGAAGCATGTGTAGTAATTTAAATGAGGGGCATTCTAGGTAGGGTAAATCTATTAATGGCAAAATCAAGAAATAATAAGCAAGAAAAGTTTAGGAAATTAAAAGATTTTAATATTACTAAAAAGGATAATTTTTATTGGGTAGTACTGTGAGATAATATGAAATGCTAGCTTGAGGCAACTATTAGTCCAAGAGACTACACAGAACCGGGTTTCCTTTCAGACAAAGAAATCAGATTATCTGTCTTTACCACAAACAAAATTAAGGAATAACTTTAAATTGTTTTTCAGAATGATCTGCTCATCTACACTTAAACTGTTAAGTAATATTAAAGATTTCCTTTTATAAGCACATTTCTAAATGTATGGAAATACTGGATTTCCATAACAATCCAATCAAAGAACAGATAAATTTCCTTTTCCCTGAGCAATTCAATCAGCAACTAATAGTCCATATTGGAGAAAAGGAAAAATCTAAACACTTTCCCAAATGTGTTTCCATTTTATGATCACTTTCCAGCCTGAGTTTCATTCGTGGGAAGGGGAGATTAACCACCTCTCCCCATTCATTGACCTCATAAAGAACAAACTTTTAAATCAAATATACAGACCAAAAAAATAAAACATAGCTACATTCTGCTTCACTTTATACTTTGTTCTCTTCCTTGTCTGGCTGCAAAAGCCCTTGCATGATTTTCATTGAAAATAACTCCTGAATTCACATGAGATTTTACCCTCCTTTGAACCTGTACTGATGTGGTTCAGCTATGTTCCCATCTACTTTCTTGCTGTTCAGGGGATTAAATTGCCATAAGGATAAAACAGGCAGAAAGGCCTTAGATGTTAGGGTTAAATTCTAATTTGCCCCCCTGTGTCTTTCTTTTATCAACATGAACATGTTTGGTGTCTAATTTGGTTTACTCTTAGAAAAATATGTTTTGGTGTACATAAAACAGAATGGTTCTTCAAGCAGCAATATGCTAGGTTTTTAGGGATCTTGTTGCTCTGTTTTTCTACTAATTGGTGCAGCTTTTGAGAATCAAGTAAACACTTTAAAAAGTAGACATTAACATTACACTAAAACTGATATGGTTGTTCTGTTTTTTTTGTTTTTTGGGTTTTTTTTTTTGGTGATTCTATCTTATTTCCACATAATTCAGGAGAGAAATGCATTCTTTAAAATTAGAAACTGACAACAGTGAGAAAAAGAAATCTATGTTATCAAATGGCAGGCTTTCCATAATAGTATTCAGTGATGGATGAAGGAAGCTTTCCGTCAAAGTTTGCACCATTTATTTTTATGAATATCTACAATCTACCCTGGAAAAGCAAGCAGTAGAGTTAGAAAAATCCCACTCACTCAGGAACCTCTGTTCCTGTCAAGGAAAGATTTTTCTTGGTGCAGAATGCTGGGTGATGCTAGACTAGACTCATTTTGGATCTTGAATGGTGGAAGAGAACAAAGACAATTTGGAGGAAAGAAAGGAGAAAGAGCCACAGGCCATGCACAGAGAAGATGTGTCCAAAAGGTCACACTCAAGATTTGTTATTAGAATAAGCTTAAGGATCTCAAAACTAGAAACCAGTGTGGAAAAGAGGGTACACACAAAGATGCAAGAAATAAGTTAGTATACCTGCTTTGCAGACAGATTTCTTTAAGTGGACTTCTGTGCCTTTCATGTTTTCCCACCCAATATTTTTGTGAGTTGTGTAAGTTATTAACTGTACATGTGGGAGTATCATTCATATCTTAGTCTAAGAGACAGAGAAAGACAATGCTGAGATATGAAGAAAGACAGTTTTCTGAGAGCAACATCTGAGTCTGTAGATTCAGTTCTACCTGGAACTGTAAAAGTCAAAATACTGTCTTTGGGGAATGACCCAGATGAGTCAAGATTCTGTCATTTATAACCAAAAGATCCATAAGTACAGCCAAAGTGGGGGAGAAACTTCTGCACTATTTTATGAGCTGAAATCATGGTGCATGGAAGCATTTTCTAGCCAAAATAATTAGAATTATATAAAGGCAGATAATCATCCACTTACCTTCATTATACTGAGTATGAGTCATGTTAATCCTAAGTACATTTACAAATTTCTGGCTGGAAAAATTTGGAAGAATACTGAAAACATTCACAGCTCTGCCACAGAAATAAGCGCTCATTTTTATTTGTTTCTCTTTCACTTTTTTGCACATTATTACATCATATGGTAGGAACAATTTTATGTTCTTTTATTAGCAGCCTCATTTTTGTCATTTAATACCTTGCATTCATAGTTTAAGCTGATTGATGATCTACTACTCTATACCATAGGCATGCCACACTTAGCTTTATAATTTTCCTGTTTGGGGATATTTTGGTGTTTTCTTTCTAATTTTAAATCATTTAAAATAGCATTATGGTAACCATCTTAAATCTAAATTTTATTCATTCATTCATTCATTCATTCATTTATTAAGCAATCTCTACACCCAATGTGGGGATCAAACTCACAACCCTGAGATCAAGAGTTGCATGCTCCGTGGACTAAGCCAGCTGGGTCCCCCCTAAATCTAAATTTTAATTTAAACTTTTCATCTTTTCATTAGGACAGCACCCTAGAACCAGACTTAGTCATTCAATGGGTAAAAACAGTTAACACCCTTTTTGTTCCCTGCCTTTCTTAATAACAAAACTCCCTTAAAATGTTTTCTAAATTTATTATCTCTACACTCTACCCCCTGTATACTGAACCCACTCCAGTCAGATTTCATTCCTACCATTTCACTGAAATTACTCTTGCTAAGGTCCCAAATGAGTTTCCGATCAACAAATCCATGATTCATTATAATTCCCTATCATTGAATCTCAGAAAAACATGACATTGGGGTTACACTCTCCCTGAACTCCATCTTTGCACGAATTCTGGGACTCTGTGCTCTCCTAGTTAGCCTTCCACTTCACAAACCACTGCTGCCCAGTCTCCTTCTCCAGCCCTCCCCACTTCTTGCTGACCTCTACACATTGCATTGTCTCAGCGTTCAATTCTAAAATATACTCCCTATCCATATTCATCATCTTTTTTTCCCCAAGATGTTATTTATTTGTTTGTTTGTTTGTTTGTTTATCTGAGAGAGAGTGATCAAGAACGTGAGTGGGGTGAGGGGTAGAGGGGGAAGAGAAGCAAACTCCCTGCTGAACAGAGAGCCCAACATGGGGGCTTGATCCCAAGACCCTGAGATCATGACCTGAGCCGAAGGCAGATGCCTAATCAACTGAACAGACCAGGCACCCCAACATTCATCCTCTTTTTAAATAATCTTGAAGGGGCTCAAGACATGCCACCCAAAAATATGCCACTTTGACATATTGGTATTTTGAGCTGAAGGCATTTAGAAAACAGCAGGAGCAAGAAGGACTTTCTGACAACCCCCTCCCCCACCACACACAGCTCTTTTTCTTCCTAATAGCAGGGGTTGAGACTCCTATACGAAAGACACCCTCCCTATCCCAGAAAAGAAGCACTCTTAACACCAGAGCTGGAAGTTGTGCAGACAGACCTTGTCAAATCATTCTTATCTACCCATATGTTCTAGTTCTTTGTCTGTAGTTGCCACTCTTTGTTCAATTCAGCATATAAGAGCTCAGGCCTGGCTGCTCCTTGGTCCCCATTTTTCCACAAAATCTTCCATGTACATGTGCACATTATTAAATAAAACCCACATGCTTTTCCCCTGTTAACCTGTTTATTTTAACCTAATTTTCAGGCCCAGCTGGAGACCCTACGAGGGTGACAGTATGGCTCTACCTCCCCTATGATCTCACCTAGAAATATGGCTTTAATTACCACTGACTTATCCACTGATGACTCTCAAATTTACGTCTTCAACCCAGCCCTTTCTGTCAAAAGCCAGGCTCATACCTACTGTTATCGGTATAGCATCTATACTGATGTCTAATTGGCATCCAATATTTAACATATCCAAAACATAATGCCTGATTCCCTCCCAAAGGCCCTTCCCTTGCTCTTCCCCATCACAAAAAAAGAAAAAAAGAAAGCAGTACAATGTACCTAGTGATTAGAGCCAAAGACCCTGGAGTCTTCCTTAACTTTTCTCTTTTCTTCATACCCCATGCTGTCAAACAAATCGGCCACACAAAAATTATTTCCTGTCAGAAAAAAAAAAGTCTGATTTCATTTTTCAATTCAAATAATAATGCTACCTGCTGGGTTTCAGTGAAAATAATGGGGGTCAGGGGAAGGCCACCCCAAATTATACCATTATGGCATATTGATTACTTTGAATTAAAGTCACTTAAGAAGCAGCCAGTGCAAGAAGGACAGTCTGAAGCTCCTCTCTCCCCCCTGAAAGCAGGAAATAAGTTCCCCATGTGAAGGGGTACACTTCCTGCACCTGGAGGGTAAGAGCTATTCTAATTGCTGGAGAAAGGGAATTTAAGGCCGAGAAGGCTGCCTAAACAAAACTTATTACTTCTTTACTAATTTACTACTTCAAACCTAAACCCCTTTGTCTCGTCAATTCTTGATAAATGTATTGTTTCTATGGATAAAATATAGAAAAGCCACCGGCTTTGTTCACTTCTTTGAGACTCATATATCTTTCAGCTCCTCTGTGTACAAACAAATGTTTTCCTTCTGCTAATCTGTCTTATGTCAATGTAATTATTACACCAGCCAAAAAACCTAAAAAGGAAGAAAGGGAAAAGTTTCTCTTTTCCCTGCAAAAAACAATTCGTTTCTAAAGGCTAATTCTAAGTTGATAGATAGATAGATGATAGATAGATAGATAGATAGATAGATACATACATACATACATACATACATACATACATATAGATAGATGCAATGAATCTTGTCTTGAGGTTGTTGCCTAGTTGAACTATATCCCTGTCTTGTTATAGTTCTTGCCTACCTGTTAAAGAATTCTCCCTCTGAAGAAACCAACGAATTATCTACTTGTGTGGTACTTTGGAGATTTTGGCACTCTGGAGTAATACACCATAGTAATAAGATTCGGGATGGTTGAAACGTACACTTTTTTTTTTTTTAAGAGAAGGGTAGAATGGAAAGGGAAATGGGAAAGCTGCAGCATGACATTGGGATCTCAAACATGTTCTAGGGCAGAGCAGTTTGAAGAAAATCATATACACAGCTGGATTCCTTTGGATATTATCTATGCCTACTTAACCCATGGGAAGTCTTTGTACAACTCCGAGAGTACATGAACCCCAGTTTGAAGACTACTTCTCTAAAATGGGACACTATCACAACCTAGTAGAAGTATCTAGAAGAGATACAAGTTCTTACGACATACGGAGAAGTAATCCTTTCCACCACTACACACACACTGATTTGAGATGCTGTCCATCATGTACTAAATATTCAAATACAGTTGGGCCTCTTTATTGACCTGTCATTCCATTTAGTTGACCCATCTGCCTCCCCTTAGTATGCACTTAAGAATTTTCCTTCCTTTCTCTTTCTTTTTACTTTTATGCAATAGAAGATATGCTCTTTTCTTCCACATGTTCTTTTAACTGTTTCTTGGTTTTGTGTATAAATGCTGTATTTAAGTTTTTGTTTATGTTATAACCTGTCTTTTGATAGTGGTTTTTTTCTTTTCTTTTAGGTATTCTGGTATATAATCATTTCATCTGCAAGCTTGCAGGCGATATTTTACCTCTTTCTTTCCAATACTTATGTTTTTAATTCTTTTTCTGAGCAAAACACATTATCTAGTAGCTCCAACACAACGTTAGATAGTGGTAAAGATAGTGGATTTCGTCTTTCTCTTAAATCTCATAGGGAAGTTCCTAGCATTTCCCTATAAGTAGATGCTGGTTTGGGCTTGAGCATTTTTTTTAATGTTAAGGAATTCATTAATAATTTTTTTTAGTGTTTTTAACATGAATATGTGTTGTACTTTGTCACACGGTTTTTCTGCACATTGGAGATGTTCATATGATTTTTTTTTCCTAGCTCTTATGCCAGTTGTTAAGCTCTTATGTCAGTTATTAAGCTACCTAGCTCTTAGGCCAGTTATTATTAATACTTATCTCTTGCACTTTGCTTATATTGTTTTAAGTGCTGATGCTATCACACACTGCCCCCTAGAGTTAGTGAACTTTCTATGTGTTTTTCCAGTCTCCCCAACAGTATAATTTGAATATTTTATTTTGTAATATTTTATTAAACATCCTCCCAGGGTTAAGTTGAATGAACTTCTGGTAGCAGACACTCAACAGCTGACCTACTACAACCCCTCTCTATCATTTCTCTCTAGAAAATTGTCAGTCCCCTTGAACTAGACACATTCTTGTGTCTAGAAAAAAAATTCCAAGGGAAACTCTCAGATAATTGTTACTTCTTCCAGATAACTGAAACAATTCCTTCTATTCTTCCCAGACTAAATTCCTACCTTTGAGAACATTCCTGGTAAGTATCCTTATCAGTAGAGAGAAAATTTCAAGAAATACACCCAGAAGTTTGGCTAACATTACTGTGTTTCCAGATTTGGTTCCAGAAATCAGAAGACAGGGGAAGGTAGAGCACAATTCATTTCTGACTCTGCATCTCTGAGAAGGAGCTAACTCCAATCTGAGTTACAACTGCACTGCTCTTCAGGAAAAATATTGAAAGAAGCAGTCTCTCCATTATACATAATTTCATACATGAAGAATGGAAGGCCAATATCCACAATTAACATCAGAGAAGATCACAGCTCTTTACTCATCACCAACTCTCAGCCACTTATCTCAGGCCCACAGTAAGAAGTGAAGGAGAGAAGGATGAGGGTAGGTGTGCCCGGGCCAATGCTTTGTCCAGAGAATACAGCTGAGGAAATCTGGTTAAGTGGTAGGTACACAGAATCATCAGAGTGAGGACTGGATGCAAAGAATAGAAGATAACTTTCTTCCTTAATCTCTTTCTTCAGTTCCTAATCCTTTCTGTAAATATAGGAAACCAGAAAACAGGGTTTCAGATAACTAATATGTAAAAACTAATATGAGAAATTACTGGAATTTGCACAGATGTCCACCGAAATACAAGAAATACACAGATTTTTGCAAAAGCACATTTTAAAAAAGAATTTTCCTTATTAAGCACCTGGGTGGCTCAGTCAGTTAAGTGTCTGCCTTTGGTTCAGGTCATGATTTCAGGGTCCTAAGACCAAGCTCCAAGTCAGGTTCCCTGCTCAGTGGGGAGTCTGCTTCTCCCTCTACCTCCACTCCTCCCCCTGCTCATGCCATCTCTCTCCCTGAAACGAATGAATAAAATCTTTAAAAATGAAAACAATTTTCCTTAATTATTTTACATTCCTTGGAATAAACCCCAGAGGGACGCCTGGCTTCCCTGTAGATTTCATTTCCAGAGCTACATCATACCCCTCACTTGCCATTCCCCTCCCCCTCACTCAGGTTAGCTGGAGACACAGGAGCATTTTCAGCATGAGCCAGATACCAGGTTGTTTTCTCACATCTGAGAAATATTACAAGAAAAGATATTATATTTCTTTTCTTTATATTTTCAGAAGGAATTTGGAAAAGGTCTAACTTTTTCAGGTAATTTAAACCTGTTCAGATTGAAAGATATAACAAAGCCATGGCAGACACTAACCAACTAAAGGAAAGGATCAGAATTTTTCTCAACTTTTGACTTATGCCCCTCAGAATATATTCAGGAGTCATACAGGCAAAGAACTTCATAGATTTCCATTAAAGGTGGGAAGTGGGAGGAAGAGAGTCCCAGGCACGAAGAATATTCAGATAGTCATCACTGAAGAGCATTTTGGCACTATGTTTTGTTGTCTTCCTTTTTTGTTTGCTTTTCCCTCTCCATATGGTCTATCTTCCTTTGATCTACCAGAACGAGTTACATCGTATTGTGGAAAAACTGGAAAAAAAGTTTAATAAAAAAGTTGAGACCACATGGGGGCAGTGCTTCCATGGGCAGAAGTGACTGGTTGGGAATTAAAACTGTGTGATGGGAGAAGCAGGAAAGAGGATATTCAATAGTGAGTTTGACATGACAGGTCAGATTTTGATTGGTTGTGAAAACAGAATGAAGATCACCCAAGCTTCCAAGCCAAAAGAAGCAGAAGAATCTACAACAGTGAACCAGTCCCACTGAACGTGGTCAGCTCCAGGTCTCCAAACTGAATCCTCAGAGAGTCCAGGAAGAAGCAGGAATGGAGATGCCCCTGAGAGCGTCACTGATGTTCCTGTGTGTCCAGCTAACCTGTAAGTGAGGGGGAGGGGAAGGGCCAAGGGCGGGATATGGTGTAGCTCTGGAAATGAAATCTTCAGGGACCCCAGGGATCCCTCTGGGGTTTATTCTAAGGAATGTAAAATAAATAAGGAGAATTCCCTTAAAATTAAAAAAAAAAAAGTTTCTCATGTATGAAAATCTTCTCACTCCTTCTGAACAGGGTCAAATGGACAACCACCAATGGAGCAGAGCCCTCCTGACCTGAAAGTTCAGGAAGGCAAGAGCTTCACAGTGAACTGCAGTTACAGAGAAAACACTTTGGGTTTCTTCCAATGGTTGAGGCAGGATCCTGGGGAAAGTCTCCACATTCTGATAGACATGCGATCAAATGAGAAGAAGATCCGTGGAAGATTCAGAGCCAGTCTTAGCAGAGAGGATCAGTACTTTTCCCTGCACGTAAACAATTCTCGCCTCCAAGACTCAACCACGTTCCTATGCGCAGCGAGTAGCACAGTGCTGTTCAGACACCTGTGTCCTGCGCCCAAACCCTGCTCAGACCTGCATGCCCTTCCACAAGGGCTCCAGGGCACTGACTCTAACTTTGAGCAAAGGGAAATTAAAAAGGGGCTTTTTAGTAACCTGATGTCAAATATTTCATTTGAAGATCCTGGGCAAAGGGGTGATGTTTTCAAATACCATCTAATGTATTTTGTTTCTCAGTGTGAAGTATTTCCTCTGTTAAAACTAGTCCAAAATCCTGAGGCTCGATATCAGAAAGGAGAGAGAACTAAAGAACAAAGAGAGAACAGAATAAAATTTTTGCCCTTGAGCTCTTTTGTAGACTTTTACAAATATACCAAAAATACAAAATCTTAAAAGCCATGACCATCAAATTCAGTAGTGAAAGAAAATAGATTTTGACATTATGAAAAGATTGCCTTAGAAGATCAAGTACCAAAAGCTGAGGGAAAATGGTATAAAGTTTATAAAGGGCAGAGTGTAAAGATAGCACAGTGTGATTGAAAATCTGTTTCCTCCCAAAAAGAGGATAAAAGTCCAACTGGCTGGCTAGGGAAGAGTCTAAGGGGGTATAACCAGAAGTTATAAGCCAGAGGTCTTTGAAACGTGCCCAGCATCTGCTCTTCTCTAGGGTCAGAACCCTGAGCAAGTGAATGGGAAGAGGGCGAGTTCCACTTGGGGTGACCATGAACTGAGGAGCAGTGAGTGTAAGCACAGTGGTTGGATCACTATGTCTCACATCAATACCCACCACAGAGCATCCACCACAAGGAAGTGTCCAATAATCACATGGACAAGAGGATCCATCCAGAGAATGTCACCAGCCTGTCTCTCGTCTATTTCAGTGCTTAAGCAGGTTTGTGAACAGATTAACCAAGGTGACAGTAGTTCTCCATGAGCCCAGAAGCATGGGTTTTCTCTCACTACATCAAATTTAGCTCTTTTGCTACCAAATATCCAACCTGTCAACAGCAGACACAACACTTAGGTTTCAATACACAATAGCCTCTGAGGGAGCCAGCCACTGGTTGCTAAATTGATTACACTGGACCACTTCCACTCTGGAGGTAGCAGAACTCTCTTCTTACCAGGGTTAATACATACCCTGGGCATGATCTGCCACACATTCCCGCCACACTGCTACACATAGCAGCATGAACTGAGGGCTCAGGGGGGCTGCTTGATTATCATGATGGTTATAGGATTTCAAATCCCTTTGCATCAACAAATCTACTTAACAGCAAGGAGGTGTGACAATGGACATGTGACCACTGGGGATACTGATGGTCCTACAGTATTATCCACAAACTACACTGGAATGATCACTTAAAGGTCAGGGAAAGCCCCAGTTAGGGACATTGCTCTGAGAGCTTAGAGAGCTATTCTTTATGATGCTGTGTTCCTATTAGAGAAAATACATGGGCCTGGGAGCCAAGGGGTAGAAGTAGGACTATCTCCCCACCAACTCTCACCTTCAGTGACACACTTGGATGTTGATGCTTCCTGTTCCCATATCCTTCTGGACTAGAGGACCTATTTCCTTTTGAAGGGAAAGGAAAGGGGGATACTGCCACCAGGGAAACACAGAGAAGTTTTCACCTCATCTAAAGTTTTATATACCACTTGGTCATTTGGAGGTCCTCATGCCAGAAGACCATAAGGCCAAGAAAGGAGTTACTACTCTGGCAGTGGCAATCAGTTTTGATCATCATGAGGATACAGGGTGGTTGCTACCTAATGCGAGCTGAGAAAATATGGCTAAATCTCAGGGGATTCACTGGGATGACTTTTAGTGCTTTCATGGCAGTGATTACTATAAATAGGCAATTATAGCAACTATGACCTAACAAAGGAAGAATAATGAGGGGCTTAGACCCTTCACGGATAAAGATCTTGGTTATGTCACTGAGATAGAAATTTAGATCAAGGGGTGCCTGGGTGGCTCAGTGGGTTAAGCCTCTGCCTTCAGCTCAGGTCATGATCTCAGGGTCCCGGGATCGAGCCCCGCATCGGACTCTCTGTTCAGCAGGGACCCTGCTTCCCCCTCTCTCTCTGCCTGCCTCTCTGCCTACTTGTGATCTCTCACTCTGTCAAATAAATAAGTAAATAAATAAATAAATAAATAAATATTTTTTTTTTTAAAAGACCAAGAGATGTATTAGCGAAAGTTTGGGAGGATCAAAAATGAGTGGTGTAGAAGGTAGATGGAGAGAGATACTAAATATGAATTACAGCCATGAAATCAACTATTGCAATTATAATTTGTCTCATTAATCCTCCTGTTAATCTTTTTTTTTTTAAAGAACTGGTGATCTGAGTGGATTTGACTAGAGCCTAAGTGGATCTGAGCAGTGCAAGGGATGGGATGTACTGATGCTGTTGGTTGTTCTCTTCGCATCCCCCTTGACAATCACCTCTACATACTGAGAAACCCAGAGCTCTAAGAACTGTTTTCTGGTCATGGGAACAGATGTGGCCAGTGTGCAAGGCTAGCAGATGGGCTGGAGAGTTAATGCCCCTGCAGCAGCCCTCGCTCAATGATGGACAATGAGTATACGGATTAATTCTCCAGGTCCTTCATGGATCCCTTGGAATAACTCCAAAGAGTGTGCTATGCTGTCTTCCAGAGTTACTGGCTAGATTAAGCTCCAACTGGCAATAGTAATAATTCTCTTACTGACAACACCCTGTACTGGCGTCCTTTCCTTCCCTGATTCACTTCCTACCAATGTTTCCTGGAATGACCTGCAAATAAACTACTTATACACAAATCCTTGTATTGGACCAGCCTTTCAGGGATCCAAAACCAAAATACAGGAATTCAAATCAGGGGCAAGGATGGAGATGATCTAGAAGAAATACTTCCATTGTTGCCAAATTAGGTTTGAGGGCGCTAGAGATTTTCACAGCCTCATTCAGGGCTGGTCCCAATGTCATGACTCCCTGCACATCTCTCTGAGTGGAGAGACTTGGCCACTGACTTCTGTGTCACAGAGAACCTGTGCTCCTCATACACTGCCTCTTCTGTCACAGGACCCCATTTATACTCCGGCTTGGGCACTCCAACTCTGGAACTATGTGAGTATCTCTGTCACTCCCTTTGAAAAAGCAAAATTCTAAGGGATCATAGTTCAGTGTTTTAAATGTTCTTTGTTCACAACATTTCCTCAAGATGGAATGAGAGTGAGGAGGACAACTCTTTATATGAATTTTGAAAGCCAACTCAGTGCTGCAAGAACTCCTACGATGGTGTTTGTGGAGTTTCCTGGTGCAGCACAAACAAGGACTTATTTTTTTAAGAATCCATGGAAAATAGGAGCACACTCAGACAGGACCTGTCCCACTTCTGAGTCTAGTCAGTGCTCTTTTCCAGTTATAGACATTGATCTTTTTCTCATTCTTTCTGTGAATAAATTGTAGAAATATAAAAAACAAATGCATTCATATAATAGGGGTATAACCACCACTCATAACTAATTGTACAAATTTATCATACTTGTTCTGTCATTTTTGGTTTTTTTAAAGATTTTTATTTATTTATTTGACAGAGAGAGATCACAAGTAGGCAGAGAGACAAGCAGAGAGAGAGAGAGAGGAGGAAGCAGGCTCCCTGCCGAGCAGAGAGCCCGATGCGGGACTCGATTCCAGGACCCTGAGATCATGACCTGAGCTGAAGGCAGAGGCTCAATCCACTGAGCCACACAGTCTCCCCTCTGTCGTTTTTGGTTTTGAAGAAAAGAAAGAAAAATTACAGAGTTTGCCATCATTATCAAGGAAACCCTGCCACTTCTGCCCACCACCCCAGGTCCGACTCTCCTCCCCAAGATTGGGGCATACCAGAAATAAATTTGCTGGCTCCATTCTCCTTTATTTTCATCCCAGAATAGAAGAACTCAGGAAACATTTTACATTTTCATTTGAAATCATATAACCAAAGGCCTATTTTCTGAAAGGAAGACCAAAAAAGTAAAACTTAAAAAAAAAAAAAAAGCAAACTTTCCTCAGTGAGATAAAATCAGGCACCCACCTGTCAGATCATTTCCGGCTCTGAAGCAGAAGTGCCACCCAGCGCAGAGGAGGGCCCAGATCAGAGCATGAGACCCCTCTTTACCCTGCAGGGGAGAGCTGTCAGCATGCCTCTTGTCAGCCTGCTGTGGGCAGCCATGGTGTCCACCTGGCTTGGTAAGGAAGGTGTAGATCTTCATGTGTAGTGTTACCTAATGGGACTGGGAAGGAGAGAGTCCTAGTGCTGGAACTGCATCATCTCAGAGCCCAGCCACGGAGAAGCAGAAAGCAGAAATGTGCTGCCTGGGGTTTGGATCAAAGGTAGCTGGGGGATGAGACCAGCATGTGAGTCTGCCTGCCTTATCTGCCTGGTATGAGATACTCTCTCCTCTTTCCCACAGGATCCAGCACAGCGCAGACGGTCACTCAGACTCAACCAGACACGTCTGTGCGGGAGACAGAGACCGTGACCCTGCACTGCATGTTTGACACTAGTGACACTAATTATTTTTTGTTCTGGTACAAACAGCCTCCCAGTGGGGAGATGAGTTTCATTATTCACCAAGAATCTTATAAGCAAGAGAATGCAACAGAGGATCGCTTCTCTGTGAACTTCCAGAAAGCAAAAAAATCCTTTGGTCTCAGGATCTTGGGCTCCCAGCTGGAGGATGCTGCAACATATTTCTGTGCTTTTGCTGGTGGCACAGTGACATGAGCAGCGGGGAGAGGCTTACAGAAACCTCAGACCTCAGTGTAGGTATGGAGGTTGGGGGAGTGGGGGGGCGGTGGCTAGGGTACTAGGAACATAGAAAATCATTGACTCCTTTTGAAATAAAAACTCTTTCTTTCTGAATAGAAGAAACACAAAGAGATGGATGTCTGCAAACTATAATCCTTAAAACAACAGTAAAAATAATAATATGGGTACTGCTTTCCAGTTATCGTCATACATTCTGTCACATGTAACCCTCATCACTTTGTATGGTATATATAACAGATCAGACTTCCTAAGCATGTTTTCTGTCCAGCAAATCTTTGTTATTTGCCTGGGAGCTCATACCTCCAAAATTCTTAAGTTTTTCCATTTTGCTAGTTGGTGAGTGTTTTTTTAAATTGCCATCTATGTCCAAAACTGAATCTCTCTGAACAAGATATCTATTCTAGAACACGAAGGGTAGGGGTGCCTGGGTGGCTCAGTCAGTTAAGCATCTGCCTTTGGCTCCAGTCATGATCCTGGAGTGCTGGGATCGAGCCCTGCATCCAGTTCCCTGCTCAGCATGGAGTCTGCTTCTCCCTCTGCCCTGTACTCTGCTTGTGCTCACTCTCTCTGTTTCAAGTAAATAAATAAAATCTTAAAAAAGAAAAAAAAAAAAAAAGAACACAAAGCGTGTAACAGTTGAAAGCATAACCAGGGAAGGGATCCACTGGTCCTATCGTGGACCTAAAAGAAGACCTAGACCCATGGTACCCAGGTCAGATGACCTTAGAGGATGATAGAATGGCCTATTAAAGGCTCAGTTAAGAAGCCAGCTCAACGGCATCATCCTTAGTGGTTGGAATGCTATAGTCCCAGAAGCAATAATATTCATTAAACTGGTGACTGATAAGGTGACTGACACCTTGGTTAAAATACACAAACTTAGAAATGAAGGAATGGAAATATACCAGACTCTTCTACTATCACACCCTGTACTCATTTCCAGAATTTGTGTTTTGCTTTCCCACAGCCCTAGGCTCTGCTGGATTAGGGTTCCCAGGACCCAGGGGAAGAAGGCTTCCACCAGAGGCTTCAATGAGGGTTCCACTGAATGTGCAGCTGTGGCTGCTACCAAGGCCACTTTGAACTCCTTGTGCCAATGGTCCAGAAGGCAAAGAAAGGAGGGGTAGTTGACTCTGATTATCATGAAGCATCAGGTTGTTACTATACAATGAGGGCAAGGAGGGACTCTAAGTGTTTCACTGTGGGTATTTCATGCTCAATAAAAACAGCAGGTGGCAGTTGTGGCCTGAAAAGGACAAAGTGATGAAGAACTCAGACCCCTCTGCAATGAAGGTCTGGGTCACCCTATCCAACCAGCAGTCTAGATGCACTTTATGGGTCACCCTATCAGGCCAGCAATCTAGGTCCGGTAAAGTGCTATCCAATGGCAGGATATCCAGAGAACGTGGTGGTGGAGGGAAGAGACTATCAAGGAAGATAACCTTGGTACCAGTTAAAGAAGTGGGGCCTGGACGTCCTGTGGTGCAACCCCCCTCTATTGAGTGTTTTAGATGGATTTCAGCCAGCCATGACCTTGAAGACTCAGTGACACAATGAAAATAATACAGGGCAGGCCCCCATCTGAGTAGAGCAAAGAGAATATTGTAACAAAGATGTCATGTGTTTTGTGCTCACATCCAAATGCCCAGCTCTGATTTTATCAGTAGGTATGTAGATCATTCTATGGATACTCAGGCTCCTTCTCTGGTTAATAATATCCAACATGACACATGCACTGTGTACTTTTTAAATTTCCTACCCCAGAGCCTTCTCTGACTCTTCAGGAGTTCACTCAGGCCACAGGCAAGCATAGCCCAGAAGTAGAGGAGAATTACCACCTCTGCTGGCAAGGCCCAACCAGAGGAGAGAGAGGACCTGCATGCCCTAGCTTCCTGCCCTCCAGCAGACAGTCTCTGAGAGGCATCCTATATGCTTGCCAGGAGAACCTGGAGAATCAAGCCCCAATCTCATGCTATCAATTTTCTCACTCCTGCTTCCTCAGATCTCTTCCTAAACAAACTACCTTCACCCAAGTCCTTGCTTCAGGCTCTGTTTGGGGGAAGACAAAATTAACATATTCTTTGAAAATTTAATAGAGAAAGAACAGAAGAGAGTTCAAAGCAAATTTTCCTGGGCTGATTGCTACTAACAGCAGGTGGTACTTGAGCAATTAATTGGAAACATAGAAGATGTCACCTTATTTTTTCAAAAGATGTTGAGGCAGATCACATTCATGAAACTCCAGTCTCTGCAGATGTGTGATCATGTCTTTTCAGTGCAGGAAAACTTTACGTACCAAATCTAAACTCTCCTGTCATTATCCCTTTCCCTGTGTCTGTTCACCCTCTACTAGTTAAACCCCATTCTTATTTCTTCCCCAAACATAGCTCTATTCCAGTCCATCCAGCCTCCTTACTGATCCATAAACAATTTACGCTCTTGAATTTCTTGCATTTTTTTAATTTCTTTCCAAGTTCTCTTTGTTGAGTATAAATAGAATTCTGAAATTTATATAAAGAACAAATTTCTTGACTAAACAAACCGAGTTCTTTTCTGTGTAGAAAAGTAAATTATACTAATTGTCTCAATTATTACTACTTTGGCCTAAAGAGGGCACTGCTTGCATTCGTTGACAACTGTTTTTTACAAAAACCTGTCTCATATTCCAGCATCTAAGTTCCTCACACATACCAAAAAACTGGAACAAACACTTCTTTAACTGAAGAATCTAAGTCAGATGTCCACATTCTGGAATCAAATCCTCTATGGGCTTACGAAGGCCAAAACATAAATGAACTTCTAGAAGTAATATTTATGATCTAGTGGTTTCAGATGGGATGTGTGCTGGGAGAACTTATGTCATCAGGAAGCCAGAGGATCCAGAAGTTTCCAAGAACTAGCCTCTGTCTTTCATAGAAGGGATTCAAAGAACAAATGAATTTTTGCAATCTACTCTTCAACATTTCCTTTTTAAGAAAATTAACCTTCAAATGAAAAAAAAAGTCCTTCCTAAAATGGACCCATTCAAGAAGGAAAGAATTTTAATCTTTACTATAGTTACTTGCATAGTATTTTAAATCCAGGGGTATAGTATGGAAAGCATCTACAATAAATCTGGTACCTTGGTTTTTGTTCTGGTTAAACAGGGCAAGGGATGATTAGCAGCCTCCTCCTGTATTAGTCCCAGCTCCACAACTCCCTGCACATCCAGAATGCCCACTCGAGAGACTCAGCCATCTCTGCGCTGAAGGAAGCCCATGGTCCTCAGAGAACACTCAAGTGCCCTGGGCCTTATCCCTGCACTGGGGCCACCACTTGGGAGCTAATAAACAGTCCCCATCACCATCTCTGACAAAAGAAAATTGTAAATGAATATAATGGATACACATCAATGTATAAAAAAAAAATTTTTTTACAAGTTTTTTGTTCACTGTATTTTTAAATAAGGAAATGAGATCATGAGAACACTAAACATGAGATGTCGAAGGTGATTGGGGCTGAGACCCTCATTGTTCTTCAGTCACGATCCACCCAAGCAAGAGGGAGTATCTTGACATCTAGAGCAGCTTCTCCCACTTGGGCCATTAATTGTTGATGTGCCTTAGTTTCTGCCTCTTTAAAAGTTACCCATGACAACATGGGAGTAGGCATGTGATGTCCACATATTTTCTTCTAGTTCTTACTTTTTATAGTCTAACTAGCTGACTCTCATATAGTCTCACTAGCTAACTCTTGGGAGAAATGACAGTAGTTGCCAGATACTGTTGATATCCCAAGGGAGCACAGTAGACCTTCTCAGTGCCCCAGATGGGGCACTCCTTTTTGTTTTTTAACCTCTTCTCCTATTCTTTTTGCCCTTCCTTTCTGTTTAATATTCTATACTCCGACTATGCTCACCACTTTCTATGGATTTCCTGAATGACCCTACCAAATCATTGTTTTTATTTCAAACAAACAAAAACCCCCAAAATAAAAACAAGGATCATCTGGACATAATACCTATTAAAAAAAAAAAAAAAGAGGAGGAGAAAGGAAAAGGCAGCTTTCTCCCCAGCCCCATATTTGCCCACTTGAAAGCTTTTGCTTATGCATTATCTTGTTCAATCCTCAGAGTTCAACAGCCAGATCAGCTCTGGCAATTAGAGACTGACTGGATAATGAATAGAAGATACCAAAATTCTGATTGGTGGGGCTCAGAGGTGCAGAAAAAGATCTAAAATACAGCAAGAGAGGCCCTCTGGCTTGGGATCCCCAAACATCATTAGGTACACAATAATGGGGGCAAGAGGTAGAAAACATTCCCTCCTGAGATCCTCATTTGTGAATTCATAGCTTTAAGGGGACTGACATGAAGAAAAAAGACAGTCCATCATCTAGAGTTTTCTGAAAAGACTGAAGAGAAGAAGGGAGAAATTGTCAAATATAATCACATTTTTACCAATGTTGTGGGACTCTGACCAGAAAATGGTAGGCATGGCAGAAATTTAATCACTAAACAAATAGGAAGAAGAAAGGGGCCATCTACAACAATTTACCAGGCTGTACTGTAAGAAGTCTTCTGGGGGCACCTGGGTGGCTCAGTCTCTTAAACGTCTGCCTTCAGCTCGGGTCATGATTCCAGGGGCCTGGGATCGAGCCCTGCATCAGGCTGCCCACTCAGTGGGGAGTCTGCTCACTCTTCCTCTGCCCACTCCCCTCCCGTGTTCTCTCTCTCTCTCAAATAAATAAATAAAACCTTTAAAAAAAAGATTTCTGAGGTTAAGAGTGGTGTCTGTGGCCAAATGCCTTCTGTTTACCACATTTCCCAAGTGGAAATTATAATAAACAAGTTGGGGGAGTTGAGGCTACCATTCCCTAGACAGCAAGACAGCTTTTGCCTTCTCTTTTTTTTCTCCCTTCTTTTATGCTGAGGAAAAGTTTGCATAAAGTTGGACCACAGAGATGGCCTTTTCTAAGATTGGATGACAGAAACTCAGTAGGAAGTGAATATTAATGCAAATGAAGGGCTCCTTGCATCGTGAGTTTTCATTTTTGTTCAACTGCCTCCTCATAGGAGAATGCATGCATGAGGAAAAATGACATGGCAGTGAAACACTGTCAGGTGTGCAACATGGAGTGTTCCCAAATAAGTCGTATGCCAACTGTCCTGATTCTTCGTTCACGCAACTACATACACAAAAATCCTTACAGGAACATTTGCCACCAGTACTGGAGAGTTGTGGAGCTACTTGACACTCCCTAAGTGAGGTATTCTTTTTTTTTTTTTTAAGAATTTATTTATTTTACAGAGAAAGAGAGTATGTGCAGGAATGCAGCCGGGAGGGGTAGAGGGAGAACGAGAATCCCGAGCAGATTCCCACTAAGCATGGGGCCCAACGTGGGGCTCCATCCCGGGACCCTGAGATAATGACCCGAAGCCAAGAGTTAACTGCTTAACTGACTGAGCCCCTGAGCGGCCCCCTAAGCCAGGTATTCTTAAAGGAGAAGAAGGAGAAGGAGGAGATGGAGGAGGAAGACAAGGAGGAAGACAAAGAGGAGGAGGAGAAGTCTTCAAGCAAATAACAGTCAGTTAGTTATCAAAATCCTGGTTCCAGTTTTCTCTAGACCATCTGAGCATGGCTGTTGTCTTTATTACTGTTTGGAAGTTTGGAGGAATCAAGACCTGAGTTATAGCATCCCAGAGACCATTATGATATTGGCTTCAAGACTTGAAAAAAGAAAAGAGAGAGAAAAAGCAAGCTGACTGAGAAAGCCAAAGTCATTACATTAGCTTTGCCTGTCTTTTCCCCACCCACTCCATCCACCTCTCTTAGATTAGGTCATCACAAAAACAATTTAGCAGCTTCTTCTCTTCTTGATTTTTATCCCAGAATAAGTTACAGTTCTGTCCTCTCTTTTCATGTGGCGCTATAACCAAACTTTTATTCTCTGAAGCCAAAGACAAAAAGCCTTGATAATCTTTGAGCAAGGCATAACCAACCACCCACCTGACATACCGCTTCCTGTCGTGGAACAGTGAGGTCACCGAGCACAGCTAATCCTCAAGATTCAGATCAGAACAGGAGCCTTTTTCACCCTGCTGGAGAAAGCTGCTGGCATGGCTTGCCCTGGTTTGATGTGGGCACTTGTGGTTTTCACCTGTCTTGGTAAGGAAGACACAGCTTTTTGCTTTTACTATTACGCAACAGGACTGGGAATTAGGGAGAAAGATTACGAGCACAGGCATTTTACCTCTCGTTGATTCTGGCTATTGGGGGCAAAGAAGCTGATGGATATTGCCTGAAGTTTGATCAAGAAAAGGCTGGGGGATGGGATCTGCCTGTGAGTCTGCCTGCCTTATCTGCCTGGTTTGAGATACCCTCTCCTCTTTCCCACAGGATCCAGCACAGCCCAGACGGTCACTCAGACTCAACCAGACACGTCTTTGCGGGAGACAGAGACTGTGACCCTGCACTGCACGTATGACACTAGTGACACTGATTATTATTTGTTCTGGTACAAACAGCCTCCCAGTGGGGAGATGAGTTTCATTATTCGCCAAGAATCTTATAAGCAAGAGAATGCAACAGAGGATCGCTTCTCTGTGAACTTCCAGAAAGCAAAAAAATCCTTTGGTCTCAGGATCTCAGACTCCCGCCTAGAGGATGCTGCGACGTATTTCTGTGCTATCACTAGGGGCACAGTGACATGAGCAGTTGGAAGAGGCTTACAGAAACCTCAGACCTCAGCATAGGTGTGGAGGTACGGGTGGGGCAGGGGATAGGGGGAGTGTGTGGGGTACCAGGAACACAGAGGAAATCATTGACTTCTCTGGAGAAAAAAAATAGTGTTCTATAGGACTGAAGGAAACACAGAAAGGATGTCTGTAAGCTGTAGTTCTCAAAATAGTAATGGAAATGATGAATGTACACAATGTGTTACATGTTCGCAGAGTACCTCCATGTGCATTTGTTTCATTTAACCCTGATGGCCCCATGTGTTATATAGGACAGGTCAGACATTCAATTCAGTGACTCTTGTAGCTAGAACCAAAGCTACATTCTAGAATCATGCCTTAACCTTTTCCCAGTGTATGTTACTCATTTTGCTATTCATCTGAACATCTGATCATACCAAAGGCAGCATATCCAAAATTAAATTTCCCCATGAATCTTTTTTTTTTTTTCCATTATTTTTCCTCCTTTGCCTCTCTCAGGATTCAGGCACACAATAAACACCTGCCGCCACTGAGTTTGGAGAATTTCTCCACCCTCCACCTCCCATCCTAGGCCATCTGATTTTTTTGCATATGTAACACATTATTCCTTTCTAATTACAAAACTGAAAAAAAAAAATCATGTCGATCTCATTGTTTCCCAACTGCTCTATCATCCATTCTCCCTGACTTGAGTCTAATTTCACCCTGTATTTCTTAAACGTCTTTAATGCACCACTGGTCCAACGTAAGAAAATGAGGAAAACAAACAAGTGTCAAATAGAATTTGTTTCACATGCTGTTAACACTCATCAGCAAATGCTTTAAAAAAAGGGGAAAAAAGGCAAAATTCTAGTAAAGCTATCTCTTCTTCTAATGAGGCAACATGGGAGGAAGTGGACCATTTAGAAGAACCAAGTCCCAAATCACCAGAATCACCACCCCTAATGCCCTGAAATGTGGGGGGTGTCTGGACCTTGCGAGAAGTCCATCTTGCTTATGCAAAAGAAAAAAAAAACAAAAAACAAAAAACAGGGCACCTGGGTAGCTCCGTGGGTTAGGCCTCTGCCTTAGGCTCAGGTCATGATCTCAGGGTCTTGGGATGGAGCCCTGCCTTGGGCTCTTTGCTCAGCAGGGAGCCTGCTTCCCCCTCTCTCTGCCTACCTCTCTGCCTACTTGTGATCTCTCTTTCTCTGTCAAATGAATAAATAAAACCTTTAAAAAAAAAAAAGAAAGAAAAAAAACAGTCGGATAGAAAAAGTAATTCCAGCATTTCTTTTTAAGTCCATAATTCCCTCAGTACATAGTGTTTATTGTTAAGACCCTTGCAGAGTATTTAATTCCATCGGCCCACCTTGAGTGAGTGGGAGAGAGTTGGATAAGATATTATGTGGCTGAAATACTTAGTCCGCTGAGTGGGTCTGGAGCTGAGGATGGAGGAGTGTTTAGAAGGAGTGGTGGAAGTTACTAGAGCTGGGAGATGCCAAGGGGAGCCAAAGCCTAAATAACAACTAACAGCAAGTATTCACAAGAACACCTTGTCACCCGTGAGTTATCAGTACTAGCATGCAGAACTCAGTACCGAGACTGAAACCGGAGACAGTACTGGTGACATGCAGAAGAGCTTTGGGATTTCTTGTGCCTTCTCCACAGTCTTCTTCGAGATCTTCTCTACTGGCTGCTTTAGGCCAAGGCCCCATAGCTCAGGGTCCCACTCATAGTCCCATCGAACAACTTGGAGTTGTCTGGAACACCCCCCTTTAGTTTCACATGCTGGAGCCTGAGGGCAAGTCACGCCTCCCATGCTCCCCAAATTCCATCCCCTCTGATCACTCACTGTAATCACATTCCTTCCAGCCTCAACTCCCAGAACACAACAACCCAGCCCCAGCTCACATGCCTGGAAACTCAGTGAAAGAATTATGTCTCACACAAGTCAGATAACCCTGGGCCATTCAAGCTTACCCTCTCCTATATCCCTCTCAGGTTCAAGTAGTCATCAAGACTTACAGATTCAGGCTAATTGTCAAGTTTCATATCAAAGTTTACTTCTTTTTTTTTTAAGATTTCATTTATTTATTTGAGAGAAAGAAGACATACAGTGACAGAGATAGCAAGAGAGAGCACAAACAGGATGAGGGGCCGAGGGAGAAGCAAACTCTCCACTGAGCAGGGACCCTGACATGGGCTCGATCCCAGGACCCTGAGATCATGACCTGAGCCCAAGATAGGTGCTTAACTGACTGAACCACTCAGGTGCCCGAAAGTTTTTTCCATCGTTGCTGCCAGGGCCTTCACAGAGCTCCTCTTGGTTGAATTAATTAATTGTCATCTTGGGATGCACATCAAAGGGGCAAACCTAATACTTTATGGGACTTACATGTGTTTTTTACTGTACCCCCGTTGAAGTGCAAGCTTTAGCTATCAGAGACTGTTTTATTCATTTCAATAGTAACAGTACCTACAACATTACTTAATTCACAGATACGATTTTTTTAAAATTTTTTAAATGAAGTTAATTAATTGATGCATTTTCCTCATTTCCTCATTAAACAGGATAAAATAAAAGTTGATTCTGGGCTAACTCAGAGGAAACAGAGACTATATGGTATACAGAAAATTACTATTATTAGTAATAGTAATATTACTATCAATATTGAATAGTAGTTGACAATATTATATTAATAATAATAGTAGTAGTAGTAGCTGATACTTACTGCACATATCTATGTGCCCTATTCCACATGCCTGCACCCCATAGGTGCAGAATATGAATTGTTTCACTTAGTAGTTTCAACAAAACTATGTTGTAGGTAATACTGATAACCCTATTTTGTATGAAGAAATTAAACTTCAAAGAAGCTAACTTGCCTAGAATCACACACACTGTATGTATGGCTCATTAATCACTGGAGCCTCTGCCTTCCCAGAGAATAGCAAATGCTACAGCCTCTCAGTCTTACTAATTTGATAGATACATAGATAGATGATGAGAAAAAAAGAAATGCACAATAACAGTGTTATAATGTGCATACACTTGTAACTGGCTCTCACTTTTTCTAAGTTATAATTGAATACTGCCTGATTTCATTTATCTTTGTTAGTGAAGTTGAAAGTAGAATTAACAGTATTATCATGATTATCACGATTGTGTTTCTACATACAGACTTTGTGCCTTAATATTAGTTTATAATTATTTTGCTTGGAAATTTTCAATATTTTAAACTTCAAGGTATTTTTCAATAGCTTTTTAAGTTTAAAACACAGTTTTTAGCACAGGTGTTAATAAGTGTTCCAAGTGCCATGTTGTGTCATTCAGTGAAGAATGTCATTAAAAAAACTTTTTTAACCTTTCCAAATTATTATAGAAAAATCTTTTTTGTAACTTTTTTGAACTGTTGGGTGTTCCTATGAATGTTCTGTTCCGATTTTTTTCCTCCAGTGAAAAACTATTATATTCTAAATACTTTCCCACATAAATAAACAGTTCTTCCATTGCACGAGTTTCCGTGGCTATAAAATTTTACATCTTTGGGATATACTTTAGTTTACTCAATCATTAACTTCTGCAGGTGAACATCTGTTTATTGTTACCAAACCAGGTCTATTATAAGTAAAATTGAGACAGTAAAGAAGAATATTTGTACATAAAACTGTATACAAGTAAGAAAGAGTCAAGTCAAAGAAGTGGAAGCAAAAAACAAAAAATTTGTTGACTAAAAAAATTGAAAAACCCAGGCTTCAAGAAGTCTGGATCCCAGTACTCAAATGATACTACCCAGAACTTGCCTCTCACTAAGCTCTTCTTTACTTTGGCTTTATTCAGAAGTAAGTGCTGGCCAGCTGATGGCAGAAATGACCACCAGCAGCCTCAGACTCATAACTTGTTCATTTCCTATTGTTGCTGAAACAAATAACCACACATTTAGTGGCTTAAACAATAGAAATTTATTATCTTACTTTCTGAAAGTCAGAAGTTACACTGAGCTAAAATCAAGGTGTTGGTAAGGCTGCATTCCTTCTGGAGTCTTGGGATGGGGTGTAGGAGGGGAGGTGAAACCTTGAGTCTATTCTGACCTCCAGAGGCTGGCACACTCCTGGCTCATGGTTTTTTTCTGTCTTCAAACCCAGCAGTCATGTCATTTTGACCTCTGCTTCCACCACATCTCCTTTTCTGTCTTGATGCTCCAGCTTCCCATTTACAAAGACCCTCGTGAGTACATTGGCCTCACCGAGGTATTCCAGAATAGTCTCCCTATCTCAATACCCTTAATTCAAACCTTAAGATTCCTCTCTTCGTGTGTCTTCATTAGCCTGCATCGGCTTTCTCTCACCTAGTAGACTCTTTGTTCTAGAATGATATTGTATATATTGTGTTTGATGTAGGAAAGATGTTAGGGCGCAAAGCCAATGGTCAAGAAAGAATTCTTGAGACATCTTTGGTGCAAAAAGGTGGTTTTATTAAAGCACAGGTCAGGACCGTGGGCAGAAAGAGCTGCACTGGGGTCATCAGGAGTGGCCCATAATATACTCACAAGTTGGGAGGGGTTTAAGGATAGTGTAAGCCTGCCAGGTATTTTGGAAACAAGGTTCCCAGGATCCTGATAGGGCTAGCTATTGTTAAGAAAGGCAAGTTATTACTGTTTAGCAAAAACTCAGTCACTGAGACCCTTCAGATGTGTATCCGTGGGTCATATGTTTGGGGGATGACGCCAACATGTATCTTCGGAGGGTAGAAGCAAAGGAAGTTTCCAAAGGAATTTTTATAGGTTAAAGTAGACTTGCAGGATCCTGGGGGGCTGAGATAATGTTAAACTAAGATTCCCTTTTGCCCTCAGCAAAGTATTAACGTTGAGGTAGCTGAGTTCCTAGAGGAATGTCACTCTGCTTGTTTCAAGGACTTGTCAGTGGACTGTAAGTAGTAAGAAAATTTAATAATTTTTCTTCTGCCTTCATTTCCCACATCAGTGTTTCCTTCCAGGCAAGGAATGATATTAAAAATGTCTAGCCTAACATCTAATAACCTGTTTGGATTTGATATGAATATCAGAATAGACACAGGTTGAGAGGAGACGGTCATAGTGTTAGAACAGAGTCCTGGTGGGGAACCCCTACTCTGTCAGGCATTTGAATTGAAAGGTCCATCCTGTGGTTGGCTCCTCTGCCACCAGCCCCCATCCTTAGGTGCTTTCCCAAAGTCGCCTCATTAAAATAACCAAAGTCACCTCTATCCCTTTCATTAAATGAAATTCCAAGAGTTTTAAGTGATCTGTGCCAAAAAAAATGCGGACAAAGACCAGTTATATATTTCTTATTATAAGTCACAATATAATAGGTGCCTATATTAATCTTAGTCTTTGCTTAAGAACCTGGCCAGAGTAGAACCTTTAGGTGTGGATATTGCAGTAGTTAATCCTGATGGATATTTTGCTCCTTACATGTGTGCTTGCTTCCTCTTGTTGCGTGCATTGGTGGTAAACAAAAGCCAGCAATATGGAGCTTTAATGCACTCTCCCCTGCACTTGGGTTCTTGTTCTGAGGTCGACACCTCTCTTTGGCCACTTTATTCCTGCAACACCAAGAATCAGTCATTGTAAGCAGAAGTTTCAATCTCTTGGCAGGAGGAAACACTTTCTGTTCATGGGGAGGAGAGGCAGATAACCTTAGATACTGCAGAGACAGTATCTCAGGATGGACAGCTTGATCATTTCTTGCAGAGAATGTCTGCAAATTTAGAAGGATGAATGCTGTCAGATCTAAAAGTCCCTTGTTCTGTCTTATTTTGTTCAGATTCACATTTAAGGAGAAACATTCAAGAATTTGCATGAATTTCCATTATATTTTCCACCAGTCTATAGAAGATACAAATTTAAGGAACGGCTAATGGATTGCACATACATATCTGATGTGGGAAGTAAAGGCAGAAAAGAAATTATTAAATTTCCTTACTATCTACAGCCCACTGACAAGTCCTTGAAATAGGCAGAGTGACATTCCTCTGGGGACTCAAGTGCCTCGATGTTAATACTTTGCTAAGGGCAAAAGACTCTCCTAGCCCGAACCCCTACCCCAGGATCCTGTAAGATACCTACTGGCAATAACCACCCAGCCCCCAGCATACGACCCACTGATACATATCTGAAGGGTCCCATGACTAGGTTTTATTAGACAGTAATAAATCACCTTTTGCTAACAATAGCTAGCTCCCTCAAGGTCTTGGAAACCTTTCTTCCAAATTCCTTAGAGACTTACGCCTCCCAACTTAAAAGTATATAATGGGCCACTCCTAATGACCCTGGTACAGCTCTTTCTGCCTACAGGTCCTGACCTGTGCTTTAATAAAATCACCTTTTTGCACCAAAGATGTCTCAAGAACTCCTTCTCGACCATTGGCTTCATAACGTCTTTCTTACATCAATATCCATTGATAATAATTCTGCATGCCATCAAAGCATGTTCTTGCTTGTAGGCCAACCAGCACATTAGACTAATGGCAGCCAAACTATGTGACCACACATTTTTAAGATAACTTCTAAAGTATCTTATCATTACTTTAAATGTTTAAATAGCCTTAGAGGTCATGAATTTCCCTGTATTATAAATATTGACATTTTCAAATAAAATTATGTAATAGCTTTTAAATATATGCAATGAAATCTTAATATGAGGTGATTGGCTACCCATAAACATCCAATTAAAATTTATGAACAAACTCTTTGTTAACTATTGAAGATTTTATTTTGCTCCTTTCTTTCCTCAAAATCATATTTCCATTCAACTTCTACAGATTGAATATAACATATTTTTCATTAAGTCTTTTGTAAACTCAAAATTTCTGCAACAAAAACATGTATGAGATTGATTTTTTTTAATTTAATGCTCTAAGCATAGACAATAGCATTAGACCATAATTCTCTAATTGTTCTTTTTTTTCTGGGTTGAATTGTAAATAGAACAGTTAATAATGCACATTTGATGAAAACTATTTGAATATACTACAATTTTAAAAAGATTTTGAAGATAAAGGACAAAGCTTCTTTGGAAATGCATTTCTTTAAAAAATGACAGGGATCTGTAATTATTTGCAGGAGCTTTCCTTTACACACATAAAAAGAAGTACTCCTTCCTTAATGACCCTGAGGTTCTCAAACTGAACAATAACACTGCAAAGAAAGATTCCTTCTTGTGTAGAGTTGGAGAAGCACACTTGTGAAATAAGAGTCACAGTCAAGTTCTCAGGCACATCGTTTTTAGGAAAGGACACATAGAGAAGTTGAGGATCTAGAAGTTGATTCCCTCAAAATACATCTCTGTTCTTTAGTTTAAAAATCACTGCATTAGACTGCTCTCAATATTACTGACTCATTCTCGGTAAGAGTTCTTTCAGCAATGAGGTTTGAGGAAAATCCACAGGAAATTTAAAGGAAAGTGTCTCCAATTTCAATAAACCTGATAAATTTCCTAAAATCTCTTTGGCATTTGTGCATTGGAAGAATAGCTACTGATGAGTCGGAAAACAACGGGGACTGAGCTCTTGCATGACACAGGTCATTCTGTACACTGACACTGTTTGATATGATTTCAAATCCATTTGTTCATGACTTAAGTGAAGTGATGTTTATGTTTATGATGCAGTCATGACAGGTCGTAATCTCAGGGTCCTGGGATCCAGCTGCACATTGGGTTCCTTGCTCAGTGGGGAGTCTGCTTCTCCCTCTCCCTCTGCCTGCTCATTCTCTCTTTCTCTCTCTCAAATAAATAACAAATAGAATCTTTAAAAACATATATATAATTACCAGGACCTTGTGAGGAGTCTCTGAGAGTCTTCAGTCTGGGCAAGGAGATTCTACTGTTCTAAAAAGGTCTCTGAAAAGCTTGGGATAATTAGCTTCTGCCAAGATAAAGACTCTTCCACCAGCAGTGGGGAAAGCCATACAGTGGATTCATGAAGATCATCTTGACCCTCAGCATCAACTCCGTCGTTCCCTAGCAACATGCTGTAGCAACAGGGGACTTTTACTTTGGAGCTTGCAGCTGGGCACCAGCTCTTGGCTGGCTAAGACACCTCTCCCAAGTACCAACTCCTATAAAGGTACATTTAACTAAATAGGGAGTTTGTTCCTTTCATCTCCCCTTGTCTGGAATAATAGTGTGATTAATCCATCTTGGTTTGGAGTATTTTATTTATTGGCTTATTAAAAAATATTATCCTGCCTGCTATTGGCTTGTGAAATTCCACAGCAGACCTGTATTAAATACATTGCTGGCAAAGGCAAATCAGTCTCTGAGCATAATTTGTCTCCTCAAAACAAAACACACATGGATCTTTATCTTGAGAAAAGCAGTTTTAAATGTCATGGTCATTCATTAATAACGTTGTGGAAGAGGAAGTTGTCCCCTCTTGGATGGAAAAAATGATGATAGCTAGATTTCTCTTTCTCTATCATGCAAGAGGATTTTCCAGTAAGAACTCACCTGATACTACCAGGGAACAGAACTTTGTTGTCACAGCGTATTTACCTAGCAATCCATAACTGAGAAAGGCTCATATGGTTTATACTCCTGTGTATTGGAGGTTAACCCACAGAAATAGAAGAGGTTTTTGAGTTCATAGCCTGGAAGAAAAATTAACCTCAAATTGTTCTATCAACTCTACCAATACTTTATTTTGCTGTCTGTACATTTTTATCTTTCTTTCTATAAGCACTCATGGATTCAGCTACTTTTATTATGAATGTTCTCTCACCAAAAAACTTTATTAAAACTTAGACACAAGCTCACTCTTTATTTTTTAGGACATTTAAGGGCATTCTGGTTCTGAATCAGATAATTACTTCCTAATACCTAAACTATAAAGTCTTGGTTCCATGTACATCTAGGTCAGATGAGAAGGTAGCTGGCCTTTTTTTTTTTTTTTAGATTTAATTTGATATCCTGACATTTAAAGATTTCTTTGTCAGAGGAAGTCTAATGGACCAAGTGTCTTGAAACATTCCTAATTATTTTTTAGTAGTCTGAATTTAGCAATGAAGTTCAACAAAAGTAGATAATTCATTATAGTAAGAATGTGAAATCCCATAGACTATACATATATTACATATACCTTTCTCCACAACCATGTGGCACATTCTGGCTTTGAACACCAGCTTCACAAAAGCAGAATGCAGACATAGAGATCTTTTGCAAGAAGAAAACTCAAATTCATATCTTCCTCAAAGGGTTTCAGAATTCTAGGCCAGAGTTACTCTTGAAGATGAAGAAAGTCTATCAAATGTCAACATGAAGTCCTCTCTTACTTGAAATGACCTCACTAATGTTAACTTGATATCCTGAATACAAAGCCCACCCTGATAACTAGGACATGCTAGGAGTACATTGGTCATTTAATAATTCCAAAGTATGATTTCTCAAAATTCTCCAGGTTTTTCTCTGACCTTCCTAGCCATCCCTACTTTCTTCTTCCTTTGAAGGCTCTACATTCTCTAGCAACTACTTGACTTGTGGGGTTCCTAATCCCACTTCTAAAGGGGAGAAAATATGTCAGCTCAAAATGTGCCACTTTAGCATGTGGATTATTTTGAGTGCAAGTCAATCAAGATGCAACAGACTTAAGAAAAACTTTCACCTTCTCCCTTAAACTACCTAAAAGAATTTAGATGGGGGCCTGGCACAGGAGAGGAATTACCAGAGACAACTTTTTATTTGAAGAACCTATTTCTCTGGCAGGGCAAACACCCAATTTCCATGTATCTGCTCTTTGTATCATCCTGTGAATGCCTGCCCCTTCTCCCTGTTAAAGCTCTGTACCCTTATCTCTTTAGCTGAGAATGGTACGTAAGCCTCAACTACTCACCTTGCCCTTGAGTCTCCAGTCTTTGAGGGTCCCATACACACTGAATTAAATTTGCCTTTCTCCTGTTAATCTGTCTTATATCAATTTAATGATTAGACCACTAAAGAACCTGGAAGGGAGAATGTTCAGGCCTTACACTATACACAGATTCTAAGCCATCTCATCAACTCCTAAACCCCAAGCACCTGGTTGACTGGTCTATACTGACAAATTGGTGTCTGTAACCAAGACCCTAGATGCTTCAGTTTCAACAGGCCCAAAACTGAGCTCATGATCTCACCAGTATAGGTCCTCATCCTCCAGAGTCCCCATCACAGTGAAGGAAATCATCACTCCCTCCAATGTATTTTCTTCACTATAGCCAGTTACCATATAAATATGCAAATGTGATCATTTCACTCCTGCTAAAAATTAACTAATGACTGCCCATTTCCTGCAGGACAAAATCTAAAATCATCACCAAGGCTCACAAATCTTCTTTGCTCTGGGCTTCCTTCTCTGGCCTCATCTCCCTCCTCTCAGCTTCCCCTGCACTGGATTGTGTGTTTCATATCTCCTGTTCACCCTTCCAGGTCCTCTCTCCATCCTTCTGCACCCTGCTCTGCTTCCCAGCTGGCTGACCTCTAGGGACTGTATCAATGGGCTCTTTAGTTGGTTTGGGCGCAAGGGGAGCACCTGCAGAGAGAAGGGAGAAGGGGAGCATAAGGTCAGGATATCTAGTCACCCAGCATCTTCTCTGTGAGATTGACATGGGCTGGCATTGACCCTCTATCATGAGATCAGCTCTTTAAGACAGTCTGTCCAAACAGCCGCTCTAGCTCCAGATTCCAGGAATCACTCTCTCGGTTCCATTTAAGGCCTTGACTGATCCTCATCCCAGATTACAGCACTATCCCTTATATGTTTCCTATAGCCTACTTATACTTTTATAACTAGTGCCTCATTAAACTCTACTTACATTTTGCAATTTTTGCATATATGAGTTTCCTGCTAGAACCATGACTGATGCTATCTGCTTTCAGATCCTAAAATATGCCTATTTTGACTTAAATGTTACTTCTTCAAGGAGGTCCTTCCTAGCCTCCTGATTCAGGTATAATCACCTACTGAACCTCCTGCAGCTCACTGTACTTTTCCTGTCACACATCCTCCAGGCTTAGTGGCAATCACCCAGTTTGGTCATGTCACCTTCTCTAGGAGGCTGCACATTCCACGGATCAGGGATGGAGTCTGTCTTGCTCATTGTCGTAGCCTAAGAGCTCCACTTGGGATCCAGAAGATTCTTAATAGTGATTTGTTGAGTTCATAAATGGATGGATGAACTCATGAATGAGTTCACTTTCATTCAAAAACAAGACTGCATCAGAAAATGATAAAACAAAATTTGTTGGAAATATAAGAATAATTTGACAATATGCTAAGTAGGGGATATTTTAACATCTATTTCTCAGAGAGAGAAAGAGAAAGAGGGAGATGAAAAATAACCTTGTGTGTTACATATATATATATATATATATATATATAAAATTTACCAAACCATGAGCATGTATTATGACTCAAAGAAGCAATAGGAAAGATTCATAAAAACTACATCCTCTGAACACAATGCAATAAAGCTAGAAATTAATAATTAAAGGATAGTCAATAAATGACTGGGAAGGGAATTAACCAGTTATAGTATTCTAAATAATTTCCAGTTCAAAGAACTAAAAGTTAAAGCTGCAGGTCATTAAAAATTAACACTAATGATAACACTACATATAAAAATCTGTGGATTTGTTCAAAGCAAAACCCATAAGAAAATGTGCAGCCTTGAATACATTTATAAATAAACAGTCAAATAATGGAGCCAAGTCTTCAATTCAAGAAATTTTTAAAAAGATAATAAGCAAAATAAGCCAAAATGAAGACGGGAAAAGTCTAATAATAAAAGTAGGAAGTAATTGAAAAGCAAAACAAAAATTATAATTAATTAAGCCAAAATTTCAAGAAAATCTGTTAAAAAAAAAAAAGAGAGAAAACACAAATACACATTAAGAATGAGAAAGGTGATACACCACCATCTCAGGAAGGAATTTTTAAAATCATCAGTATCTTATGTAAATAGATATCAATGAAATGGATAATTTTTAGAAACATGTAACTTTTTCATTTGAACTTCTTTATAAAAATTTATATTATTTTATAATTCCAAAGTCTGCATTGAATCATAAGGAAAAAACTCCTGAAATCTGTCTCTTCAACATTCCCTACACACTCAGCATACAATTACTACACATATAATTCCTCCTGCCAAGCTGAAAGGCATATTCCCCATTATTGGTCTTCCTCACCCTTTGCCCCATCCTGCCAACTCTCTCTGTACCACTGCCACACCCTTCTTGTTATATCACTTCACTATTCAAAAATCTCATAATAGTTCCTATTTTTCACACAAATATAAGCTCCTTTGACTAGCTTTCAATGGCCTCCATCATCCGTTCCTCATTGTACCAATCCAACCTCATTCCCAGAGACTACTTCCCAGCCTCTGTTTTCTGTTAGTCAGACCATTCTTGTCACTTTTTCACAAACTCATCCTCCTCACCCCACCTCCCTACATTCCCTGCAATGCCTCTCTCTGTGTGTGTGTCAAACATTATATAGTTTCGATTCTCAACTCCTCCAAAATGGCTGCACCAAATTCCTGCAGCCTTCTGTAATCTTTCTCTTTTTTCTGAATTTATATAGCCTATATTCCCCCATTCTCACCTCCCCCACACACAAAAAATTCATCCCTTTCACTTTTAACTTTTGTTCCATGCATGTTATTTTAATCTTCTTCACTTACAACTCCATTCAGACCAAGACTAGATCCTGTGAAATTATTTAAAACTCCCATCCCATCATTTATCACATTACCTGACCCTTGGTGGTTGCTTGGTATACACCTTTGACTATAATGTGATTGAATGGTTCTATCAGTTATGGAGAGTTCATGCACGGGAGGGGATTTCAGTGGGAGCTTGACTGAGACAGTAGAGGATTGAGTTTAGGATTTTTAAAGATAGAGGAAGTATATGCATGAAGCTGGCATGGGACTTCATGACTGCCATGAAGTTAATGAATGAAAAATCATTGCCCCCAAATCCTAAACAGAAACCTGTTACACAGAAAAGCACAAGATGAGGCCTTAGCTCAGTAGTTAGACAATTGGGTTGGAATCCCACTCCATCACCACACCAGCTGCATGATCTCAATCTTAACATTCATCCCCTCTAAATCCCGCTTTCTTCCTCTGTAAAATATATGTTCTGAGGAGTAAGTGAGATTGTTCATTCATTTACCACAGTGCTTGGAGTATAGTGCAACTTGATACATATTAATTATTATTATTATCATATGTTGTCTTTTTTCCACAACTTGTGTAAGAGGTATTTGAGGACTTGAAGAGGCTGTGATGGTGTTCTCCAAGAGTTAATGTGAGTCAAAAGATATACACTGCTCCTAGAAGGGCAAAATAATTCAGAAACTAACCCAGTTCATCAGAAGTAGCCAATCACATTTAGGGGAGTCCTAAAGAAATGAAACCTTCCCACCTTCCCAATCTCCACCCCCACCCACAATAGTCCATACAGTTGAGACAACACTGTGGTGGTGGACATCTACTCTTTTGTTCATTTAGAACGGTAACTCCCAATTTACTTCCTCATCTCTTCAGGCAGACATTCTACCATCTCACATTATTACAGGAAGTAAAGTCAGATATATCTCCTGATCTTGAAAGTACTCGTTTATGAAGAAGTCCTGTGATGGTCAATAGCACAATGTCCCCTGTTCACCACAACTAACATTTCAGAAAGAAGATATGATCAAGAAGAGTGGGAAAAGCAAACTCCATTCTAATCCTGGAGGATGGAGAATAGGGGAGAAATAAGAAATGAAATCGAAGGAGGAAGGATGTCAGGCAAGCACATGTCCCCATGTCCCTTCCTGAGACTCCAGCCTACATAAAGGAATTTAATAAAATCCTTGCATATTTAATCTTGCACCAATGGCTGCTTTTCAGATGACCCAGACTAACAGAGAGGTAAATTGCTGTGCTGTTGACAACACTGCCTCCCCCATTCATGTTTCTTCAAGAGATATCCAATTCTCTCAAAGAAAAAAAAAAAAAAAAAAAAACAGTAACTCCCAGTAAAGGATAAACTCTAACCATGTGGTTTTGAATGGAGGCTGCCATCTTACTGATAGCCACCGGAGACACCCCCTCCCAATGACCCAGAGGTGGCCACATGATCCAGTTGAAACAAACACATCACCATACACTTTACTGCAGTCACAAACTGACCCCCTGGAGGAAAAGCTGACTCAGACTAATGTAAGCAAAACGTCACCCTAAATTTTTTTTAATTTGGGAAGGGAACGTGGGATCTCAGTCCTTCCTTAGTGGCTATGCTGGAAGATGAACTCTAGCTAGAGAATGTTTGCAGTGTGGTCCTGGTGAATAAAGCTAAAATACAGAAAGCAGTGGAATGAAAGAGGAATCCTTGCAGGATTCAGTTCCCTGACAACTTGGACCCACGAAGCCCATATGTACCTCTGCACATGCCAAGGTTACACAAGCCTAAGCTTACTGGTGTTACATTTCTGTCATTTGACTAAATCAACCAGATTTTTAAAGATTAATTTGCTAAGAAATTTCAAGAAACACCTTGCTGGCTTACAAAAGGCAAATTCTACTTGTGTACACAATAATTCCATGGGTTAATTTTTCAGTAATTTCTCTTAGCATCCTGAAAAGGACACTGTTCCATATGCAAGCACGCATGTATCAACACACACACACACACACACACACACACACACACATACACACGTCAACTTCTGTCCAAAGTATTTTTTAATTTTTATTTTTTAACATCTTGATTTTATTTTATTTTTTTCAGTGTTCCAAGATCCATTGTTTATGCATCACAGCCAGAGCTCCATGCAATACGTGCCCTCCCCAATACCCAAAGTATTTTTTTAAAGGAAGAAAGTATTTTTTTAAAGTATTTTTTTAAAGGGAGAACTGAGTGAATTGCATGAGGTGATTGTAAGTGGTTGGAACATCTGCTGAAATGGTGCTTCCATGGAGAGAGAAAAAACTACCATATGTGGAGATCCCTAGCTAACTTTCAAGGCACTTACATCTGAGTGTTCAGTGAACTGGACAGGAAGAAAAAAAAACGCTATTAGTAGTGACTCTTTGGCTTCATCTAGACTGTGAACTGAGGGTTTGCTGGAGAGAGAACCATGGGGTTAATGGAATTGTCTTACAACGTTCATGGTTGGAGACAAGGTTCAGTGTGACTCATCCAAGGTTTGCTTGGGGAAGAACTGGATCATAGGGATAATTACACTCCTCTTCCTGAAATGTTCTCTTTGGATAGGGTTAAATGCAGAGATGAAATCAAAACAAAGCTTCTGTCCCTGAACATTCAGGAGGGAAAAGTCGGTACCATCTGGGTGCAATTACTCGAGCGCTACTTTAGACAGACTGCAGGAGATCTGGAGAAGACAAGATCTGGAGAAGAGCCTGGAATCTGTTTTTATTGGTATCAAAAAGAGCAGTGAAGCAGGCGGATGATTTCCAGCTCCTCTTAATACCAAAGCCCATGGCAGCACTCTGCATGCCTCGGCCTCCCAAGTGGCCTCTCTGCCACCTACTTTGGTGTCATGGATGTTTGGTGTCCCTGACGTTTTCAGTCTGTACCCAAACCTGAGCTGCAGTTCTGGCCACCCCTGCTGCAAGGACCACAGTTAAGAGGCTTATTTAATGGTCTCTCTATCTCTTCCTGCAAGGGAATTCTCACCTGCAAGGTGGTTTTCTCTATTTCTTTACTGTGAAAATTTTCTTGAAAAGAAAATGGGGAGGAAAAAATCCTAAAGTTGTCTTTTTTGAGAAATGAAGTTTCATCCTTTACCACCTCATAGTCAAAATGCGCCAGCCTTCCACACAGAATGATTTCACATTATGCAACTGTCACATATAATTCCTATGAAACATGGACCCATTATTTGTTTTAGATATAAACTTAACATATAGTATTTACCAGTAGATGGGGAAAATAAATAAATGCTTTATAAAAGAATCTTCCTTTTTTTTTAAATAAAAGAATCTTCTATAAGAAGGTCCTTCCCTACTTTTTCCTCCCAAAGTACTGACTACAGTCGTAAGGTAATAGCCATGTGATTCAGATATTTATTTAGCCCAATGTGTGAAGAGATCCTTATTAGAGGACCTTAAAGAAAAGAAAAAGGCTAATTGGAAAAAGCAGACCTCATGCTATTTAATGGAAACATTATGCATATATGTAGCTTATAAACCCAGGGTACAAATACCCTCAGATCTCTCATTTTTCCAGCTAATTATTAGAGCAACAACCTGTCAAATAAGCGGCAAGTTTGTCATCTCCCTCTTGAGGCCTTCCCCACACCTGTCCCTGACCTCTCAGAATGGACAGACTTAGGCAGTGCAGAAAGGACTAGTCCCGGGGCGCCTGGGTGGCTCAGTGGGTTAAAGCGTCTGCCTTCAGCTAGGTCATCATCCCAGGGTTCTAGGATCTAGCCCCACATTGGGCTCTCTGCTCAGCAGGGAGCCTGCTTCCTCCTCTCTCTCTGCCTGCCTCCCTGCCTGCCTCTCTGCCTATTCGTGATCTCTGTCTGTCAAATAAATAAATAAAATCTTAAAAAAAAATAGAAAGAAAGAAAGAAAGGACTAGTCCCACTCCCACCTCCAGGCAGTAGCCCCCTCTTCATGGACTCATGCCTTGTTTCTTGCTTGCACCCAGCAAGAAGAATGACTCCACTCCTTCAATGTCAGCTTGGCCAAGAGAAGCCTCATGCCTTGATTACAGAGCCCTGCACTCATCTTCATAGACACACAACCATCATCCAAATCCTGGAAAACCAAAGAATGCTTGGTTCAGAGTAATCCTGGCATTCATATGATGGATTCAAACATTCTCTCTTCCACCTTCCATGGAGAACCATAGCTAAGTGATAAGTATCTTTTGTTTTGCGTGTCTCAGCCCCTATCAGTCTGATTCCACTCACTTTCTCTAGAGTGACTGTAGGGTTAGGCGCTGACCCTCTTAAGGAAAGATACTCTTAATAACCCCTGAGGATTCTGCAGCCCCTCTCCAACCAAGGGTACCTTCAGTGACTCAGGGGTGATTTATCCCCCAAATGAGATTCTCCAAGGTGACCTATGCCAGTTTTCTCAGAGGGCCACCCAAAATGATTCCATAGTATCAATACTTTCTTTTCTAAGGGATGCTAGCCTCAGTGAATATACAATAGTTTTCTGGGATTTTCTTACCAAATAATAGAACTAACTCAAACTTTACCACTAGTAGGAACCCTACAATATGCTTTTGTGAAGTGAACTGAGCACAATTTAACACAATGACATGAAGTTACACATTAAGTTCTAATCTTCCTGCTAAGAGATTGCTGAAAACAAATTACTTTTTTGGCAAAGTAAGTGGTATCTACTTTGATAGAACCTAGGTTTATCTTTCTCTAGGTCCCGTTGTACCTCTACTTGTCTTATAATACTCTTGTCCCAAAATAGCTTGCAATGAGAGGTCACCCTTATGAAATTTCAGGATGTTTCTAGTGTTTACTAACCTTCTCAAAGTCATAATATCAATTCTTTATTGTTTTTGAGGCTTTGATTCCCTCTAAGTATTTTGCAAAATGTCCATGCCTGCCTTTTTTACCACCCAGGAATGATGGCACTGTCACCCAGCTCTGCTCCCTCCTCTGCCAGCAGAGTCTATGTCCTGAGTCTGGTGATTTGTTCTGTCCCCTCTTCTCTGTTGAGTAATGCTTGTTAGTGGGCTGGTTTAGTTACTATCTAAAACCCAAGTTCAAATCAGATTCCTTCACTATGTAGAAAGATAGATCCCATGACACTTAGGTGAACATAAGTAAAATCCTCACAGGCATAAAAGGTCAGAGATGTTACTTCTTGGTCATTGTAGATGCAATAGTGTTTGTATCTGTGACCTGTTATCCATTTTCTTCATCATTCAGGAATATATAAGGAGTAATGTATGGCCACACATATAAAATACAGATTTATTTATATCGTACGTTGACTTTGCAGTTCAGTCCTTGAATAAAATTTGTAAGACAACACAGCAGGACTACTTGGTCCAAAGACATCAATGTGTCCTTTTTTCTATTCTTTTTCCTGTTTTCTCATTGGAGCTTTGTAGCAAAAGAACATGATTTTTTTATGTGAATGAGAGACCCCACCTTGTTGATAAATTCTGAGTAGGAGACTCAGCTTACTGACTGGGTACATAAGAGAAAATATGCCACACAAGAGAAGGAACTTTTGAATAAAAAGTTCCCTGATAATCCCAAATTCATAAATATGAAGACCCCAGAAATGACACAGTGGCTTCAATTCCGCTATGAGTTGCAAAGATTCAGGGATCTGTCCCATTCAGCTCAAAGTTCTTATAGAGGCTGTGAGAAAAGAAATAAAGTCAGAGACTGATGCATAAATGACTTATCCTGCATGCGTCACTGTGACTCTTGGAGCAAAAGTGAACATGCAGTGGGAAACAGAAAGAACATTATGATCTGCCAAAAGTACTCCAGAAGCATTTTGAATAGACTTCTGTGAAATAAAATCAGGAGAGAACCTACCAGCTACTTTGGTAACTTTTTAAAAGAAGGGATTGAGTAAGACAGCCATCCATAATGAAGCCTTTCTTATTAAAGCAAATCAAATTTTTAATAACTTTTCACCTTTTTCATGGGGGAAGTGACAGGGGATGGAGAATCGGAGGAATATAAGAGCCCTGAGCATGGTGGTGTTTCACCTCAGACCAACCAAAGCCAAGGAAGACGACGGAGTTCTCTGTAAACACCAGCAGTGACGGTCTCTGAAGGGGGACTTTATTGTTTTCTGTCCTCCACTGTTCCCACATCTATAAGATGGGGTCAATAATTGAGCAGCTTTCTCAGTCCTGGGAGTGATTTTGAAAAAATAAAATGTTCCCTGAAGTCATCAGTCAACAAAACTGTACTTGAAAAATTCTATGTAAATGTAGCTGTTTCTTGCCACTCAATCACGAACCATTGTGACCCACTTTCCCCATGGTTCCAAGCTCCCCAGTGCATACAACACCTCCTACAGAAGTTGCAGGGTAGAATCTCAGAAAAATCTAATTTTGGGATCTTACCTGGATTTGCCTGGAGACTAAGTATATCCTTGCCAATCCGAAGAACCTACTTTTTTCTTATTACCTGCCAGTTCCCTCTCCTTCTCCTTCCATTTTTGTTTGTTTTTTATTTTGTTAAATTGTGAAATCTACTTATACTTTGCCCTTTTCTCTCTAGATGAGAATAAATTTCACTGTCGGGAAAATCATCCTATAAGAATGAGCTCTGGGGGTGCCCTGATGGCTCAGTGGGTTAAGCCTCCAACCCTTGGTTTCTGCTGAGGTAATGGTCTCAACGTTGTGAGATCAAAGCCCACATCAGACTCCATAAACACTGTGTAGTCAGCTTCAGATTTTCTCTCTCTCTTTATCCAAAATAATTAAACCTTTAAAAAAATTTATATAGATTTGTATAGAGATCATTGAGAACAAGTTTTCCTGATCTACCCCAGAGATGGAAAAAGCTTAATCAGTACCCTCAGATACTGGTTTCCTCAGATTTTCCTCCAAAACCCCTAAAAAATAATAATCTTGATTCGGTCAGGCTTTTAGGTGAACATATTCCAGAAATAACAGTACAATGTAAAACCTGACCTTAACATTTCAATATTTGGAATCTCTTAAGCGACAGCACATTTTAAAAAAGAAAAGAGAAGAAAAGAAAAATCTTATTTCTCCAAATAGCCCCAGGATCTTCACAAGCTAATCAGCATCCACAGCAACTGGCTGGCAGGATAAGAAAGGTCAGCTCCAACAGTGTATAGACCAAAAGCTCCTTACACTGCCCAGAACCTACAGCACTGACTGTAACAACTTCCAGATTTAGACAAAATGAAATTTGACTTGAAGAACTAACTTAGTTCCATCTTCTGAGTCAAGCAGAGGCTCTGCTCTTATGAATTAGGCTGAAAGAATGTTGACCTTATGTGTATAAATATTCATAATGTGTCTTGAATTTCAAGTTTCCTGAACTGCTACAAAAGTGAGCTTCCTTACTGGTGACTTCTTGTGGGGAAGCTTTGATTTAGCATTTATGAACTCACTCTCGGCATCATTATGTAATCAGACAATGGTTTTCTCTCAGAGTTCCTATAAGCTTTCTGTAACATTAACATCGTCACCACACGCTGATTTTGATGTTGACAACAGTTTCACAAGGAAGCTATTCGTGACAGAAAGAAAAAAAAAATCATTGCTTAATCTATTTGAGTTCCTTCAGTAAACTTGAATCTCTAAATCTCCTCCTAAGTATAGGGGAATCAGATTCCGAGATTAACTTATGAATCTTTTTAGGGCAAAGAATATAAGCAAATCCTAAAACAGATGAATATGACTCAGCCATTTTAAACGTAGCCATTAATTTGACACTTGAAACATAAAACACTAAGGGGGTGCCTGGGTGGCTCAGTTGGTTAAGCCTCTGCCTTCGGCTCAGGTCATGATCCCAGGGTTCTGGGATCGAGCCCCACATCCGGCTCTCTGCTCAGCAGGGAGCCTGCTTCCTCCTCTCTCTCCCTCTGCCCACCTCTCTGCCTACTTGTGATCTCTATCTGTCAAATAAATAAAATCTTAAAAAAAAATAAAACACTATGTCCTTCTCACCGCCCCTACTGACCCTTCACAATTTATAAGTACACAGATTTTTATTTTCTTTTCCTCAGATCACCTAGTTTTACTAAAAATATATCATTACATGTTATCCTAAAAGATACAGATCCAGCTGGTCAAAACCGAACCAGTTGATTTTAAGGGTATGATGGTATAATAAGAAAATATTATCAGAGCTGAAGACATCACCAACACACCAGAGCATGTAAAACCGAGTACACTCACCCTGGAGGGATTCCCATAAATGCTTCCGGTGATGTTGATCCCACCTTCTAGCAGTTGCTGCCAACGACTAGAGCTTTTACTAACAAGATCCGTATATACTCAGAGCTTCATGATCAGATGCACCAGTTACCAACTTTGCTCATTCTAAGGATTAGGAAAGGAGAAATTTTTCTCAATTATGCTATTTATGCCTTATATTCTTCCACTCTGTCTCATAGGTTTTGGTGTGAACTATTCTTTTTCTTTGTTTTTGGCATCCTGGGTTAATTTTAAGTTTGACTCTGCTCCAAGATTTATCCAGAATTCATTTCATTTCAAGAGTTAATATTTTCTACCTTTTTATAATTTTTATGTTAATTGGATTATGATCAGAGAATATGCCTATAAAAGCTCTACTTTTCAAAAAAAAAATTTAAGGTTTATTTTGAGGCCAAGTACATAACCATAATTAATTTTATTTGAAAGCTATGAATTTATATATGCATGGATAGCTATGTACTCCACTTTTTTGATTGTATCATTAAATTCTTTTATTCCCTTGTTTTGTTTTCTACTGAATCTGTCACATTCCGAAAGAGGGCTGTTGAAATCTTCTACTTATTTTATCAACTTCTTGAAAATTGCTTTTGTTTTTGGTGAATATGGTTTATGACTTATTACCCATAAAGTCTCTCTGTTTAGCATAATGTCCAGAAAATCATCTATTTCTTCTTCATCCTGTGTAATAAATACAGCCTGCTACTTTCCCCTCAATACCCATTCTGCTCTCTTTCCCTCCTTTACTCTCCCTTAGAATAAAATCTGTGTTGCCCAGACTTCCTTGAAGCTAGATAGGACCATAAACAAAGTTCTAGTCAATGTAAGTGTAAGTACCATATGGTAGCTTCTAGGAATTTCTCTAAGACTCCGTGTGCAAGCTCTTTAGTCTCTCCCAGCCATCCTGACTCCCAACTGCTTTCTTATTCGAGTTGTTGATCCTCGACGATTCACCCATGTCCTTCCCTTGGTCTGTGCACCATGTACCTTCCTTAATTAGGTACCCTTGGATGAGCACAACAATTCTCAATTTTCAGCTACCTTCCATGAATGCCTTCAGGCAAGCAAAATATTTTCAGATATTTTTGAAAACCAGTATTTAAATAGACCATAGTACTATTTCTACTCTTATATGACTGAAATGTGTTGGGGTGCATCATTTTACAGAGCTGAGTCACCTCAGAATTCCAGACAGAAAGCAAAAAATGTTTCCTTTGCATTGGATAGCCACTGTCCTGTGTGGTTTGTTTGTTTGTTTGTTTGTTTGTTTGTTTCATCACCAGCATTACTAACTCAGGGTTTTAGACTCAGAATTCATGATCAAAATTGTCCCCAGGGCACCTGGGTGCTCCATTGGTTAAACACCTCATTCTTGATTTCAGCCCAGGTCATAATCTCAGGGTTGAGATCAAGTCCCATATAGGGCTCAGAGCTAGGTGGGGAGCTTAAGATTCTCTCTCCCTCTGCCCCTCCACCTTCTACTCTCCCTCTCTCTCCCTCCCTCTCTTAAAAAAAAAAAATGCTCTGAAACATCAGGCTTTGCCCTTGACATATAAATTTTCAAAACAAAAAATGGTCAGGTGTCTGGCTCTTGCAACTCAAAAATGCTTTCACTTTTAGGATGTCTTCTCCTCTTAAGACTTTTAAAGTCTATTTTGAAAACCAAAGTCAAGAATTTGAATCTTTGGTCTCATTGGATTCTTTTGCAATCTCCTCTTCCTGGATCAATAAAATTCATCCCCGGAATTTATGACAAAAGGGTTACAGGGGGGGAAATGAATTTTAAAGAAGGAAAATATGTCAGATGATATTTGAAACTCTTATCCCACTGCATATAGAATTGGAAACTCTAATAATACAATAGCATGAAAACCAGACTTGATGTCAGAAGGAATTTGTTGATATTCAGACTTACTATGAGCTCAGTGCCCTTAGGCAGGTTACATAATATACCTAAGCCTCATTCTTCTCATCAAAATATGTGGAAAAATAATAACCACTTGCCAAAGTTTTTATGACATTTAAAATGAGATGGAATATATGTCAAGTAAACAGTACAAATACCAGATCTCCTAGAACAGTGTTTATTGAAGGAAAGTCACAAAGATAGGAGAAGGGACAGGTCTGGTTTCCCCAGAGGCAGCACATACCCCCACATCCTGGGGCACCACATGGCACTCTAGCAGGGCCAGACTCTAAGAACAAGATCCCTGTCTTGAGCCATGCAGATTTTAAGCTGCTTTATCGGGAAGCACCAGACCTTATCCCAGCATAAAGGTTGGGCTCCAAACTCTGTAATTACAGCAGTAGAAAGTATGGAAACTGGCCTTCAGTGCTAATCTATCACCCCAACACTATTCCGAAATTGACTGACTTAAGCGCGGGGCTGGAGCTCTTCAAGCCAACTTTCCCTCTGGAAGACCAGCCTGTAGGGAATCAGTTATCTTTACCTCTCCGTCTGTGAAATCCACAAGCACAGTGCCTGGCACAGAGCTGGTATAAATGTAGAAAGAATGTGTATGGCCACGGGGATATGTGTCCAGCCCCTTTGTAATATAGGAAGTATGTTTGTTCTCAGGTTAAATATTGTGTTCACAAGCGCTTTAAGAAATGTCCACTCTATACCAGGCTTTCTTCTAGGCACTTGTGATATACCTGTTAAGGAAATGCTCAACAATATCAAATTTATGGAGATTTCATTCTTTTATTTTTTAATATTTATTTATTTGTTTGAGAGAGAGTGCAAGGAGGGGAGGAGCAGAAGGACAGGGACAAGCAGACTCCTCACTGAGCACAGAGCCTGATGCAGGGCTCAATCTCGGGACCCAGAGATCACGACCTGAGCCAAAACCAAAAATCCAATGCTTAGCCAACTGAGCAACCCAGGCACTCCTGGAGATTTCATTCGAATATGCATTAAACGTAAAAAGTAAGTATTAAAAGATAAGTCTGTAAAGATAAGCATCAAGCAGGGTGAAGGGTAGAGGGATTGCAGGGAGGGGGGGCTGGGGAGGACAGTTCCCTTTGTAATTGTAGGCAAGGTGGTCAGAGTAGGCTCACTGAGAGGATACCATTTGAGCAAAAATGTGGAGAAGATAAGTCACTGGGCCTTAAGGATATCTGGGCAAGCTTTCCAGGCAGAGGAAAATGTCCAGTTTTAAGTCAGAAGTGTCCGATGTGTTCAAGGACTGGGCAAAATGAGGAGCCACAGGAGAGTTCTGAGAAAGGAACAATAGGATCTGACTTGCATTTAACAGTCTCAGAGCGGCTGCCGCAAGGAAAGCAGACTACAGGTAGGTGAGATGAAAGCAGGGAGGATTGCTTCACGCGTAAACATCAGAACCATGGTGTGCTGTGCCCCTGAGCTCAGAGGCTTCTCAGAGGCTTCTTCGATAAGAACAGCTGGTTCAGGAGCAGCTGTGGTCTCTGCTCCTGCTGATGGAGAGGTGGAGATGTACTTGATAGCCTTACTAGGAGTCCTCGGCCGTGGACAACTGTGCGCTTGGGAGAAAAGGGTAAGAAGGAGACATGATTGCAGATACCAGATGGCTTGTTGCCAAGACATCTCCCTGAGGACACATATTTGAGTCTTGTTCTGTTGTGTCAGACCCCGTCCTCAAAGTCGGGCACATTAAGGACCTTAGAAAATTGTACTGGGGCCCCTGGATTGCTCATTGGATTAAAGCCTCTGCCTTCGGCTCAGGTCATGAATCCAGGGTCCTGGGATCGAGCCCCGCCTTGGGCTCTCTGTTCAGCAGGGAGCCTGCTTCCTCCTCTCTCTCTGCCTGCCTCTCTGCCTACTTGTGATCTCTTGTCTATCAAATAAATAAATAAAATCTTTTAAAAAGAAAAGAAAAGAAAATTGTACTGTGATGATGAGGGTGATATGAAACCGAAGGTGTTATGAAGCACGGGGAGAGTCAAAATGCCTGGGAGTGTCTCTGCTGTCTTGTTACTCTGAGCAGGGGCCAGTGACCCACAGTGGAGAATAATGCTCAGTTCCGAGCTCCCAGGAGAGGAAGGCCTCTAGCAGGACTATCTGCGAAATTGGTATGACCCAGGGCCAAGTGAAAATGCAGGGCCCCTTGTTCAAACTTATGAAGAATTTCAAGACGGCAGCAACAGAATGTTAGACTAAGTAAACATGGGTCTGCCGAGCGCTGGATCTCACGAGGATACACATTTTTCACACCCAGGAAGACAGTCCTGGGCTTTAGTTTGAATTTCTATTAGCCAAAAAAATTGTCCAGAGATGGATGATACAGACAGGAGCATGGGGAAGAACTTGCGTTAATTTAATAAAAGTTAAGTCCCATGGAAGGCATACTAAAGGCAAATTAACTGTGCCATTTTGCGTGGCACATTGCCTCTTTCAGAAACTTCTGAGCTGGTGAGGCGCCCAGTTCTCTTGGCATCTGAAGACCGAATACAATCTGTTTAACTAGACACAGACACAGAGACCTAGGTAGTTGGAAAGATCCATCTGCAAAGGGAAATAGTATAATAAAGGGATTATTAGTCCAAACAAACAAGGGGCTTAGCTTTACTATGAGCTTTTTTACAACTTCAAAGAAAGAAGCATCTGCTGCCCTTACCCCTAGGTGCTGTCTAGGCCAGTGTTGGAGAAGGTCATTGAGAGAACATAACTGGTGGACCTGGGCAATTGGAGGCTCCTCACCCCCTCCTCTGTCTTTGGAATATGAGTTCTGTCTGCTGTTCCCACAGTGGGAGCCATTTTCAAGGACGCAGCCTTGAGAGAGCAATGGGTTGTTGAGACCATCTGGATGGTATATTTGACTGGACCCCAGTAAGGCCTTTATAAATGTTAAGATTTTGGCAGGTGGGAATGGAGATGTCTAAGATGAGGAAGATTTCTACATGGCATCACAAGTCACTCTGTGGCTACCCAAGACCAGCCTCATACGTAAATTCCCTTGCTCATTACCTGCCACCCACCACCCTGGAGTGGTCTGCCTCTTTCTTCCATCTTTCCCTGCCCTCTGCATATGGGGGCCAGTTTTTGAACCAAGAGCAGACTCCCCCACTTTGTCTCTCCTGGTATTATTTCAGAGTTCTACTCTAACAGAAGAAACTACATCATCATTAAAAAGCATTTAACATAGCCAACCTGCAGCTTTTTACTGAAAGCCTTGGTTGTCTTCTCTTCTAGGGTAAGGAGCAAAAATGTAAACAAGTAACCCTTAGAAAGGATATATATTCTAGTTAAATGGCCAGGCTCTGAGAGCAAATATTTATTCATTCCTCAATGATTGAATCATTCATTTATTTGACCAATATTGAACTTCTATTTGACAGTCTTGTATAACGTCTGAAGCCTAATGAATATCCATGGAACAAACTATGAGCAGATACACAAAGCCCATGGGAATGGAGAGGCAGACCTAGCGTTGAGTAGTGTGTGACCTTGGACAATTTATTTAGCCTCTCTGATCATCAGTTCTCTCATTTGTAAAGTGGGAATGACAACTGTACCAACATCCACTTTCGTAGCCATATGGATTAATGTATGCAAAGCCTCTGGTTCAATACCCAGCCCTTAGTATGTCTCAGGAAGCTCTAGCTATCTTCATTACTATTCATTTCTATTGATTTAACTAGACACAGAGAGGGCAGCATGTGTCTCACAAACCAGAACTTCCCTCTTCTTGTCACTAATTCAGTAAGAATTATGAGGAACGTTCACTTCCCTACTACCCATGGTAGGGTGCCATTCTGTTTTACTTTGTTTTGTTTCTTCCTTAGTGCAGAAACACTGGCATGCCTTGGCATGTCTAAGATAAGAAAGATTCCTCCCTGGTTTCACAGGTACTTCTATACTCATACCTCTAAGGACCAGGAGATACAATAGGTCCTTAGATACATGTAAGAGAAATCACTGCTCAAAGAACCAGTCTCCAAGGTCAAAAGGAAGGATGTGCAGCATCCCTGCTATAGGTTAGCAGCCTAAACCCTCACCTGTGCTGTGTGGCTCGTCCAAGACAAAGCAGGTCTTGGGATCCAAGGAATCCATGATCCTTTTTCCAAGGAGAAACTGCAGGCTCACTTAGATCAGCCGGATCTGTGCTTCCGCCAGGATGCCTGAGAGCTTATTACCCTCTGGTGAGCAAAATGACAGTTCGAAACTCTGGTTGGTTCTGTTATTTCTCTTACCTCTTATTCTCTTAATTGAATTCAGTGCTGTTTCTACTCAAACAAAACAAAACAAAACCTTGGTTCTTTCAGGAAAGACCATTGGAAACTCTGTGACCAAGACAAGGGGCCATGTGACCTCTCTAAAGGGGTACACCTGACATTGAAACATGCATACAAAACCAGTGGTTCCCCCTTCCTCTTTTGGTATCTCCAGTATCCCAAAGAGGCTTTAGAGTGCCTCTCTGACACATCAGGAAAAATGAAGAGAAAGATCACTAAGGTTTTCACATCCGTCAGGTTAGACATAAAACCTTCTAGCTACAGAAATCCTACATCCAAGCAATAGACAGAACTGTGTACTTTGTGTTCCTAAAGACACAGTGAGGGGGACCAAAGGAGCAGCCAACTGTAAATCCCAAGGGGGTATAGTGGGGGCTGGGTGTGCACAGTCGTGGGTGTGCAGTTTCCTTTTCCCTTGGGACAGAGCTCAGTAGTGTGGGGGCATTTCCAGGAAGGTGGACAAATCTCATGATTGGCTATCCTGGGTAAGAACCATTGTGAGACTGCTTTTTGGGAATGGAGAAGGGAAAGATTCTCAAGATCCTGAGCAGACCAGGCAGGAAACAAAGCGTTGTTTAATGTTAGCTCATTGATCGAACCTTAAGCCTAACAGTGCAGTAAAGGAAGTTTCTTTGCCATCAGTTATTTTAAAATATGCACCATGTGATTTTCTGGTAATATCATTGTAATTAAAATGTCCTTATAAATCAATAATAAAACATTAAGATGAAAACTACAGCTTAGGGAATATAATCAATAATATTGTAATAATGTTTTATGATGATATGACTATGTTGTACACCTGAAACTAATATAACATTGTATGTCAACTCTATTTCAATCATTAAAAAAAAAAACAAAAAACAATTAATATCCCTGGGGGTGTAGAAATGTACTTCACAAAAAGAAGTACAAATGGCCAGTCAATTTACAAGAGGTATACAAATTCCTTAGCCATCAAAGAAACAAAAAAAATTACAGGGTGATCCATTTTTCCACCTTCAAAATGGTGAAGATTACACACACACAAACACACACACACACACACACACACACACACATGATCATGGAATTTCTTCCCATTCCTTCTTTGTTATTCCAAGACCTCCCCAAACTCTCCTCAAATGCGCATCATTCGCTTTGAGCTATCGACTCTATAACCAGAGATAAAGACGACAAATACTCAATTCTTTTTTTTTTAATTTTTTTTAAATTTTTTTTTAAATTTATTTGACAGACAGAGATCATAAGTAGGCAGAGAGGCAGGCAGAGAGAGAGAGGAGGAAGCAGGCTCCCTGCAGAGCAGAGAGCCCGATGCGGGACTCGATCCCAGGACCCTGAGATCATGACCTGAGCCAAAGGCAGAGGCTTAACCCACTGAGCCACCCAGGCGCCAACAAATACTCAATTCTTAAGCCCAATTACATCTAGTCTCAGTGCAGGCTCATATACCCAAAGAACAATTTTTCTAGTTCTAAGAAACTAGATTAAATGATGCCAGGGCTGAGGAAGAAAAAAAAAGGGAAAAAACAAGCAAGAAAAACAGAACAATGTTAAGTATAAAAACCACTTTGCAGGAAAGACGACTTCAATGAACTTGCACCAATTTTCAAGTCCAGGTGCAAAGGGAATGAATGTACCACTGGCATGACCCTCTCTTAAAAGAGCGGGCCAAAAAATATCTTGCATTACTACATTTTCAATACAAAGTTTTGCAAATGTGAAATAGAGTGATAACAGGGGCAAATAATAGATAGTCCTGAAAAGTTATTCTTCCTGTACTGTAGCGCTAAATTTTTAAAATGTGAACGCCAAAACTTTTAATAATATAATTACAATAATAATTAAATTGTGAATAAAATTTTGCATTGATTCTTGTTTTACTGGAGTTAATTCTACTTTGTTGATATTCAAGTTCACCTTTAGCTTTGGCCAAATATTGACTTTGAGCATCTGGTCAAAATGTGTTTCCAGGGACGCCTGGGTGGCTCAGTTGGTTAAGCAGCTGCCTTCGGCTCAGGTCATGATCCCAGCGTCCTGGGATCGAGTCCCGCATCGGGCTCCTTGCTCTGCAGGGAGCCTGCTTCTCCCTCTGCCTCTGCCTGCCATTCTGTCTGCCTGTGCTCGCTCTCTCTCCCTCTCTCTCTGACAAATAAATAAAATCTAAAAAAAAAAAAAATGTGTTTCCAGTTACACCATATTTTAAGGGAGTAATAGAATGGACGAACGAAGTTTATGTAAGCACATATTTATCACAGCATTGTTTATTAAACCTGGGGGGAAAGATTGAAACCACTTTATCTAAAATACTGAAGTTGGTCTAAGTTCTAGTGGAAGTTATTCTCCCATAGAATATGTGTCCTAGAAACAACAGACTTATTAGGGATGCAGTAACTCCCCTTTGCACCAAAGAACCAATTTATACCCAACAGGTTCATTAAGAATGAGGACAGTGGGGTGCCTGGGTGGCTCAGATGGTTCTGTTCAAGTCATGATCTCAGCATCCTGGGATGCAGCCCCAGTACAGATCCCTTCTCAGCGGGGAGTCGGCCTCTCTCTCTCTCTCTCTCTCTGCCCCTCCCCCCGCTTGTCCTTTCTCCCTCTCTCTTAAATAAATAACTAAAATCTTAAAAAAAAAAAAAAAAGTAGTGAGGACAAAAAGCAGATTTTTGAATCAGAAAGATTATTTTATAACCTGTTCACTGACTTGTCACATGGGGGCGCTGTTCGCTAAGACAGTCATCATTTCTGCGTGAATTCTGAGCACAGCTGTGATCTCTTTGTTTCTTCATTTCAATAGTGATCCTTCCCTCCAGTAGACCAGACACAGGAACATGAACTCTTCTCTGGGCTCTCTGATTCTGATCTTAATGTTTGGTAAGTACATCTTACTGAAATGTTTTTTATTATTTCAAAATAATGAAAACTTTTTCGAAAAGGTGTAACTCTGGTCAAATTCATGAAACAAACGGTTTTTTTTTTTTCCTTTTCCTTGCAGGAGGAACCAGTGGCAATTCAGTCCAACAGACAGACCAAATTACTGTCTTGGAAGGAGAATCTGTGACTATGAATTGTGTATACACATACACACAGTACCCTACTCTTTTCTGGTATGTCCAATACCCCAACCAAGCTCTCCAGTTTCTTCAGAGAGAGACAATGGAAAACAGCAAGAACTTTGGAGCCAGAAATATTAAAGACAAAAACTCCCCTATTACGAAATCCACAGTCCAGATGTCAGACTCAGCCGTGTACTACTGTCTACTGAGAGATACGCACAGTGACAAGGGCACGGAGGGGGAACTGTACAAAAACCTCAGAGGCCTGGCTGAAGGAGGTAGTTGGGCTGGGAACCCCAAGCTGAGGAGCCTTGTTCTCTCACTCATAGACAGTCCTGTTGGAACATTGTTAGAAGGTAAAGAAAGGCAAAATCAGCTGCAACTCCCTCTAATTCCAGAGGCACAGTGGTTCTTTTACTGAAAAAGGAGGTGAGGGGGAAGGGAAATTATTCCATCAAGCAGAATAATTTTTGAACTGGAAAGAACAAATCAGAAAGCATAAGTGAAAAGCTACTAAGACATAGGTGCTTTCAATATAATCAAGTCTCCTGGATCATTTAAATTAATTTCCGACACAAAAAGAATTTTCTGGCGCAATTTGAGAGATATTGGGCCATATCTTTGAAAGCCTAAGGGAAATGAAGGAAATCCCAAGTGCATAAATATGGAAGAAATGCATTGATATCCAGCAATGCTTTCAAGCATATTATTATCAGATAATGTGTGTGTTCTTAGAAAATAATGCAGTAATCAGCATGAGCTAGAAGGAGTTCACTAGAGATATTTTTTAAACAAGCCTGCTAAATCCAAGGTACTTCTTTAGACTAAAATTGTCTAAAATATTTGCAAGTCACTTGATTAGTTTGCTTCTCATTATATCATTAGGAAAATAAGTATTATCATATATCCCTTGTTGAGTGATGTATTTATCACAGACCCTATTGTCCTATTAAAAATAATAATAGCTAGCATTTATCAAGGGCCTAATAGATCTGAAGTTTTGTTTTAAATGCATCACATACATTCACTCATTTTATCTTCACTAAAACCCCATGAAGCAGGTACAGTTAGTAGTCCCAAGGAAACTGAGGTACAGAGAAATGACCTAACTTGCCCTTGAAGTTAGTGAGAGGAGAGCTAGTGTACCCGTACAGGGAGATCAGCCCAAAGCCTGCACTCTTAACTGCTGGACTTTGTTAACTGCCAGGGTCGTCTGCAACCCTTACCACAAACCACAAGTCTGTGTGTTGGTATCCCCATTTTACAGAAAACTGAAGACTGGAGCATAGGAATAACTTCTCAAGACCCAATATCTAGTAAGTTGCAGGGCTGAGACAAACTGAGGTCTATTTGGCTCTCCGAATCCTATTCACTTTTCATACTGCCCCTCTGCATAACGCTACAGTCCGTGGCCCTTGACGGAAAGAAGGGCCTAGAGGTAAAGTTTCAATGGAAAGAACCATCTCTATTGTTGTATCACATGATTTTATCTTTCATCTTGACCTGTTCGTATTCATCTTACCTGAATTCACATAAGGTATGTCCATCAAATGTGCAAATAGTACAATATTGAGGTAGGTAGTTACTATATTGGGTCATATTAAACAAACTGAAACAGCCAAAATGGAATTCATTGGGGATAACTATATATTTCTGCATGTAGTTTTATAAAAATAAATTCCAATAGATCCTCCAAGGGACTATGATTTTACAGTGTTTTTTGTGAAAATAATGTGGGCATGTAACTCACAAGAACCTAGCTCAAGGAAAAGATTTGCTGAAAGGACACAGAGGAGTCTCATAAAATCTATTTGTGAAAAATACCACACCTGAGCTTCCCAAGAAGAGCACTGCCAATTGGCTATTCTTTCTGAACCACTTCTTTCTGAATATATAATCACTCTCCTTTTAGGAGAACAGATTCCATAGTAAGCCTGTTAAATTCTACTCCACAATAATCCGAGTTAGAACATAACCAGCTTTGCCAAGGGTTGACTCTGGTTCAAACCCCATAAGGTTTTATAGCTCTAATGACTAATGATATCTAACAACTGTTTGTATACCTAGTCCAAATTAATAAGCCCAGTATATACCCAGATCCAATAAGCTATAACCAGGGAAAGGAAAGCACTTGTTACAAACATGATCTCTAGATGTGTTCCTTAAGGGACACCTCCAGTGGAGGGGCTGGAAAGGAGGCCCCAAATTAGAAAATGACTGTAAACTCAAAATCATTCGGCAGTGTGATAAAGCCACTGAAATGATCATAGGGAACCCTCACAGATGAGTGGAACCCGATTGAATAAAGCAATACTCCCGCAAGGCAACAACATCTGAAACATCTTTGGAGAGATGTGGACAAAAAAGAACGAGAAGACTAGGAAAGAAGTCTGCAATCATACGATATGGAGAAACAGGGATGTCATGCAAAGAAACCTGAGACATTTATAAGAAATACCTTTAAAAAACAGAACAGAACTGTCTTTGGGTTTTTAGAACATAGACAGACTGGAACCGCCAGCTGAAGCCAAAGAATCATCAGACATCTCTTCTCTACCCTACCCCTCCACCCTTACCCCCACCCCAACCCCACCTCAGGGACTCCTAGTTGGGTGACGCTAACCTTGGTTCTTAGATTTGTCTTGGTTTTTCCCTGGTGTTTGACCTACCTAACAAATTGCTGTGCATCTTGCCACTAGGTGGCAATGTGGGCATTTTATTTAAAAGATCAGGAACTGTTCATTGGGCAGCTAGCCCTATAAATAGAGCAAATGTGCATTTGTGCGGTCTCTGATGGGCTGGGAATCCCATTTGATTTCTAAAGTAAATGTACAGAAGATATAATAATAAAACACTCCTTTGACCAACTAACATATATTCCAAACCCTGTAAGAGAGATACCGTGTGAGACTTAACTGCAGTAATAATGGTGAAGACCCAGCGAGTTTTGTTGGCTACTCTGTGGCTTCAGTTAAGCTGTAAGTTGGGGGGGGTTGGGGAATATGGGAACAGGAAGACTAAGTGGATATTTTTTCAAAAGTCTTTTATTTTATTTTATTTATTTATTTCAACAGAGCTCACATGCACAAGCAGGGAGAGGGGCAGAGGGAGAAGCAGACTTCCCACTGGGCAGGGAGCCCAAGGCAAGGTTTGATCCCAGCCCTCTGGGATCATGACCTGAGCCAAAGGTAGACACTAAACTGACTGAGCCACCCAGGCACCCCTACCTTTCCAAATTCTGAGGAGGGGAGGTATGGGCCTCCAAGTAGCTAACTTGGAGTACCTTCTGGGAAATGTAGAAAGGAAAGAATTTTGTAGAAATGTTGTAATAATACTGATATTCTGTGTTTGATGGTGTCTTTGAGAATAGGGGTAAGTGGCAAACCTGGAGTGGAGCACAGTCTCCAGTACCTGACCGCCCAGGAAGGAGACTCTGTCATGATCACCTGCAGTTACTCCATAGGAATGACCGCTTTACACTGGTTGCAACAGAATCCTGGAGGACACATTGTCTCCTTGTTTATACTGAGCCTAGAGATGAAGAAGAAGGGGAGAGTGAGGGCCACAATAAACACAGAGGAACTCCACAGCTCTCTGTACATCACAGCCTCCCAGCCCAGAGACTCTGCCACCTACCTCTGTGCTGTGGGACACAGTGTTCCACAGTAATCTGAAGCCCATACGCAAACTCTGCAGCTCAAAGACATCATTTCCCCCTCATTCTCGTGTTTCTAAACTTATCTGTCTCTCTCGTTGGACAGATGATGTCAGTTTAAGTTGTGAAAATGTAATATTTTTCCCCTCTTGACCGTCTCTAACCCACAAAGCCACATATCCAAGTACTTTAACCAGAAAAACGCATGACCTATTATACTGGGAGTAGCATATACAGCCTCTGGAGCTAAATTGCCAAGGTACAAAAACCCTGATTCTACCACTTAACTATCTGGATGATCCTAGCCGGGTTACTCTTTCTCTGTGCCTTGGTTTTTCCTCAACTATAAAAAGGAGAAAACCATGTACCTAACTCCTATGTGTGGGAATTACATGAATTAAAGAGATCACAAGTAGGCAGAGAGGCAGGCAGAGAGAGGGGGAAGCAGACTCCCTGCTGAGCAGAGAGCAATGCGGGGCTCGATACCAGGACCCTGAGATCATGACCTGGGTCGAAGGCAGAGGCTTAACCCATTGAGCCACCTAGGTGTCCCTACATGAATTAATAAATACATGCAAAGTGCTTAAAAGAGTCCCAGCACAGAGTTAGCATTACACAAATGGTAACTATCACTAATACTAGGTTTAGATGTACCATGAGTTGGCTAGTACTCACTGATGGGTAATACCTTATGTCTTTGGAGAAATAAATAAATGGGATATAAACAACAAGCACCTATTAGTAATTTTAGTTGCCAAATTATTTCCTCACAATGCCCAACAGTCATCAACCTTTTAAAATTGTATTAGGAAAAACAGAGAGGGCCTTTAGAAAACCCAGTAGAGGATGACAATAGGATCTGGTTTGACTGTTGAGTTAGATGGATAAGAATGCTTTTAGCGAAGCTCAGAGACGTCCTTTGGAGAAAATGCAGTTCTAATTCTCGCACATGGGGATCCCTCATAGAGACTTGCCTTTCCAGCAGTTCGTGAAACAAAATATCAAACCCAGTGGGTCTCGATCACTGGGTCTCTACTTTTCTTTCACCAAAGATTCCTTCCATTATTATTCCCCACCCCGTGGGAGTTCTTATGTTGAAACAGAATTATTACTGTTCACTTGGTTCTTGTTAGTCAGCAAAATGAATTGCACATATTAACTTATAATGAGGTCTTTTTCTTTTAAAATCAAAAGGGTTCTTTTGTTGTTGTTGTTCAAGAACTATCTGCACATATCTAAAAAGTCATTAGTGTTAAAAATGTCTGTTCCCTCAGGCTCCCCCAAAACAGCAATGCCATGTTCTGCTCCCAGTTTCCAAACCAATGCTGTTTTAGCAAGTTCTAAATTATATGCCTTCCCCTTGATTTATCAATATTAGACTTTATCTATTTACTCTTTCTACGGTCACACACCACACTCTCACCTTCTGAACATAGTTATATCACAATATGGAGTTAAATCAATAGTCAGACGTATATGATTATGACCATGTAAATATTGTCACTCTCTAGCCAAAGTGAGTATTATGATTACATTTCCTTTCTGGTACCATTTGTTTTTACTTAATAATTGCCTCATTTTTTTCATTTATTCTATATCCGTATCCTCGCTTTTGTTTTTGTTTTCCTGAGTTCTATAGCAGAGTTCTAAAAACTTGTTAATTATTTCCCCCAAGCACATCAAGGTGATTATCCATTTTTTTCCTTTTTACCCTAGAGATTCCCTGCCCCCTGACCTCTATCCTTTGGCCTGTGCAAATTGATTGTTCTTAAGTCCTGGGTACAAATATTATTCTAGGACATTTTACTGTTTTTGCTATCTTGCATCTTGAATCTCAAACATCTTTATTTCTTGGTTTAGTCTTTGTTTTACTAAAACATGTTCTCCAAAACTTCTGTAATAAAGCATGCATAAGATTTTTTTTTCAGTCAGTCTTTGCATGTTTGAAAATACCTCTATTCTACCTTTATGCTTGATTGCTATTTTCACTGAATATAAAATTAAAAGTTGAAATGCCCTCAACATTCCCAGTATTGGGGCAGCAAAGTATTTTTATTGGCTTTTTTTTTTTTTTTTTTTTTTGAGAAAAAATGTGCAGAGTACTCAGTTCTCCCTCAGTATTTTGAAGGTATAATTCCCCAACTTCCTAATATCCAGGATTGCTGTTTAGAAAGGTAGTACCATTTTGAATCATTCTTGTATGACCTTTTTATTCTCTCTGTACAAAATACTCTGTATTTTCTCCCTGATATTCTAAAATTCCAATTTAGCAAATATATATGAGTAACTAGGTAGAAAGCATTTTTAAGCTCCATGCATATAATATGCCTGAGACACTGTGGTTGCCGCAGAGGAGTTTGTAACTGGTACTACTTACTGTTCATCCCGTAGTTATGTTCACTTCATATATGTCCATATTTGCCCTGGATGAGACTATCACCGAGGGCAACAGACAGGCACAGCTTGCTTTTCTGAGTCTATCACATCTATAAAAAATTGATAAGAATAAAGTATTTCCTCAACATTAAAGGAGAGTTCTCTTCATTAAAAAGCCAAGAAAAATGATGTTGAACCATCTTCCCCAAATGGGAGTGGGAACGTGCTGTTTTCTCAAAGATGCTGGGTACATTAATCATGCTGTTTTATTAATTTGTTAACTTAATAAATATTTATTGTGGGACCCTGAAAGGCCAGACATTATTCAAGACACTGGGTACACACCAATGAACAAAACAAGTAAAGTCCTTCTTATCATGAAGCCTATATCAATATGGTACACAAAGACATAAAAATATAGAAATAAACAAATAAGTTCAATTATTCCACTTATATTTGTTGAGCACCTACTATTTACCAAGTGTGTTCTAAGTACTGAGGGTATAGCAGTGAACAAAATAAATGAAAAAAATCTACTCACATGGAATCAATATTCTAGTGAAGAAATAAACAAGGTAAATCAGATACTATAAATATTTAGAGGACGATAAAAGAAGCTGAAATGATGGACTGAGAGTGGGGGACACTTGCATCAAGTGGTCAAGGGAAAAAATTCTCTGAGTTGATATTTGGGCTGAAACTCAAAGGAAAATAAAGACCAGGTTATGCTAAGATATAGAAAGAAAGCATTCTAGGCACAGGGAAAGAAAATATAAAGCCTTAAAATGTGGAAAGGGTCAGTGTATTCCAGAAAGAGGAATAATAAGGGAGAAGCCAAAGCACAGTGAATGAGACAAGTACAAAATGACTCCTAGAGGTATTGTGGGGCCTTACAAAAACCATGGTAATTTGGATTTGGGGTTTATACCAAGTATACTGAGAAGCCTCTGGGGAATTACAAATAAGCCAGTGATATTTACCTTTGATTTATTTTTTTAGACAACATTATTTGGCTCCAGTGTGGAAAGTAAATGAGGAGAGAGGTGAGGAGGAAAAAGAAAAGGAAAACAAACAAACAAAAAACAAGAACATTTAGTAGATTGCTGAAGTAATCCATGCAAAAGTGATGGTGTTTAGACTAGAATGGAACAGTGGAGATGAAAAAATATTCAAATATAAGATATAATTGACAGTGAAATTAACAGGATTTGCTCATGAATTAAATGAGGAGTGGGGCAGAGGAAAAGGCCCAGACCAAGATGACTTCTTGCTACATGGCCTAAGAAACTGAGTACATCTTGATATGAGTTCTTGAAAAGACTGGAATAGGAACAGTTTCCAAGAGAAATCAAGATTTGTGTTTTAGCCATACTGGGTTTATGATGCCCATTAGAAACCCAAGTAAAGATGTCCTAGAGAAGTTAGATAAATTAGTCTGAAGACTAATAAAGGGATAGAAATAAAGCTTCAGATGTCATTGACATGTGGGTGGTATTTAAGGCCAAAGGGCATGGGAAGATAGCTTTGCTAGGGAGAAAATATAGTGAAGGGATGAGAGCTTGGCTCAGACTTGGGCACTCCAGAAGAAGGTTAGCAGAGAAGAAAGAGAGCAGCACAGGGGCCTAGAAGGAGGCAAGGAAAAGCCAAAAGGCCAGAAGAGTCAAGAAAAGGGCCTGTGAGGGGGTACTGGTCTACCAAGAGGTTGAGTAAGACAACTGTGGAAAGGTGACCATTAGCTTTGCTGCAGGAAGTTTCTAGTGCATTTAAGAAGAAGAGTTTCAGTGAGTGGTGGGAATGCAGATGAACTGAAACTGGTTGAGGAGCTAATGAGAGACAAAGAAATAGAAGCAGAAAAAAAAATTGTTCATTTCAGAAATTTTACTGGGAAAGGAACAGAGAAGTGGAACACTAGCTGAGGAGGAACCAGAGGTGAGGGAGCAATTTGTTGTTCTGTTGGTTGTTTCGTTTTTAAAACAGTAGTCGACAGAGTTTGCCTTCAGAAGACAGAGCTATTTTAAGGTGCTACTTTATTGTTGCTAGTGATAGAAACTCATTTTTATAATTTTTATTTTTATTTTATAGAAACTCGAATTTATAAAACTGTGGATATTCAGGATTAAATCACTAAATAAATACAAATGATTCACTTGCAGAAAAGTGACCTCTGGGGGATTGCCTAACATTCTTCCTTCCAATTTAAATGTATTTTTCTGCATCAGCCCTGAGGTTTGAGCAACTCAGGTTTAAGACTTTTGAGTTGAATTAGCATCTGGCCTGGTTACATTCCTTATTAAGGCAGTACCTGAATCTCTGATAGGGTAACAAATGTATGAAAAACTAAACGATGACTGTGGAAAGTCTAACATTGTGTCAGCCAAAGTGAAGTACTGAGGGGAAAGGAGAATTTTCAATCATTTTCCAAAAATCTCATGACATTCCTCTCTGTCTAACTGAATTCAAGGTAGCACTTCAGAATTATATTTACCGTATTTGAAATCCCTGCAGTTGAAAGAAAATATCTGTAAAGAAATCATGACTTAAGCAATAATAGCTACCTCGCTTTCTGTCACACATGTGACAAAAGAACCCCAGAGTCCCAAGACTCTACCCGCAAGACCTCCCCATTGCACTGCTTGGAAGGTGACACTCATGCTTTATTCTATGTGATGGTACCTTCTAGAATTTTGCAATGCAAAGACTAAGTCAACCAGCCATTGTTCACCCTAAGAGCATAGCCCACAAGCCTGAAAAAGACCCTTAAAATCTTTAGTATGGGTGTGTACCCACGAATTTCAGTTCGTGTCCTTCCCACTGACTTCTGTCTGTCCAGGCTTGGATTTGATTACTGTTAAATTAGATGCTTTTTTTAAAAAGTATTCTTTCAGGGGCGCCTGGGTGGCTCAGTTGGTTGGACGATTGCCTTCAGCTCAGGTCATGATCCTGGAGTCCCGGGATCGAGTCCCACATTGGGCTCCCTGCTCAGCAGGGAGTCTGCTTCTCCCACTGACCTCTCTCCTTTCATGCTCTCTCTCTCTCTCAAATAAAATAAAATCTAAAAATAAAAAAAGTATCCTTTCAAAACAGACATTTGTGATGACTTGCAATGTGTTTGTGTACATGTATGTGTGAGATTCAATGATATGAGACTTAAATTCCTCTCTGTTCTGATTTCTAAAAAGGTTCTGATCAAGAAATAAGTTTTATGAATGAAGTATCTTTATTTTGTCCCTCTCCTAGAAGTCACAATGTACTCTCACACAGAAAAATTGGGCTATCAGAGAATATAAAAACTCATTTATAAGATTGTCTTGTCATTATAAAGTTTAGGAACATCACTGCTTGGAAGCTACAGAATGTACAGAATGACCCTTAAGTTTGTCTGTTAGTCATGAGTCAGAGACTTCATACATTACACACACACCCCAACATCACAATCTATGATATGCTGGGAAATTCTAGATGATCCCTAACAACTTCTCCCAGCCTGAGATGCTACATTTGTCCTCAAGTGTAAAGCATTTAAAAATATAACAACTAAGGATGAGACCAAAGATTCTGTGATCCCTAGAACTTGGAATAAAACTCAAAGCACAAATGAACGAGCAATGCTTTTCATTTAGGCAGGATGGTTGTGGAGTTTGTGAAAGCATATAGATAGCATCATTCCCTTAAAGGAAAGGAAAGACAAAGGAGTTATTTGCTAAAGATCTAAACTCAGGAGACAAGGAAAAAGAATGAACAAATGTTGCAACTCCATTTATTCAGACTATACCTGAGATAAATGGGTCCTGTTAGGCAATAAATAAAAGCATCTTCCAAAGAGGCTTATAGTATTGGAGAAAAAAAAAAAAAAAAGTCACTGGGCACTATTCCAAACTAGCATTCTGGAGATCATGGACATTTTCTGTTCCTGTGAAAGACAATATATATTTTCTTAGTTTTATGGTCCTTTCTTTGTGGAGATCTTATTAACAAAGCTGATCTATCCCTGAAGGAACATATAGATCAGTGAAGGAGAATAAGGGCAACTGACCAAGGTCAGAAAGATCAGAAAAAAGACTTTCCCATCCAGCAATCCCATGAATTACGTGATTCCAGGTGTCCCTAATTCTTCCCTCGCTGCTCTGAACTCAATAAAGAGCACGAAATATTTGTATTTCAAAAGATTAGACACCGGAAGAATTAGAGATTAAAGTCTATTGACTGAAGCATAACTCCATCCATGGGCACAGGCTAGTCAATGGCAACAAAGCCAGATCTTCAGCTCTAAAGGTTTTTTTTAATCCTACCTCACATACCGCTTACAGAGGCCATTTGGTTTCCAGGTGCAATATTATTTTTTTGTTTCCAGGAATGGTTTTAGCTATCACTCTTGTTCTGCCCTGGTACATTAATTGACATTCATTGACTCCACTTCCTTTTCAAACTTGGCAGGTCTTCTTGAGTTGTGAAACATTGCTCCCTTTTCCTGTTAAAGAAAGATGCAGAGGAATCAAGATGGCGGAGAAGTAGCAGGCTGAGACTACTTCAGGTTCCGGGAGATCAGCTAGATAGCTTATCTAAAGATTGCAAACACCTACAAATCCAACGGGAGATCGAAGAGAAGAAGAACAGCAATTCTACGAACAGAAAATCAACCACTTTCTGAAAGGTAGGACTGGCGGAGAAGTGAATCCAAAGCGACGGGAAGATAGACCACGGGGGGAGGGGCCGGCTCCCAGCAAGCGGCAGAGCAACGGAGCACAAAATCAGGACTTTTAAAAGTCTGTTCCGCTGAGGGACATCGCTCCAGAGGCTTAACTGGAGTGAAGCCCATGCGGGGCCAGTGTGGCCTCAGGTCCCGCAGGGTCACAGAAGGATCGGGGTGTCTGAGTGTCGCAGAGCTTGCAGGTATTAGAACGGGGAAGCCGGCTACAGAGACAGAGCCGAGGAGTGAGCTCACAGCTCGGGCTTACCTTGAACCGGTCGCAGGCTCGGTGAGCCCGGAGCGCGGCCGGAGGACAGGCAGACGGGAGTAATTGGGCGCTGTTCCCTGAGGGCGCACTGAGGAGTGGGGCCCTGAGCTCTTGGCTCCTCCAGGTCGGAGACTGGGAGGCCGCCATCTTCATTCCCGTCCTCCAGAACTCTACGGAAAGCGCTCAGGGAACAAAAGCTCCCGAAAGCAAACCCCAGCGGATTACTCAGCCCAGCCCCTGGTAAGGGCAGTGCAACTCCGCCTGGGGCAAAGACACTTGGGAATCACTATAACAGGCCCCTCCCCCAGAAGATCAACAAGAAACCCAGCCAGGACCAAGTTCACTTACAAGGAGTGCAGTTTCAATACCAAGGAGAGCCTCGGAATTCCAGAGGAGGAGAAAGCAAAGCACGGAACTCATGGCTTTCTCCCCATGATTCTTTAGCCTTGCAGTTAATTTAATTTTTTTTTTCTTTTTCAATTGTTTTTCTCTTCTTCTGCTAAATTTTTTTAAGTTTTACCCTTTTCTTTTTTAACGGTTTTAAACAAGTTTATCTAATATATATATATTTTTTTCCTTTTTATATTTTTTCATTATTGGTTTTCTTTTTTCATTTATTTCTTTTTTCTTTTTTTTTTCTTTTTCTTTCTGAACCTCTTTTTATCCCCTTCCCCCCACCTCACGATTTGGGATCTCTTCTGATTTGGCTAAAGCATATTTTCCTGGGATTGTTGCCACCCTTTTAGTATTTTACTTGTTCCTTCATATACTCTTATCTGGACAAAATGACAAGGCAGAAATATTCACCACAAAAAAAAGACCAAGAGGCAGTACCAAAGGCTAGGGACCTAATCAATACAGACATTGGTAATATGTCACATCTAGAGTTCAGAATGACGATTCTCAAGGTCCTAGCTGGGCTCGAAAAAGGCATGGAAGATATTAGAGAAACCCTCTCAGGAGATATAAAAGCCCTTTCTGGAGAAATAAAAGAACTAAAATCTAATCAAGTTGAAATCAAAAAAGCTATTAATGAGGTGCAATCAAAAATGGAGGCTCTCACTGCTAGGATAAATGAGGCAGAAGAAAGAATTAGCGATATAGAAGACCAAATGAGAGAGAATAATGAAGCTGAGCAAAAGAGGGACAAACAGCTACTGGACCACGAGGGCAGAATTCGAGAGATAAGTGACACCATAAGACGAAACAACATTAGAATAATTGGGATTCCAGAAGAAGAAGAAAGAGAGAGGGGAGCAGAAGGTATATTGGGGAGAATTATTGGAGAGAATTTCCCCAATATGGCAAAGGGAACAAGCATCAAAATCCAGGAGGTTCAGAGAACCCCCCTCAAAATCAATAAGCATAGGTCCACACCCCGTCACCTAATAGTCAAATTTACAAGTCTTAGTGACAAAGAGAAAATCCTGAAAGCAGCCCAGGAGAAGAAGTCTGTAACATACAATGGTAAAAATCTTAGATTGGCAGCAGACTTATCCACAGAGACCTGGCAGGCCAGAAAGAGCTGGCATGATATATTCAGAGTACTAAACGAGAAAAACATGCAGCCAAGAATACTATATCCAGCTAGGCTATCATTGAAAATAGAAGGAGAGATTAAAAGCTTCCAGGACAAACAAAAACTGAAAGGATTTGCAAACACCAAGCCAGCTCTACAGGAAATATTGAAAGGGGTCCTCTAAGCAAAGAGAGAGCCTAAAAGTAGTAGATCAGAAAGGAACAGAAACAATATACAATAACAATCACCTTACAGGCAATACAATGGCACTAAATTCATATCTCTCAATAGTTACCCTGAATGTTAATGGGCTAAATGCCCCAATCAAAAGACACAGGGTATCAGAATGGATAAAAAAACAAAACCCATCTATATGTTGCCTACAAGAAACTCATTTTAAACCCGAAGACACCTTCAGATTTCAGGTGAGGGGGTGGAAAAGAATTTATCATGCTAATGGACATCAGAAGAAAGCAGGAGTGGCAATCCTTATATCAGATCAATGAGATTTTAAACCAAAGACTATAATAAGAGATGAAGAAGGACACTATATCATACTCAAAGGATCTGTCCAACAAGAAGATCTAACAATTGTAAATATCTATGCCCCTAACGTGGGAGCAGCCAACTATATAAATCAATTAATAATAAAATCAAAGAAACACATCGACAATAATACAATAATAGTAGGGGACTTTAACACTCCCCTCACTGAAATGGACAGACCATCCAAGCAAAAGATCAACAAGGAAATAAAGGCCTTAAATGACACACTGGACCAGATGGACATCACAGATATATTTAGAACATTTCATCCCAAAGCAACAGAATATACATTCTTCTCTAGTGCCCATGGAACATTCTCCAGAATAGATCACATCCTCGGTCCTAAATCAGGTCTCAACCAGTATCAAAAGATTGGGATCATTCCCTGCATATTTTCAGACCACAATGCTCTGAAGCTAGAACTCAATCGCAAGAGGAAATTTGGAAAGAACCCAAATACATGGCGACTAAACAGCATCCTTCTAAAGAATGAATGGGTCAACCAGGAAATTAAAGAAGAATTGAAAAAATTCATGGAAACAAATGATAATGAAAATACAATGGTTCAAAATCTGTGGGACACAACAAAGGCAGTCCTGAGAGGAAAATATATAGCGGTACAAGCCTTTCTCAAGAAACAAGAAAGGTCTCAGGTACACAACCTAACCCTACACCTAAAGGAGCTGGAGAAAGAACAAGAAAGAAACCCTAAACCCAGCAGGAGAAGAGAAATCATAAAGATCAGAGCAGAAATCAATGAAATAGAAACCAAAAAAACAACAGAACAAATCAACAAAACTAGGAGCTGGTTCTTTGAAAGAATTAATAAGATTGATAAACCCCTGGCCAGACTTATCAAAAAGAAAAGAGAAAGGACCCAAATAAATAAAATCATGAATGAAAGAGGACAGATCACAACGAACACCAAAGAAATACAGACAATCATAAGAACATATTATGAGCAACTCTATGCCAACAAATTTGACAATCTGGAAGAAATGGATGCAATCCTAGAGACATATAAACTACCACAACTGAACCAGGAAGAAATAGAAAGCCTGAACAGACCCATAATCAGTAAGGAGATTGAAACAGTCATCAAAAATCTCCAAACAAACAAAAGCCCAGGGCCAGACAGCTTCCCGGGGGAATTCTACCAAACATTTAAAGAAGAACTAATTCCTATTCTCCTGAGACTGTTCCAAAAAATAGAAATGGAAGGAAAACTTCCAAACTCATTTTATGAGGCCAGCATCACCTTGATCCCCAAACCAGACAAGGATCCCATCAAAAAAGAGAACTACAGACCAATATCCTTGATGAACACAGATGCAAAAATTCTCACCAAAATACTAGCCAATAGGATTCAACAGTACATTAAAAGGATTATTCACCACAACCAAGTGGGATTTATTCCAGGGCTGCAAGGTTGGTTCAACATCCGCAAATCAATCAATGTGATACAACACATTAATAAAAGAAAGAACAGGAACCATATGATACTCTCCATAGATGCTGAAAAAGCATTTGACAAAGTACAGCATCCCTTCCTGATCAAAACTTTTCAAAGTGTAGGGATAGAGGGCACATACCTCAATATTATCAAAGCCATCTATGAAAAACCCATTGCAAATATCATTCTCAATGGAGAAAAACTGAAAGCTCTTCCGCTAAGGTCAGGAACACGGCAGGGATGTCCGTTATCACCACTGCTATTCAACATAGTACTAGAAGTCCTAGCCTCAGCAATCAGACAACAAAAAGAAATTAAAGGCATCCAAATCAGCAAAGAAGAAGTCAAACTATCACTCTTTGCAGATGATATGATACTATATGTGGAAAAGCCAAAAGACTCCACTCCAAAACTGCTAGAACTGGTACAGGAATTCAGTAAAGTGTCAGGATATAAAATCAATGCACAGAAATCAGTCGCATTTCTCTACACCAACAACAAGACAGAAGAAAGAGAAATTAAGGAGTCCATCCCATTTACAATTGCACCCAAAACTATAAGATACCTAGGAATAAACCTAACCAAAGAGACTAAGAATCTATACGCAGAAAACTATAAAGTACTCATGAAAGACATTGAGGAAGACACAAAGAAATGGAAAAATGTTCCATGCTCCTGGATTGGAAGAATAAATATTGTGAAAATGTCTATGCTACCTAAAGCAATCTACACATTTAATGCAATTCCTATCAAAGTACCATCCATTTTTTTCAAAGAAATGGAACAAATAATCCTAAAATTTATATGGAACCAGAAAAGACCGTGAATAGCCAAAGGAATATTGAAAAAGAAAGCCAAAGTTGGTGGCATCACAATCCCGGACTTCAAGCTCTACTACAAAGCTGTCATCATCAAGACAGCATGGTACTGGCACAAAAACAGACACATAGATCAATGGAACAGAATAGAGAGCCCAGAAATAGACCCTCAACTCTATGGTCAACTAATCTTCGACAAAGCAGGAAAGAATGTCCAATGGAAAAAAGACAGCCTCTTCAATAAATGGTGTTGGGAAAATTGGATAGCCACATGCAGAAAAATGAAATTGGATCATTTCCTTACACCACACACGAAAATAGACTCAAAATGGATGAAGGACCTCAATGTGAGAAAGGAATCCATCAAAATCCTTGAGGAGAACACAGGCAGCAACCTCTTCGACCTCAGCCGCAGCAACATCTTCCTAGGAACATCGCCAAAGGCAAGGGAAGCAAGGGCAAAAATGAACTATTGGGATTTTATCAAGATCAAAAGCTTTTGCACAGCAAAGGAAACAGTTAACAAAACCAAAAGACAACTGACAGAATGGGAGAAGATATTTGCAAACGACATATCAGATAAAGGGCTAGTGTCCAGAATCTATAAAGAACTTAGCAAACCCAACACCCAAAGAACAAATAATCCAATCAAGAAATGGGCAGAAGATGTGAACAGACATTTCTGCAAAGAAGACATCCAGATGGCCAACAGACACATGAAAAAGTGCTCCATATCACTCGGCATCAGGGAAATACAAATCAAAACCACAATGAGATACCACCTCACACCAGTCAGAATGGCTAACATTAACAAGTCTGGAAATGACAGATGCTGGCGAGGATGCGGAGAAAGGGGAACCCTCCTACACTGTTGGTGGGAATGCAAGCTGGTGCAACCACTCTGGAAAACAGCATGGAGGTTCCTCAAAATGTTGAAAATAGAACTACCCTATGACCCAGCAATTGCACTGCTGGGTATTTACCCTAAAGATACAAACGTAGTGATCCGAAGGGGCACGTGCACCCGAATGTTTATAGCAGCAATGTCTACAATAGCCAAACTATGGAAAGAACCTAGATGTCCATCAACAGACGAATGGATAAAAAAGATGTGGTATATATATACAATGGAATACTATGCAGCCATCAAATGAAATTAAATCTTGCCATTTAGGACAACGTGGATGGAACTAGAGGGTATCATGCTTAGCGAAATAAGTCAATCAGAGAAAGACAACTATTATGTGATCTCCCTGATATGAGGGAGAGGAGATGCAACATGGGGGGTTAATGGGGTAGGAGAAGAGTAAATGAAACAAGTTGGGATTGGGAGGGAGACAAACCATAAGTGACTCTTAATCTCACAAAACAAACTGAGGGTTGCTGGGGGGAGGGGGGTTGGGAGGGGGCGGTGGGGTTATGGACATTGGGTATGGTATGTGCTATGGTGAGTGCTGTGAAGTGTGTAAACCGGGCAGTTCACAGACCTGTACCCCTGGGGAAAAACAATATATGTTTATAAAAAATAAAATTAAAAAAAAAAAAAGAGATGCAGACTCATCTTCTAAACCCCGTTTCCATGTAAAGGACAGATAGTCAACTGTCATCCATCAGACATATTTTCATTTCATTTGTTTAAATCTTCCACTATTTCAACTACCAATAAAATGTTTAAATCTCTTCAGTGAGGTCTTAAGGTAATGAATCTTACACATATTTCTGCTGGGGAAGAGGGAGTTTTATAGCAAGTTGTTCAGACAAAGGCAGTAAGTCACAAAGATTGCCCTGAGACCATGCTCTGGGGATGCCAACTGGGGGAAAAGACACGAGAGGATCAACTTTAAACAAGCAGACAACTTCCAAAATAGGACCCTAGTAGGAGCAAGAGTATCAATGGCAACCTAGAGGAATCCATCAAAGTCCTTTTACCACGTACCACCAGACTCTAACAATGCTTTCTCTCTTCTTTATCTTTTTTTCTTCCCTCTTTCCTTCTCTTCTATTTCTCCGTGAGACCCAACAGAGCTCTCCAAAAGCACAACAATCTCTACTGGCCTCAGGCCCGGCTCCATTTCCAAAGCCTTATTATATAGCCATATCAAGTCAATTCTAATTTAAGTCCCCATTTCCTGGTGAGGAACCAATGTTGAAATTCCATGAGGTGTGAACAAACTTTTAGAACACCTTAGGTTTTATTGAAGTTGAAATGGTAGAAAGCAGAAGCAGTGAGATTTTGTCAATGATGTCTTGGGGAGTAGATAATTAAAGCTGGAGTTGAAGAACCAAAAATGGTTCCTAAACCTAGACTGCAGGAAAATAACTAACAGCTAGGGCCCATGGTTTGGGACCATATAGGAGCAAATACTTTGGGAAAAAGAAAAAGTGGCTTAAATCATATCCTCCTGTACATAACTTCATAGCCCATCAGCCCCACCTTTTCTGTTGTCACTCTTGTGACAACCAGGTTTCTGCAAGCTTCTTCTGGCTGGATGTATGCACAGCATGTCAGTGCCTCACCTCAGCTGGCCAGAGAGGTGTTTCTCTTATTTCCTGACTGGCGACTTCTCTAACATCAAGGTGTAGGATATCTTAGGAACCTGCTGGGCACCCTTATCACACAACCTAGAAGTGCAGGGGAATGAATGCTCTCAAGACTGCTTTTGAACAATGAGGAAAAACCAACAAATACACGGTTTTGCTTTCACCCCAACCCCCACCTCCACAGATGGAAAAGTCTGTGGCACATTCCGTAAGGCTCTTTAGAAGGTCCAGACAGGATCAAGTACTGGTGTAACAATGGTAGCCAGCTCCAATGAAGGTGTGGTCTTTCCCCACTGTCCAGTTCCATTTCCTTTATCTTTCACTCCTGCCCCCAGAGATCACTTCCCAAATAGATGCCCTGCCCATAAACCTTGGTCTCCAGCTCTGCTTTTAAGGAAACAAAGACTAAGACACTGCTTTTTCTTCCACTGAAAGGATAGGACACAAAGCAGGAAGACATGAGCCCCTTCCCATCTGCTCTCAGGAGTGCCTCTTCCCCTTCAAAAGTCATAGATGCTGGCCTGTGTGCTATCCCAGCAGCCTCCATGTCATGATACTCATTCCCAGCTTTAAGGACTGGATACACTTAAGTCACTTTGTGAAAGAAAGTAGAGTGTTGAAGTCAGAAGGTCTGTGTGGAATTACACAGTGAGACAGAGGGAAAATGGAAGAGGATGGAAGAGATGGAAGAGAGAAGATGGAGAGATAAAAAACTATTCTTATCTGTTTGACAGCCCATTGGTCCTTCTCTAGAACCAAAAGATTTTTTTCCATCTAATAAACCTACAAGTAACAATAAAGAGAAAACACAAACATGGATGAAAGTTGCCTCATGGAATTGACAAGATCATCCACAGAGACAGACTTCTGGGTCTCAACTTCCTCAGCATCCTCAGTGATGACTGTATGGAAGATACAAGCACAGACAGAGTCTCAGGTGTAAAGATGTAGAAGCTAACAGTTGTATCCAATAATTTCTGATAGAAATCAATATCCTCTTGTAGGCAGATGAATGAGCTGGTGGAAACTGGTCCATCAAAAAGCTGTCTTGGTTAGTTTTTTCTCTCCTGTATCTGGTCCTCAGTCACTAAATCAGTAGATACTTGTAGGTGTGGGAACTGCAAGGGAACACCAGAACACTCTTTGAGGGAACTCAGTCTAGCCCAGTGTGTCTTACCTTAAGTCTCATTTTCATGAATCAGGCTGTTCCTGTAATTGAAAAATTACAAGCTCCATGAGGGCAGGAATCACATGTCGTTGTCACTACTCTGTCCCAAGTGCTTAACAGAGTGCCCAGAGGAGGAAGGTTCTCATTGACCCACCCGGCTTCATCATCTGTTTTGGTAATGAAAGTTTCTTGTGGCAGGGGTGTTTTGTTCACTTAACATATCCACAGAGTGGTTAGCACTTTACTTTGCCAAAAGTAGAAACTGGAAAAAAAAAAAAAAAAAAAAAAAGCAATTGTGTGGAATCACATTACATTGCATTCCAGTGACTGACTTGTTCCTTCTGATTTTTCTTTTACACCACCCTGTGTTGCCTCTTTGTTTGCTGACTTGCTGATTGTCTTTTTGCCCCATATATAAGAATATATAAGAATATAAGTAAGGACAGAGCCTTGAGTTTCTAGCTCACAGATGTTTCTCCTGTAACTAGCCATCTGATATCTAGAAGGAGCCCAATTAGTCGTTTTAGGAATAAGTAAATAGAACAGTTATTTCTAGGCTCCTATTGAAAAAACCTCTTTGCAAGGTTTAGGAGGCAAAGCCCTGAAATCCTGGTCCCAGTGACCTGGGAGCATAACTTTAGAGCAACCACATCTTCAGTTCCTGTTCTTTCATCACCTGGAAAACTAGAATAATAATGAACATTCTTTTTTTATCAAAAGATATTAGCATTAATAAGCTAGATCATGTACAAAGATTTATGTTTCTAAAATGATTATGAGAACTTCATTTAAAAGAGAAGGAGAGGGGCTCAGAAGAGAAGGAGAGGGGCTCAGAGAAGAGAAGGAGGGTGGCTCAGTCGTTAAGCGTCTCCCCTTGGCTCAGGTCATGATCCCAGGGTCCTGGAATTGAGCCCCACATCAGGCTCTTTGCTCAGCAGGAAGAGGGCACTTCTCCCTTTCTCTGCTCATGCTGTCTCTCTCAAGTAAATAAATAAAATATTAAAAAAATAAAAAATAAATGATACCCAAGGATGGCATTAACAAAAACAGTCATTAGTAAGCCTGTTTTTTTCTGATATCAATAGTACACTTGTCTTTAAAAACCACTTTTTATTTCTAACCCCTAAGTTCATTTACACATAGTTTCAGGTAAGGATAAATTCAAACTATGCTGATATTTATAACAATGTGGTTTTGTATGATGTAAAGCTCTTATACCCAAATCACCTTAAAACCTCAGCTTCACTCAGTTTTTTATGATCAAGTTCATTACACTATTGTGACATTATTAAATGACTAAATACTTTCTCTAATTTCTCTCATTCTTAATCTAGTAAGATTGAGAATTTCTGATTCTTTAGAATCTTCCTTTTATTCCTTTAATCCTCTTTGTTGTTTTATCTCTTTGGGTATTCTTTTTTACTTTGAAGAATGACCACCAGTAACGGCTTCCAAAAAGACTCAAACATGATCCCCACATTGACAGTTCCACATGCTGTGAATTCTGCCTTCTCAAGGTAGAAATGTTTTTAATAACTAGATTTCCCATGATCCCTTGCAACTGGAGTGTGGACCTAAGCCTTTAATTGGGAGATGAGCCACATGAAGAATAGTCTAAGCAGGGATATCCCTTTTCTTGGTGGTGGTGAGGAGGGAGGTGGGTAGCAGTGACCTCTTTACCGGGCTAGTTGGATGAGTGGCTTTGGCCACTGCTCCTAGAAGTCAGGCCCAGAGTGTTTCTCCAGCTTGCATGATGATTCTGTGAGTCATCTAATATCCCTCCCCAAATTCCTAGCTGCTTAGACAAAGTAAAGCCAATTACTCTTTCTTTCTTGTCATTTATCACATAGACCTCTCACAGTCGCCCATCATGGCTTTCATTCCAATATACTTCAAGCTGAGTATGAGAGATGCTTCACCATTTCACTGGGGCACACTTGGCTTATCCCAACAAGGAATAGGTCATAATGCTTTACAAGGATTTCCGGTTCCTTTCACAGGCAGAATTGTGGCTATGCGTGAGAACAAAAGTCGATTTTGATGGCTGGCCCAGGACATGTCATGGAATGAATGCACAGTAGATCTCAGAAGCTAGATTCCACAAGAACTAACCTCCTGAACATTACAAAGAGCCTTCAATGCTACAGACGTGGAAATGAGATGAACGGAAAACTTCCCAAAGCCTTCTCTTCTTGTAGTGTTTCTTCACGACTTCACTAAATGTCGTCACTCGATTTCTTTCTGAGCCCCCCAGAGTCAGTCAGGACCTCGGATTACAAAGGATCTTTGAATTTCAAGTTTAATTAAGGAAAATTTTCCTCATTTGGTGGGAGTGGGGAGGTGGTTCTGAGACTAAATTTAAATCTTACCTCATGCCTTTCTTACCAGCTGCTATCAAATCAGTTTCCAGTCATTTAACTAATCTGTACCCATTCTTTAAGTCTTGAATTAAATGTCACTTCCTCGATGAGCACTTTCCTGCCCCCAATCTAAATTTGTTCCTTCCATTTTATTCTTTCAAAGAACCCTGTGATTTCTATGAAATAGTAACCCAGGTTTGACTTTATAGGTCTTATCATAATTTCTGTGTATTTCTGTGTGATTATCTGTGTAACAAATATCTGTATTTCCCATTAACCTCTCAGTTCCGCTGAATGCCCCGTGTTCAGAATAGTGCCTGCCACAAAGGAATGGGGTGGTTGATGAAGGAATGAATCTGATCCATCAGGCATCTGTCTTACTCTGCCCTGGACTGCTGTGTAAGTGTGGATGCTCCCAGTGACACATCCATTAACTCAAATACTCAAATGCCCAAAGAGGATTGGAAGCACACAGAACAGTGTTTCTGAGAATGAAGCCATAGTTCACTGTGAGTGAAGACAAAAAATAAAGACTTTAAGGAGAATTCATACACAAGTAAATGTCAACGTGGAAAACCACAGAGAGTATGTTTGTATGGAGAGAGGACACAGTAACAAAGTTAGACTACCCATCTCCAAACTTGAACCAGGCTGAGGTGAGAGACCCCAGTGGGCCAGGCCCTGAGAGAGAAAACTTGGATTACTGACAGTGAGATTTGCTTACTGTTCCACTAAGTGCAGTAAGGGATTTAGCTTTGCCTGAAGACAGGACTTTGTCCCAGCTCCTGGGATGTAACTCATAAAACTTTGGATTTTCCTGAATCATAGTGATGAAGTTCTAGAATATAGGTGAGGTTCAGTGGGGTGAGGTCCCCAGCTGATGGCTAAGGAAGAATTCTTAAGACGTCTCTGGTGCAAAAAGGTGATTTATTACAGCATGGGGACAGAACCTATGGGCAGGAAAAGATGCTGCCCCGGGGTTGTGAGGGGTGGCAGGTTATATACCATGGAGTTGTGGGGAGGAAGGGAAACGGAGGTTTCAATAGAACTTTCATATGCTAAAGAGGACCTACAAAGTACTGGATACCTGAGGCCTTGTCAGCTGTCAAGGTTGGTTTTCCCTTTTAGCAATCTATTAACATTAAGATAGTTGGGAGATTCCTAAAGAATGTCACATATGTCCCACCCAGGAATGGGGTGTGGGGGAAGATTGCATGGTGTCAGCCTTTTGTTTTGTCCTCAGCCAGCCTTCTGTTCCCTCATCAATAGGAGTATCTTTGTTGTAGATGGTGGGCCTCTTGGATCCCACCTGATAGTTGCTGCTAACAGGACAACTCTGCATGCACCAGAAAGACTGACCATATCACTTATGGTAGAGGCTTTGGGTTATATGGTGTTAATTAACCCTGAGTTCAATCACATAGGCAATCAATCAATCACACCTACATGAGGTCCCAATAAAAATTTGGGACACCAAAGCTCAAGGAAGCCTCCTGAGTTGGCATACTCAGTGAATATTTGTCATATATCAATGCTGAGAGTGTATGTAACCTGCCTCTAAGGAGAATGGAAACTTTGAATTTGGAATTCTCCCAGACTTTCTTATGCACCTTTTACCTTGGATGTTTCAACATATTCTTTTTTGGTAATAAAAGTAACCATGAGTATAATACATTTCAAAGAGTTCTGTGAGTCTTTCTAGTGAATTCTGGAACCTAAAGTGGTTTTTGGAAACTCCTAAGTTTGTAGTTGTCAGAAGGAAGGACATTTTGTAGATGCTTTCCTTTAGCTATATAGTTGATCCCTAACTCCTTGCAATTGGGGTCACAAGTTCTGCGTAGACCTGTCAGTCCCGGAGGTTTATGCCCTCAACCTCACAATGTGACCAAATCTGAGTGGCTATGTTATGCATGGAGCAATTCCCTGTGGATAAAATAAGGTGTATCTGTGTGATTCCTAGCAACTAATCAGTTAAATCAAGTGAGCGGGGGAAAAAAAGTTGAAAGTTGACAATATGGGCAAAGCAACTGGAAAGGGAAGTAAAGGTCCATGCATGTTATTTGGAACACAAATGTATATGAGATAATTACTTTAAATGTTCTCAACACAGGAGCTGGCAACATCTGATAATAATAATTAGTATTTGTTAAGTGCTTACTATTGAAAGTTTCTGTTCTGAATGTTCTACATATATTAACTAATTTAATTCTCAGAACAACCCAAGTTATCAGCCCAGTTTATAGAAAGGGTGGCACAAGGAGGCTAAATAATTTGCCTGGTTTACATACTCCCAGGATTTGAATCCAAACCATCTGACTCCTTAACTCATGTTCTTACCAGGGCCCCCATATGGTTTCTTAGTAGGTAGTAACTTATATTTTCTCTGATTTTGTAGAAAGGTGTCAGTAAACTGGTTATCTTAAATCCCAATCTTAATCATTTTTGTGACAAAGTAAGATTTTTATATGAGCAGATATGTATTTTATTTCTGATGATCCCCTTTTGCCCATGATCCCTTTTATGTTAGGCAGGAAGTCCTGACATCCGTATTGGAGGAGGGAGAACACAATGAACACAAAAGAAAAAAGAATAAAATCTTTGCTTTCAAACTCCAAAATAAAATTTGAAAACTTTCTCTAGAAACAGTACAATGAAAGAAAGGGGTTTGAGTTAGGGTTATGTATTTGGAGTTTAAAAAAAAATCTGTGACTTAGAAAGATCTCTAAGAATCTAGGTTGATACAAAGATCAATTAATGCAGCCCTAGATTTAATGCATTTTTTTGGTCTATGGTAATTACTAGGGGTAATGGAGACAAAAGCAAGAAAGTGAGACTTTGGTGACAATCTCTGTGGCCTACCCTTATAGGGTAGAAGGATCAATCATGGAGTCCCAAAGTGGTTTGTAGGAATGTGAGGGTAGAAGATTTACAACTAATTCCTGTCAGAAAGCCTCAGTGACATATTCTTGCAAGTTTCCAGAGACGACTGGATAATAGTGCCTGATAAGGGAACAGAAGGCTGGCTGAGGACAAACAAAAGCTGACACCCTTGCAACCTTCCCCCACCCCCACTCCTGGGTGGGATATGTGTGACATTCTTTAGGAATCTCCCAACTTCCTTTTTTTTATTATTATTTATTTGACAGACAGAGATCACAAGTAGGCAGAGAGGCAGGCAGAGAGAGGAAGGGAAGCAGGCTTCCTGCAGAGCAGAGCCCCGATGTGGGGCTCAATCCCAGAACCCTGGGATCATGACCTGAGCCGAAGGCAGAGGCTTTAACCCCCTGAGCCACCCAGGCACCCCAGGAATCTCCCAACTATCTAAATGTTAATACCTTGCTAAGAAGGGAAAGATGACCTTCACAATGGAAGGCCTCTGGTATCCAGTATCTTGTAGGTCCTCTTCAGCATATGAAAGTTCTATTGAAACCTCCCCTTTTCCTTATCTCCCCCAACCCCACCACACATAACCTCCCACCCCTCACGACCCAGAGGCAGCAGCTCTTTCTGCCCGTGGGTCCAGTCCCCGTGCTTTAATAAACCACCATTTTGCACTAAAGTTGTCTCAAGAATTCTTTCTTGGTCATCTGCTTGTGAACCCACCCCACCGAACCTCACTTGTATTCTAAACTTCATCAGTGCTGATGGGCTCAGAGAGCCCAAGACAGCCTGCATCTGCTAGGCTGATGTCACTGCAGATGAATTTTCACATGCACAGAAAATGCATGGGAATTAACTGAGAGAGCCTCAGTGAATCTGGAGTGGCCTCAATTTTATGATAAAAAGGACACAGACCATGTGGATCAACAACCAGAAACCTACTCAAACATCTGGACAGATGACCCAACCTAGAACGTGCCAGTGGGGGCCCGGTGCTCCCAAGCAGTGCCAGGAACATTTAAGCCCTCTAGAACTTCTGTCATTCCAAGAAGGTGGGAGCTAGGGGGCGACTCGAACTGATGGAGAAAATCCCGAACAGATTTCAAAAATTATGATTTAATTGTGAAATTGTGTTAAGCAAATATGCTTAACTTAGGTTTTTTGATACCAGGCAAGTGGTTGCTGGAATTAGAAATTCAGTTGTTAGAGAAAATAAAGCTGTCCTGTTTTGTACATCTGAGTGGATGGCAAAATATTTAGTCACAACATCTCTATTCATCAGATCAGCCATATTCAATGTCTTCTCTGTTCCTACACAAATGACAAATGGCTTTCAGGTGTATTACATCCCCCCTCGGGCCTACCAAAGTTCATGTGCTCTTTCTAAGGCCAAGAAACCAAAACACTGCAGCTGAAAAACCAGTATCTTGAATACTTAATAAAAGAAATAGTTTGGGTTAGTATGGAATTTGGTATCACTGTGAAATATGAGAATTTGTTACCAGAGGCATGAGGGAAAGACATATTCCCTGTTAGGAGACCCTGCTGACAATGAAAAGAATGAAGGTGGTGATTGGCAAGCAGTTGTTTCAAAAAGGCACATAAACAAACATTGAAAAACAGTAAACACATAAGATAATTCATTTGGACACTTTTATATGCAGCATGTATAGGATTTAAAATAACATTCCCAAGTTAAACTGAAAACATTACTATGTAAATGCCACAACTAAGCCAAATGAAAGAGTAAATACCAGCCTTGCAAATTGGGCTCCCTTAAGGGCACTCAAAGCCTAGGACTGCATGCTGCTCTCTAAAGAAATGTCCTCCTCTCTATCCATCTTCTCTGTTCTGACAGCAAACCCATTGACCGGCATATGTTTCGGAATTTCTGAACAATTGACTTTCAAGGCCTAGCAAACACTCATTCTCCACCTTCTTAAAAACCTCATAGGAGCCACCATTGCCAATTAAAAACATCATAAATCTAACCCCAAAATTGCATTATTTCATAAAGAGAATGGACGCCCCCATTTCCCACGTTGTTTGTACACATCTGTGTCTGTCCTTTTGTTGAATAGGCCACACTAGCAGGAGATCATCAATCAGCAGGTGTCACCAAGCTCAAGTACAGAATGGCTTAATAGGAAAATGGTGTCTTTTTTTATTCCCTGTTGTCACCTACTAAAATGTAAGTTCCTTGTTGATCTCATCACACTGAGTTATGTTTTAGTAAAGTGCTGAAAAGACCCAGCCTGCACATATTTTGGAAGTTTTGAAATAATGTCTCAGTGAACAGATGTATACTTTCTCCCAGCAGCTCTTTGTGGAAATGAATTTTTATGAGCCCAAATCATCCTTGATTCGACCCCTATTAAAAGCCAAGTTAAAACTAAATACTTTTTTAAAAATTATATTCTTGAAAGAAGAAAGAAAGAAAGAAAGAAAGAAAGAAAGAAAGAAAGAAAGAAGATTAATTTGACAGAAATGTCAAGAAGTTATTGACACCAAGACTTTTGAGACTGAAAAACTCTGGGTTAACAATAAACCTTTGTTTAGTGAAACAAATTTATAGTATAGGAGAGAGATAAAAAGCGCAGGCTCCAGGTACAGACTATCTGCATTCAGATCTTTCATTTTTCAGTTCTGACCTTGAACAAATTACTCCACTTCTTGCTTCAGTCTTTTGGAAAAATTGGGATAGTAAATAATAGGTACCTCATAGGGTTGCTAGAGCCTGGCACGTCGTAAGTGTTCAATCAATGCTAATTATTATTTACATGTAGGTAGATAAGAGAAACAGTTAATGTATAGTTATATGCCAGTGACTGTAGAATGTAAGATCCATGCTTTGTACTTTATAAGGGCTTTGCTTATCTGTTCATCGAAAAGAGCAAAAAACTTTCCTATAAAGAACAAAGAGCTTTTCCTATAATATTGAAAATACTATCCTAATGTTTCTAAGAGCGTTAACTAGGAATGTTTGTTACAGAAACCTCACTTGTGAGATGTTAGAAAACACTGATTATTGTAATCGTAAACTATGTTTACCATGGGAGGCTGTTCTGATTCATGGCTGGTGATTAGTAAGCACTAAATGTAGCATTGCTGATTTAGGTCTAATTTATTCAATCAATATAGAAGGACTGAGCAGATTCACCTAAATTTTGTAACATAGCTAAAGGCATTTCTCACTGTAAAAATAAATTAAAAAAAATAAGATGATTCTAACAGATTTACTTTAAAATGACATTGCAATTTCTTTTTTTGAGATGACAACAATATCTTCTGTCTGACAGCATTCAACTCGCTTTCAGATTTATTCAGTGTTTTCTCAACTTCAAACACACTTGAAAACCCATAATGAAGGGAAAAAATATCCTTGTTCATTTTCAATAGTTACATGAAGCATGTTTTCCAAAAGTCATATTTATCGTGGCTTCCACAAGGAACCCTTACAGTACTCTGAGAGTGTGAAAGTGATGAGGAAGAAAAGTCAAAACTGTTCCTTTCTTGTCTTTCACTGTGTGAAATAATGTAATGTGTCCTTTTCCTAAACTCTCTGACTCCACCAGGATGAGGAAATATGGAGGATGTGGCTGAGGACTAAGGGATCAGGAACTCCTAGGCCCGGGATGGTTTGACTGGTTTCCTATGGCCTGGAGTCCCAGGCTTGGGAGAGCAAAGGGAAAGGAGGAAAAGAGGGAGAGCCAATGCTAATGACCAGGCCTTTTTTCCCATTGAGATTAGGTGATTAGCAGACAGCCAGATGTGCTCCTTCCTCTCACACTCAGTTTTGGCTTGGCTCTTAACTCCTACCCAATCCTCACTAAACCCTGATAATTAATGTCCAGAAGAGCCCACACAAACTGAGTGAGCCACCAGATACCCCAAAGCAGCCTCCAGAAAAGACCCATGGTCTCTCAGTGGGAAGCCTGTTCCTCCTACCAGGCCTGGGAACTAAAACTGGGTGCAAAAAACAAGGACTATGTGATAGTCTCAGGTTCTGGGCATAAAAACAGAGAATAAACTTAACGTTTCAGTGTCTGAATTCCTGAAACTTACCCCCCGGGTTGATCACACTTTTATTCTTATGTCAATCTTCAGTAAGAGAGGTTCTGTCCCAAGCCCCATTTATTGCTGGGGACATCTCCACCTTTCTAAACATGGAGACCTCCTTTTTATATCCAAAAATTTTGCAGGTAGTAATAGATTTTCAATATCTACTGATTGAAAAATAATATTATGAATACATTAATACTTTTAAATAAATGTGCTTGTTTTTTACTAATCACAATACATCCATGTGAATGTTTAACCTAGAAGGACAAGTATGTATAAAACAAACTTGTCATAGCACCTGGATGGCTTAGTCGGTTAAGCATCCAACTTGTGATTTCAGCTCAGGTCATGATCTCATAGGTTGTGGAATCAAGCCCCATGTTGGGCTCCACACCAAGCATGGAGACTGCCTGAGGTTCTCTCCCTCTGCCCCCCGCAACCCCTAAACAAATAAATAAATCTTAAAAAAAAAAATAGGGGCACCTGGATGGCTTAGTCGGTTAAGTGTCTGCCTTCCACTCAGGGCAATCCCAGAGTCCCGGAATGGAGCCCCACATCAGGCTCCCTGCTCAGTGGAGAGAGTCTGCTTCTCCCTCTTCCCCTCACCCCACTTGTGCTCTGTTGCTCTCAAATAATTTTTTTAAAAATAAAATAAATAAAAATAAAATGAAAATGAAACGAACTTATCACAGACCCTGGCACAGTGAAAGGACTCAATAAAGGGTAGCTACTAAAGAATGGTGCTAATGAACGATAGTGCTGTGTTCGAAGTATATTCAGTCCATCAGTAATGCCTGGTGTACATGAGGATTCTGAGTCTTTACAGTTCCTCAGTAACATAGGAGTTATACACTAGCGTCCAAATTTCCCATAACAGTAACTTTGTTTAATTCATATTTCGACACCAGCAGTGTCGAGCACTGTGTCTTGCTTATAGACGATTCTTGATAAATTAATTGAATTGAATCTACTTCCCTCAAATGTCATGAAGAGATGAACTATCTTGGTTCTGCTTCTTGGCATTTTTAAACTACTCCATTGTTTTTAAAAAAAATTTATAGGTTTCTACTTCCTAAAAGAGAACAAGATGAAGAAGAAAATTGATCTGAATGTTATTCGTGTAAACTAAAGGAAAGTCTTTTTGGAGAAGGACAGGTATGGCAGAGTTCTGCTGGAATTTGTTCTCAGCGTAACGTGAGCAAATTCTACTCAAAGAGCCAGGGCACTGTCTAAGAAGGACTCAACTTCTGGTACTTTAAAATGGGTAACAAACAAAACTGGCCTGCTGGTTTCTTGCATAATCTGAGTTCCCATCCTTTCATAACAGATTGGCTTATGTACTAAAACAAAAAAAAATTATGAACAAATAAGAAAATTTCACACCTCAATAGAAACATGGACGAAAGCCATGAAAAGGCAATTCACAAAAGAAGCAATAAAAATGGTTAATAAGATTTTGAAAATAAATTCAACCCCACAGATAATGAACGAAATACAGAATCAAATAACGAGATGTAACATATTTTTACTACAAATTGATGGGGATTTGGGGATGGGTCCTTCCTAGAATAGTGAAGTTGTGGTAAGACACACTCTCATACACTACTGATTAACGTGTAAACTAGTGCAAACTTCTTAGGCACTAATATTTATCAAAATCCTTAAGAAGATTAATATTGGTGACCTGACTACTCATCGGTACTAGGTTGGCAGGCTGAATGATGGAATGTGTATGTGTGGTAAATTGCAGAAAGGGGCACAATTGCATGTGTCTCCCTGAATCCACGGCTTTTGCAACCTGGCTGCTCTTCCTTGAAGAGGTAGATGCTATTTCTTCATCCCTTGAGTCTGGGCTAGACTTATGACTTGCTTTGGCCAACAGAATGTGGCAGAAGTGATAGTGTACAAGTTCTGAGCCTAGACCTCATGAGACCTTGCCTGCAGAAGACTCTCCTGCCTGATCTTTTGAGTCTTCCATTATTGCTGTGTGAATAAGCCCAGGCTAACCTCCTGCAGGATGAGAGACCATGTGGACCCTAGCCACATCAGCCCAGACACCCCGGAGGCCCTGGACATGTGAGAGAGCCCAGCCAAGATCAGCAAATCTGACCTGCAGCTGATCACAGTGGACTTCAGATGTATGAGAGAATCCAACTAAAACTAAAAGAAGTACCCAGCTGAGTCCCGCTTACATTGCTGACCCAGAAATAGCAACTAATCTAGAATATCATGATTATTAAGTCACCATGAGAAAAAATATGTTATAACGATATGCATTGGCCTGGGAGGATGTTTATGATATACTTAATGGCGAAGAAAAGCTGACAAATATTGCTTATAGTAAGATTCAGTTTTCTGCAAGAGCAAAACAAAAGAAAACCTATATACATTAGAACCTATATAGTAAGGCGCTGTGGCCATGCACTCCTGGTTGCCTCAGGGTTGCTTGGCAAGAGAGGAGGAGCATGGGAAGGAAGCAGAGGACCGGGAGAGGCTCTTTTTTTTCCCCCACCCGTCTGTATTATATGATGGTAACAGCCAGCATGAAATCCTTTTTGCAATTTAAGGATTTAGATTTTTAAGAAAAGTTACAGTGGCTAATGTTGAAGTGAAGGGCTAAGGAGGGCTTTGGAAAACCTGAAGTCTTCTAATTGAAGACACAGAGGTCCAGTGGTAGAAAAAACATGTACTTTGGAGTCTGAGCTTTGCTGCAAGGGACAGAGAGAGAGAGAAAGAGAGAGAGTTTATGTGCTTGTCTCATTAATTCTACTCCTGCAAATTTAATTCATAGGAATTAATCTAAATGTGCATAAATAATTATACAGAGGTATTTCATCGTACACTTTTTATTATGTCAAAAATTGGAAAAATATAAATATCTACCAGTTGTGGAATGATTAAATAAATCATGGCAATTTCTCTCCAAATGCAGCCATTAAAGCCGTATTAATAATCTGAAAATACTCTAGCCATTAAGAAAAAAATACAATAAATACAACTGAATATGCCACATTGTTAGAATTCTGTAAATGCGCATATATAAAGCTAATACACAAGTCAACAAAGCTTATCTCTGCATGTTTGATTTAGAAGGGGATTTTTATTTTCTTCATATTTTTTCCTGTGTTTTCCCAATATATTGAATGAATATGCATTCCTCTGAAGTCAGAATTTAAAAAACATACTATAAATATTTTTAAAGAATCCTGGGAGGGGGAGAAGAGGGACACAACAGAGAAATAGGTGAGAAAATATAAGGACCCCCCCTTTTTTAAACTACCATGATACTGAATTAAAAACTGCCAAGCAGGAGATATTTTATGGGGTGAGGGAGTAGGAGAAAACATTGATGGCAGAATTGATATTCACTGACTGAAATGATCCATCAGGGAGAAATTGATAATGCAGAGGGAGAGCCTAATACTGTAAAGTCCTTGAGTTGGCAAAAGGGACAGGGTCCAGTGCATAAATGGAGGAGTCAGCCTTAAGATGAGCAAGGGGTATTCATCCATTAAACAAAAGGCAAGGCAGAGACCACGGGTTCAACTGCAGTGGGGTCAGCCGACTTGGAGCAAGCAGATGAAGAAGTTACGCTCTGGTCGCTTCTATTCTATTAGGGAAATGGAAAGTGTGTTTATTAGTTGAGCATGAGGAATGGGAGGGAAAGTGTGAGAAGAGTCTGTGTCCTGCCTGTTTTCCCTCTTTCTAACCTCCATTTGTAATGTATTAGAAAACCCCATGTTCAAGAAATACTTTCTTAAGCACTCTTACTGTTTATCTGTTTCTAAAAGAAGAGAAGAAATGGGGTGGTGGAACAAGGTTCTGGACCGTGCTGAGCTCTCATGTTTGTGGATAAAATACAACACCTATGAGATAATAAGAAAATAATTCAGCCAACAAAAAAAGGCTTTTCAATCAAGACACTTACTAAATAAAAATGGTGCACCATTTACAGTACCAATGATAGTACCTTCAAGTAGTAGACATATTTCTATTGTCTATAATTAGCCTTCTGAAAGCCAGTGTGGGAGAACCTCCAAAAGGGGGTTGTATATGTAAGGAATTAAGTCAGAGTGGCTGTGGGCTCAGAGCTGGAGTGATGTCCATATCTAAAAACAGAGAGTAGCCTGAAGTCAGCCTGTGAGGAAAGAGCCAGGTCTCACCTCAAGCGCCTTCTGTAGCAAGACCCCTATTGGAAAGGAACAGGCCTTCAGGGTGTTGGCAGAGCCCATGCTTGGGCAGCTCAAAACACAGGTAAGTCCAGAAGCCCACAGATGATCGCTGACACTTCTCGCATTTATTTCCTGTGCCTGGTACCTTCTCTCTCTAACCAGCACCTGCCACTCCCTGCCTCCCACCAAACGCATACACACCACGCACTCAAAACCATCATTAGATCCCAACGTACACATCACTTCTGATGGGGATCCACCTACCAGATCCATCACTTCTGGTGGGGATCCACCTACCAGACCAGATTTAAGCTGTGTGAGATCAGCAATCACGTGTCTCTTATTTACAGTACCTCCAGCACTTAGTACAAATATCTAAACATGGTGGGAACCCCATACTTGTGGAATCAGTGAACCTCAGTTATCACTCACCCTGCAGCACAGTCAAGCCTTGGCCTGGAGAATATGCGACTGTCACTTTAGAGATGGGTCTGGAGGTGTAAAAGCAGAAACAAGGAAACAAGATCAACAGGCAAGGGTTTGACAAGATGCGCTGTTAGCCTGTCCTTCCAGAAACCCCACTTCCTCTTCTGGGACTGTAGCGCCAAATAGCTACAGGGACTCTGAATATGACAGATCAGTATCCCCAGCAGAAGGGATACTGTCAAGGGTGGAAGACGCACCAGGTTGCTCCAGCTGGACCCGATGCTGTTCATCTTCCCCGTCCAGGAGGGCCCCAGCCTGGGGCGGGGTCACGCCTCAGGCTCAGCAGCCTTGGGAATGTAGGGAGGTTATATTTGCCAGTGGTTTGAGACCTCTATAATGAAGAATTGACTTGCCCAAAGAGAAGTCTGGTCTTTATCCTCAGCCCCTGGGAGGTGATCTCAAGGCCCTGGAATGTTCTGCCTCATAGGGAGTATCCTTGTTTGCCTGAGGGCTTTGGCCACCATCTGTCTAACAAAGTGATTTATGATGAGGGCTTTGGAACAATGCCTTTTGAGTTTCTTGACCTCCACAGAAACCAAAGACTAAAGGTATTATCCAGAACCTTCAGGAAGTTTGTCCTAAGGCCAGCCACAGAAGCAATATGTATGATCAAGTCCTAATAAAAACTCTGAACCTCTGGATACTAAAGGCTCACAGAAGCTTCCCTGTGCGTGTCACATATTGTGGTCAGGAAGAAATAACACAATCCATGTCTGCACAGGGGAAAGATGACCAGAAGTTTCATGTTTAGAGACCTCCCAGATGTCACCCTATGCATCTCTCCCATTGGCTGATTCTGATTCTTATCCTTTTGCCATACATAATAAGCCCAACTGGAGCTTTAGCACTTTTCCTGAATTCTGTGAGTCATTCTCTAGGACTATCAAATTTGAAGGGCTGTGGGACTCTCTGAATTTATAGCCAGCTGGTCAGAAACAAGGACGGTCTGAGGACCCAGAATTAGCAATTGGTGTCTGAGGTGAATGCAGTCTTACAGAGGCCTATGCCCTTACCCTGGGAAACCTACCCTACCTCCAAGTAGTTGGTACCAGAATTTATCGGAGGGCTATTCTGAGGGAAGCATGGGAAATTGAACCAATGCTACCATTGGTTCCTAGGAGTCCCTAGAGTCCCTAGGAAGCCCATCAGGAGAGTCCTCTGCTCTCTTCTTTGACCCATAGGTCCCAGAGCGCCCCCAGGGGCCATCAACTCCAACAGCAATGTCTGTGCAGGTGAGGAGCTGCGATTCTAGTCTAGAAGAACACTATCTGTGTTATTGATTAAGATTCTAATGTTACAAACAGCTTCCCAGTAGGTGGAAGATTTATCTTATTCTTCTGTGTAATTAGAATGATTGTTCAACAAATGGATGCTATTCAATGAACTTCCAAGAAGAGGCTAAATTCATCAACAACGTCATCAGCTCACAGGCCTGGCCAGTGACCCATATTACTGTGCTTCCAGAGAGTGCATAGAAAGCAGAGTTGTGGCAAAAAAAAAGTTCCAGGCTGCAGGAGCTTGGAGATGCACACACACACACACACACACACACACACACACCTGGAAAAGAGGAATTATGAGTACTTGGTCCTCTGGTATCTGGGGAGGAAACTGCTGATTATATTTAAAAAACATTCCCACAGCAGGGCCCAGAGAATAGAGACAGTCATGGTGCCCAGACCTCCTTCTGGGTAGCATTCTTCTCCCTGAATCTAGTACCTGAGATAACTGGGCAGCAGATGAAAATAGTATTTGCTCAAAACAAAGCAAGTCATTTTTTAAAAAATGGCCAGCTGTCTGAGCTTTGTCTCCCTGTGGAACTCAGAAACCAAACCAAGCCCTCTAGCTGACACACGGGTTGTATGTATCAAATGGAATATTTCTGACTTCATCCCTACCTCTCCCCTATCATGCAGGAAGGAGAGGGGGCTGGGACAAGCAGTTAAGACAGCTGTTCCCCTCTGCTGGCTTTACTGCAGTCCCCCAGGCCCCTGACACACGCCCAGAACCCTAAGGTTCTGCCCAGTGCAGCCAGACCAGTCTTCTGGACCGTCTCTCTCCTCAGAACTGTCCCAAGATTCCTCCTAAGAGTAGCAGGCTTTCCCTGAAAATACAGTGTGCATTCCCACTTCCATACTCAGGCCATTCCATTTGCCTCAAGGACTCTCAACTCCCCATTTTCTAATGCTGAACCCCTGATGCATGCCTGTCTGAAGACCATTTCCCTCATCCTCGCCCACTCTAAAACCTCAGAACAATCATGTTGCTTTAGATTGCATTTGTTAGTGGACAGGTCGCGGACACTGTGTTAGATGGCAAAGATACAATGCCCGACAATACTCGACAACGGGCCGCATATTGTCTAACGGGAAAGATAGGATAAACAGATACATAAACAAATATATATGCAAATTGGGATGAGTGTTATGAAAGCAGTAAACAGGAGGCTGAGAGGAGATTAAAGAGTGCAATTCACATAGGGTAATCAGGAAATGCTTTTCCCTCCTCGGGAAGCAGTGAGTGAAAGGGTGGAGAAATGTCAGAATTTTTACACTAATGAACATTCTACTGCTGGCAAACACAGAACAAGGGGAAAGGAGTTTCCACCCAACACATCGATCACACGGTCTAGCGAATGACACTACTCCACAGGGAATGTAACTCAGATCGATGCCAATCCACAACACTTCCAAGTCACGCTCCCTAAGATAAGATGGCATGTATTTGCCCTGTATCTGTCCAGGAAAATTGTATTCTCAGAAGAACAGAGCAAAATTTAGTTGATTTTCATGGCGACCAGGGTTCTCTTTATAATGGTACTCTAGAGAGCTGTGATCTCTAGAGAGATCAGAATGCATACGGGTGGATATCTAGTTAAGACACTGAACTTCTCATGTCCAGCCAGGTTCTAAATTCCTGTTCAGCTCAGCAGCTCATTATTGTGTTATTGGAGTTAGAACCCCAACATAAAAGATATCATCTGCATCTGCAATTGCCACTTTTTTTTTTTAAAGCAAAATCTATACGGACCTTGAGGGTGCAAATCTGAAAATCCCAGGGCATTTTCTTTAAATTTTCTAGGAGGTTTGATGGAAGTCAATTGGAGGACAGCAACAAATGTGGTGTGACTTGATCTGAAGTTAGGCAACCTTGCTTTTCTTATGCAACTTTTTTGGAAATGTGTGATACCACATCCAAACCAAAATAGCACACATTTATTATCTCACAATCCCGTGGGTCAAGAGTCTGGGTACAGCCTCGCTGGGCCTCTGCACGGGGTGTCACAAGGCTGTAGTCAAGGTGTTGGCTGGGATGCATTTTTCATCTAAAGGCTTGACTAAGGAAGAATTCACTGCCATGCTCATTCAGGATGGGGTCACAATTGATTTCCTTGCAGCTACATGACTGAGGAGCCAGTTTTTCTGCCAGCTGTCACCTGAAGGTACCCACCACCCCCATCTTATTCCTTAGAGGCTGCCCAGAGTTTCTAGCGGTTTCCTGCAGTTCCTCGGGGCGTTTCCAACATGGCTGCTTATGTCATCAAACCAGCAAGGAGAATCTCTCATTCTAATCTGCTGAGACAGAATCTTTTCTAATATAACATAAAAACAGAGGGATGGCCTATCACCTTTGCATATTGTGTCGGTTAGAAGCTAGTTACAGGTTCCTCCTACACTCAAGAGAGGGGATGTCGAAGGGCATGGACACTAGGAGACGGGGATTTATCTCTCTACCACAGTTCACCATCTGACCCCCCAAAATTTATATCCCTCCTACTTGCAAAATACATTCACACACACCCCAAACATCTCAAGAGTCTCATCCAATACCACATCAGCTCATAGACAAAAATCTCATCTAAATTACGTACGAGTTCAAATGCAGCTCCTGGGTGTGATCTGTTAAAAACAGCTCGTGGGGCACAATTCCTCTGCATCTGTCAAACTGTGAAACAAGTGGTCTGCTCCCAACACCCAGAAAACAATGTTAGAACAGACATAACCAGGAAGGCATAGGATATATACTATAGACATTTGGGTCCAAAAGTGGGCAAAATGAAAGGTAAAAAGGACTGACTGAAATCCACCTTGACAAACGTTAAGAGCTCCTTGATTAGATTTGAAGCCTGGAAATAACTCTCAACTGTGCCTTCCTGCCTTTAAATTCCACCCTGAGTAATCGCTCTTCTTTGACGAAAGATAACGCATGTTTGCAGTTAAGCAGTTTTATCAACCTGCTTCCTGCCAGTAGAGTCTTAGGGGTCTGACAACCTTCTTTTATTTTGTCCTTTGTCCCTCTCGATCCAAGCTGGTAGTGTTTCTGCTGAAATAATTTTCTCAAAAACTTCACGGGTCTCCCGTGAATTTCAATGACGTTTACTCCTTTAGGAAAAAAAAAACCACACCCACAGATCCTTTCCAGATAACCAATACTTGTGGCTCCTGCTCAGACAGCTGAGGGATCATCCTCTTAAGCTTCCTAGAAGTCCCATGGTTTGGTCGAAAGGCATATCCAAACCTCTTGAAAGAGCTCCTTGTATGACTGAATACTCTCACCTTTCAGTCTTTCCGAGGTTTGAATGAAAGCTTATACAGTCACGTTCTGTTTTCTTCATGCCACACTCTTAATTTTAGCCTCTTTTTCCATTTGAAAAGATTGAGAACTTTCATATTCATCCAGTCCTGGCTCCTTTTTGTTTAACAATTCTTTCCTCAATGGGTCTCTCATCTCTTCATTTCATTATAAGAAGCAAGAAATCCAGTGGTACCTCCATCCTTGGCTTTGAAATCTCCCCAGCTCTACAACCACATTCAGCGTCCCGCAAAACTATAGAAGGTGATTTCAAAAAGCTTTCTACCACCTAACAGGATTCCACTCCTCCAGTTCCCAATAACATAGTCCTCACTTCCTTCTAAGACTTCACTAGCTTTATCCTGGAAGCCCAGATTTCTGCTAACCCTTAATATAGGGCAGATAGAGCTGTATCTTAAAAAACATGGCCTCATTTCCCTTTCTGATGCACACCAGGAAGCCAGGACCCTACAGAAAGTCAATTCATAACTTAAAGCCCATGAAGCATCAGACCTGAGAGTCTGAATACCTGAGAGGTGTTTCAAGGACTATTTCTCTCCTCTCTCTCTATTTCCAACTGTTCAGCATCCACCATGTTTCTACATCCAGAAATAGAAACTCCCAGAAACAACTTAGGGAAAGTCCATAGGATGGCTAGCAGTGCTTTGCTTCTTTTAGGGAGAGACAGTGGGAGAAAAATTCTATGGCTATGACTAGAAATAGAAAGAATTCCCAGGTAGTGTGAGCTGAGAATTTTCGGAGTTTTTGTATCCCATTAGTTCAGAGTATGAGAGGATCAGGAAATCATTATAGAGAAGAAGATATTTAAGTATGGTAGTCATACTTTACCTTTGTTTGTTTGCCCAAACTAAAATGTTCTAATGGCTTTTTCCATATTGTTAAAATAAGGAAGTTAGGCTGGGTAGCCTCAAAAGTCCCTTTAACCCTAATTTTTGTGTGTGTGAGTCTATGATTTGAAAAGATACAATTTAAATTAGTGCTGGCGTTGAAATGTAACTCTCAAAATGCTAGTCTTGGCACGAAGGCCAAGCCCTTGGTGAAGGTTTAGCTGATAGCTCAGAGTTGTTGGCCCCTATTCCAGCCACCCAGAACTCAGAGAAAGCTGAGTGAAAATAAGTTCTAAGAATTAGGAGACCAACTTTGGTAATCAGCAGTCAGCTTATATGTGAAAATGAGCACCTGTGTTTGAACATCACATATACACACAGAAAATCTGTCACACTCCAATTCCAGGTCTCAGTGTTAGATTTTATAAAATGAATTACCTCCCCCGACTGGAGGTAAGGTAAGCCTACGGGTAAAATATCTCCTTTTTTCATCTACCAGCATCTTTCATCTGCTCCGGTATATGTTTAGATTTATTTCAGAGCGGTTGTTTTCATTGTCATCTTATTTTTTCACTCAAGTGTAAACTTTAATACGGTGATACTGGAATGCATCCTCACAGTCCCAGGGGTCTAGAGCTCAGGACTGAACACTTTTTGTTAAAACTCTTCAATTTATTATAATGTGCAGCCAGCCTTGAGAAGCACTGGCCTCGAACATTTTAAAGAGGCTGCTCCTCTGTCTGGCCTCTAGGGGGCAGTCCTGTCCACTAATGCAACTATGGAACAGGGGGACACTCTCTGGGGACTCTTGAGAGTCCCAAGGCCAAACGAAGGGCAAAAAAGGGCTAGGGCTGAAAATTAGAAGCCTGAATAATATTGAGGTCATTGAGGATTTCTTTAAAATTCTCCATAACTTTGGGAAACTCTGAGCAACACTTTCCTTCTCCTACGAGTGCAATTTTCCCAAGGCCTATCTTATACCCCATGCCAGATTTGTAAATCTCTTCATTATGAGAACCTTCCCCATTTCATGATCATTTCTTTGGATATAGTTCACTTAATAACAAGTTCATCCTTTATTACAACAGCTCTCAGAAGAGTAACTTGGTCAGAAGAAGTTGTTCCTTGTCTTGAGGAGGTCACCTAAACTTTACATGTGCCCATATGTACTCATGTCATCCTTGACTCTTCTGTAATGACAATTGCAGCAGCCAGGATCTCAAGGTCCTCTGAAATATTTCTCATAAATGACCTGGATAAAGGCCACAGAGGTTCTGTGGTTTAAATGTAAAGATACATCAAGGTAATGGTGAGTTGTGAAGTTGAGAGGGCCCATGTCATGAATTTTGTCATGAAACAAAACTCTTAGAAAACACTATAGAAATATCAATATGTACAGTCCTTATAATGTAATTTGTTAATACATATAAAATTATTTTACTCAACAATTCTACATCCAGAAATTTATCTTTAAGAAATAGTCAGAATAATTGACCACAAAAAAGCAAATCTTTTTTTTTTATTTTATTTTCAGCATAACAGTATTCCTTGTTTTTGCACCACACCCAGTGCTCCATGCAATCCGTGCCCTCTCTAATACCCACCACCTGGTTCCCCCAACCTCCCACCCCCTGCCGCTTCAAACCCCTCAGATTGTTTTTCAGAGTCCATAGTCTCTCATGGTTCACCTCCCCTTCCAATTTCCCCCAACTCCCTTCTCCTCTCTAACTCCCCTTGTCCTCCATGTTATTTGTAATGCTCCACAAATAAGTGAAACCATATGATAATTGACTCTCTCTGATTGACTTATTTCATTCAGCATAATCTCTTCCAGTGCCGTCCATGTTGCTACAAAAGTTGGGTATTCATCCTTTCTGATGGAGGCATAATACTCCATAGTGTATATGGACCACATCTTCCTTATCCATTCGTCCGTTGAAGGGCATCTTGGTTCTTTCCACAGTTTGGCGACCGTGGCCATTGCTGCTATAAACATTGGGGTACAGATGGCCCTTCTTTTCACTACATCTGTATCTTTGGGGTGAATACCCAGTAGTGCAATGGCAGGGTCATAGGGAAGCTCTATTTTTAATTTCTTGAGGAATCTCCACACTGTTTTCCAAAGTGGCTGCACCAACTTGCATTCCCACCAACAGTGTAAGAGGGTTCCCCTTTCTCTGCATCCCTTCCAACACATGTTGTTCCCTGTCTTGCTAATTTTGGTCATTCTAACTTGGTGTAAAGTGATATCTCAATGTGGTTTTAATTTTAATCTCCCTGATGGCTAGTGATGATGAACATTTTTTCATGTGTCTGATAGCCATTTGTATGTCTTCATTGGAGAAGTGTCTGTTCATATCTTCTGCCCATTTTTTGATATGATTATCTGTTTTGTGTGTGTTGAGTTTGAGGAGTTCTTTATAGATCCTGGATATCAACCTTTTGTCTGTACTGTCATTTGCAAATATCTTCTCCCATTCCGTGGGTTGCCTCTTTGTTTTCTTGACTGTTTCCTTTGCTGTGCAGAAGCTTTTGATTTTGATGAAATCAATGTGATAGAACAAATTAATATGAGAAGAGAGAAGAACCACATGGTCCTCTCAATTGATGCAGAAAAAGCATTTGACAAAATCCAGCATCCATTCCTGATTAAAACACTTCAAAGTATAGGGATAGAGGGAACATTCCTGAACTTCATAAAATCTATCTATGAAAGACCCACAGCAAATATAATCCTCAATGGGAAAAAGCTTGCAGCCTTCCCATTGAGATCAGGAACACGACAAGGATGCCCACTCTCACCACTCTTGTTCAACATAGTATTAGAAGTCCTAGCAACAGCAATCAGACAACAAAGAGAAATAAAAGGTATCCAAATAGGCAATGAAGAAGTCAAACTCACTCTCTTTGCAGATGACGTGATTCTTTATATGGAAAACCCAAAAGACTCCACCCCCAAACTACTAGAACTCATACAGCAATTCAGTAACGTGGCAGGATACAAAGTCAATGTACAGAAATCAGTGGCTTTCTTATACACTAACAATGAAAATACAGAAAGGGAAATTAGAGAATCCATTCCATTTACTATAGCACCAAGAACCATAAGATACCTGGGAATAAACCTAACCAAAGAGGTAAAGGATCTGTACTCGAGGAACTACAGAACACTCATGAAAGAAATTGAAGAAGACACAAAAAGATGGAACACCATTCCATGCTCTTGGATCAGAAGAATAAACATTGTTAAAATGTCTATACTGCCTAGGGCCATCTATACTTTTAATGCCATTCCAATCAAAATTCTACCGGTATTTTGAGAGCTGGAGCAAATAATCCAGAAATTTGTATGCAACTAGAAGAGACCCCTGAATTGCTAAGGAAATGTTGAAAAACAAAAATAAAATTGGGGGCATCACGTTACCTGATTTCAAGCTTTACTACAAAACTGTGATCACCAAGAGAGCATGGTACTGGCATAAAAACAGACATATAGACCAATGGAACAGAGTAGGGAGCCCAGATATGGACCCTCAGCTCTACGGTCAAATAATCTTCGACAAAACAGGAAAAAATATACAGTGGAAAAAAGATAGTCTCTTCAATAAATGGTGCTGGGAAAACTGGACAGCTGTATGTAGAAGAATGAAACTCAACCATTTTCTTACACCGTACACAAAGATAAACTCAAAATGGATAAAAGACCTCAATGTAAGACAGGAATCCATCAGAATCCTAGAGGAGAACAAAAAAGCAAATCTTAACAAGTATTAAATAATCAATATCATACAGATCAGGTTCTTTTAGTACAGTGAATGAAGTTAGATACTATTAATAAAAAGCCAAGTTCAAATAAAAAAATTGCACTCCTAAATAATTTATGAACCAAAAAAAGAAATTATAATTGAATTGTTAAAATATTTACAACTGAACAGTCATGAAAGATCCACATTTTAAAACTTATGTGATGCACCTAAGCACTACACAGAGAAAATTTTATAGCCTTAAAACTAGATCAAAACAAAAAGACTGAACGTAATGAGCTAAACATTTAATCAGAAAGTTTTAAAAAAGAATATGAGTATACAACAAAAGTAGTAGGAAGAAAACAGTAATAATAAGAGCTGAAATTAAGGAAATAAAGACAAAGAAGCAAAGGAAAGAATCAATTTAAAATGGTTCTTTGAAAAGAATCAGAAAATGGACAATTCTCTGATAAGATTTGTCAAGGAAATAAATAAAATAGAAAAATGTGTGAAGGATGATTATAACTATGTAGTAAAAACTTAAATAATTATAAGACAATGCAAGAGATAAATTCATACAAATAAATTTGAAAACTTGAACAAAATGTAAAATTTTCTAAAAATTATAGTCTAGCAAAACTAACAAGAAAAAATTGAAAACTTGAAATTATATGTAAATTAAAGAAATTCAAAACGCTGTACATGCATATGGCTTCATAGGCAAGTTACAGCAAACCCAAGACCAATAATTTCCATACCTGAACACCAAGAAAAATGAAAATAAAAGACTACTACTCAACACATTTTATGAGACTAAGAGAACCACAATGACAAAAATAAACAGATGGATGATACATGAAAATTATAGACCAATATTACATATGAAAAGCAATGACTACTCCTAAAAATATTACCAAATCAACATTAGGTATTAAAAAGTATTACCAGTGCACCATGATCGATTAAGATTTATTTCAGGATTATGAGGAGGGTTTAATATCAGTGCAAAGTACCGCACAGAAAAATATTAATTATAAAATTCTCTCACTAAAATGCAAGAAAGTGGAGTGCCTGGGTGGCTCAGTCAGTAAGCATCTGCCTTCAGCTCAGGTCATGATCCCAGGGTCCTGGGATTGAGCCCCACATAAAGTTCCCTGCTCAGCAGGAAGCCTGCTTCTCCCTCTCCCACTCCCCCTGCTTATGTTCCCTCTCTCACTGTGTCTCTCTGTGTCAAATAAATAAATAAAATTTTAAAAAATAAATAAAATAAAATGCAGGAAAGTGATTTGGTCAAGTTTAACATAGTATTTATAATTAAAGTTTTTTCACAAGCTAGGAAGAAAAGGCAACTTCCTTAACCTGGCAAAGGGAATCTTTGAATTTGTTTTCAAAATGAGATGTTAAAAGAATTCCCTTAAAAAAAAAAAAAAGATTTCCAATATTATTCTGTCTATTCTACATTTCACTAAATTTCTTAATGAGTGCAATAAAATAATAAAAACATTAGAACTGGAAAGAGAAAACACATCTACCATTAATCACACATGGCTGATTCCATTTCTGGGGGAGAAAGTGTACAAATGAGCTTAAAATATCTCTTCCTCCCTGAAAACTAGGAAACATCACAGACCACAGAAGAAGCCATGTCACAAAGACCAGCAGCCAGACTGAAAGGATTTCTGCTGGCAAAGATGGGACAAGTCCCACATCAATAAGATCATGAATCCAATAGATTGAAACAGATGAAGTATGTGTAAATCCATGAGTTCATAAAGGAATCCTCCTCAGTTACTGTTGGGGATTTATCCTGGTTGTCCGGGTTTTGCTTGGGATATTTTGGTGTTAGTACTGAAAAACCCCATGTCATGAGACACCCCTCCATCTCATGCAAACAGGAATGGTTGGCCACGTAGAGGTCACCAGCTCATTTTCTTGAAAACTAATAAATGAATGGAAAGAATCATACACTTAACCTCAAGGAACAATCAGGTAATTACAGAATACTTCAGTTAATGAATGAAGTAGGAATGGTATCATTAGAATATCATCATTTTGCAAACCAATTCCTAATCAAACAATAGATCTAGTCATTGCTTATCAGGAGTCACTAACAAAACACACACATATACACACATGCACACCCCAAAAGACAATCTGATATTATGTATCTCCAGAGTAAAGCACACAACCCCACAATGTCTGGTGTTTGCTTTAAACTAACCAGAACTGGGAGAGGTATAGATGTGTAGAATGATGAGGGTATAGACTACCAAGATTGGCCATGAGTTGGTAACTGTAGAACCTGGGCAATGAGTACACGTGTTTTCGTTACACTATTCTCTCTTTTGTAGATGTTTGAATTTTCCATAATTAAAAAAATTTAAAACAACATGGTTAACATACAAATTGTCAGAAAGGCAAAGACTTATATTTACAATGTCCATGGAATCTTATTTAAACCAGTCAAAAGAGGAATCAAAATGATGTCAAACAATGATGCTTAAACAAATTCATGCTTATACAACAGAGTGTGAAGCTGGAAAAATCACATTTTCACATACAGCTGACTGACATATGACATCTTCATATACCTAATGTTAAACAAAAAAAATTTAATTTGATGCCAATTCCATGAAAGTATCATATTTGCATCAAAAAAATACTGAAAGAAATATAGCGAAATGTTAACAATATTTAACTCTGGGTAATGAGATTATGGTTGGATTTTATTGTCTACTTTGTCCTTTTTGGTTATGTCTACATTGGACAAGTTTTCTTTCATGATAAACAACATACACCATGTTATAGATCAATTAGAGAAGAAAGGCCGGGAGGAAGAGGGGCAGACACAGATGGCAGGAAGTGTGACTGAGCTTGCTTAGGCGGAAATCCAGGTTCCAGCTCTATAGAAGCAAGGCCACAAGGCCTCCCAGCTCCAGTGACACTGCAAAGGTCTTAGCAGGTGGCAGGCAGAATACGTGCCACTTCGCCAGCAGGAAGGACCCCGAAGATGCTGTCCAGACTGCCGGCTGCGTTGTGCACAGTGGCGGCCTTCATCCACTTTGGTAGGGAGCCCATCAACCTTTCGGCCAGGGCCCAAGGAAGGAGGTTTGGGAAAGAAGTTAGAAGAGAACGTGACTATGCCTTTCCCCACTTTGTTTTCTGGGTCAAAACCTGGCTTTTTGTGACAACTTCCTTGGGAGCAATGGCAGCAACTAAGTCCTATTTTTCTTCTTTCCTACAGGTTCCAGCAATACAGACAACGTCCGTCAGTCTCCAAGTGTTGTGCATGAAGAGGAGGGAAAATCTGTGACCTTGGACTGTAGCTTCACACTCAACTTTAACTACTATGTAATGAACTGGTATCACCAGCCTCCCAATGGCAAGATGACTGAAATTATTAGTATGTTTTCTGATAGGAGCAGCAAACAGCAAGGACGATATTACCTGTCCTTGCAGAAAGGAAGCAAAATCCTAAAGCTCACCATCAAAGGCTTGATGCCTGCAGACACAGGCATCTATTTCTGTACTATTGGGGAAAATTACACAGTGAGAAGAGTGACAGGGAGGGCCTTACAAAAACCCCCTGGGCTCAGCATGAAACAACCACCTGCTCCAGGAGCATAGGAGAAAACAACCCGCAGGACAGGAAAAGGGTAGACAGAAGGCACAGTGGGTGGCACTGGTGGGTCTAGAGAGGAAGCTGATGAATGTCCTAACAACAATCTTCCCACATCTGGTATCAAAGAGAGTTGTGGTTATAAGATCCCAGCCTCAAGAACATTTTCATCTCAGAATCATGGTGCCTAAGAATGATCACATAGCTGATCAAGATACACATCTGTCTTTTCCACCTGTCCAACACCCATCCCCCTTTTCTGGTGACAACACCTGGATTTTCTCTGGATAACCAAGCCACACCCTCTCCTACCCATGTTTGGGTGTAGATGAGGCTGACCCCACCCTTGTGCCCCCTGGCTGATTAATGTACTTCTCCTCTCTGACCACAGTTGGTTCAAGGATATGTACCTGACCCAAGCCCCCATCCCAGAACTTAATATGAAATACTTGGGAGTATTGCTGGGGATGTAAAACGCTAAGATGGAAACCTAGAGCTGCCAGCAGCCCTCTTCCCACCGCAAAGGAAACACATGATCCTGAAAAGAGAGGGTGAAACTGGGCTCCCACAACATTGCTTGAGGCCCTGGACCCTGCAGTGATTATGGATCTACTTGGGATTTTTCAGTTATACACCCCACCTGCCTTGGCTTATGTTCTCCTGGAAGAAGACAAGGATTCAAGTGCAGGTGGTTTAGTTGGGAGGTGATCCCAGGGGCACTGGGAAGAGTGACAAGAAGGGAAGTGACCCAGTAAAGGACATGTGTGTTTTCAAGCCAGCTGCCACTGTGGACACCCAGAGTTTCATCCTACCAGGGAATCTCTAAGAACACGTGTGAGAGTCTTGCCTCAACTTATCCTACCTGAGGGCCAAAAGGAGCTAAGGTTTTAATACTCCAAATCCTGTGTGTCATGGGTAGAAGACAGCTCCTGGGGATATGAGTGCTGATTCCCCAAGACTTAGGCCTGCCAAGCAGGCTGGGCAGTAAGAGGAAGCCCTTAGGCCAAGAAACTCAAGTTCTGGCAGGAGAAAGGGGACCCAAGTCATAAGCACGAAGGGATAGAAGGAAGACAAGAAAAATGCAACACAACTAGTTTCTCTTTTTTTATAAATTATTTTGGGTTAGGTTTTCTATAACTTGCAATCTAAAGAGACCTAAATAAAAAAAGATAACAATAAAGACAACATTGGATAAAACAAATAAACCAAACAAAATACTTTAAAATTACTTTTATAAGCTTTTGGCTTGTTGCAGTTGAGAAAGGTTACAACTCCTCAAACTGCTCAGATTAATTCAGTTGTTCACCACTTTCCTCCCACAAGGGTACCAAGGAGGAGGGACACATCTAGCACATGCACCTATTATTGTCCTGGGCATTTAACTGTTCCTCCCCTTTCAGACTCTTCCTGCTCAGGGTCACCTTGCTTAGTGCTGCCAGATGAATTGCCCTGTCGAGTCCATCTAAAGAATCTTGCTTGCTTGAAACTTCTGGATTCCCTGTGAGACTGTGCTTTTCCCAAATCCAAAATTCTGCTCCTGCTGTTTGCCTCTCCTGCAATGTTTCCTTCCATTTCTACCTTTGGAACTCACCATCTCTCAAAATCTGTTTCACGCCTTGATGTTCCTGAGGATAGCACAGAAGCATTGAGCATGCCTAGATCTCTTATCTTGGTTTCTCCTTTTTTTTTTTTTAAGATTTTATTTATTTATCTGAGAGAAAGAGAGAGCATGAGCAGGGGGAGGAGCAGAGGGAAAAGCAGACACGCAGAAGTGCAGAGCCTGATAAGGGGCTTGATCCCACAACTCGGAGATCATGACCTGAGCTGAAATCAAGAGTCCGATGCTCAACTGACTGAGCCACCCAGGGACCCCCTCATATCTTAGTTTCTAATATTATTTTTCAAAAAGGGACCAGAGCTCCTTGGAAAAATGGCTGATTCTAGGCTCTGAGGCAAGATGAGGCTGAAGCATCTTAGAGTGTTCAAAATAAGAAAACAATCACCATCATCCATGATGGGACTATGTTAAAGGGACATAGGAATCAACTGAGAAAGCTCACTGTGGCAAAAGCTGGAACAATTTGAACAACAAAATAAAGTAGTATTGAGTAATAACCTAAAGTTTACAATGAGTATCCAAGTGTCACTGACATAAATTATTGAATGAATAAATGAGGGAAAACAGGCAAATCTCCCATGCTGAAGAATTCTAAATAGGTAGACACTCCACACTTCCAACTCCCTAAGTGTGTGCTGCACACAATGTCTTCTTCTAAAAGGGACAGTATGGAAAGAGTGACAAAGGGTAACTTTACAGTGGAAAAAGCTGACAACCACCACCTTAGCTCAGTGATCACATTCAACATCAACAGAGATAATCCATGTTGGTAGCATGTCCCCTTGATATGACGTGATAAGAAAGGACACTTTACCTCCATGGTCTTCCTCCCCAAATCCCATAATCCCAGTCTAATCATGAGGAAATTATCAGAAAAATCTCTATTGAAGGACATTCTACAGAATATCTAACTAATACTCCTCAAAATTGTCCAGATCATCAAAAATAAGAAAAATCTGAGAAACTGTCATAGCCAAGAGGAGCCTAAGAAGGCATAACTAAATGTAATGTGGTCTCCTAGTGGGATTCTGCAGGAGATAAAGGACATTAGGTAAAATCAAAGTAAATCTCCTATAGTATGAATTTTAGTTATTAATAATGTATCAGTATTGGCTTATTAACTGTGATAAATGTACCATTGTCAGGTGTTAATAATAAGGGACACTGGGTGTACAGTGTATGGAAACTATGTGTACTCTCCTCACAACTTTCCAGTAAATCCAAAACTGTTCTAAAATTAAATATTTGTTTAAAAACTTACAAAACTGTAAGTTTCATAGGGTCTGCATTTTGTGAAGGGAGAATCACAATTTTATGTATAGCCATATTATTATATAGACACCAGAAGAGTCTTGAACTGTGTGTCCAAAACATAGCCACTGACTACATGTAGCTCTTGAACACTTGGATTGTGACTAGTCCAAATTGAGATGTGCTGTGAGTGTAAAATATACACCAAGTCTCAAAGACTTAATATGAAGAAAAGAATGTCAATAGTCTCATTAGTTATCTCTTTATTGACTAACATTGAAATAATATTTTGGGTTTCTCAGGTTAAATAAAATATATCTTTACAATTAATTTTATATATTTATTTATAGTTTCTTCTAATGTGGCTACTAAAAAATTTAAATTATCTATGTGGCTCACATTATATTTCTATTGATAACAGTAGTCTAAAAGGGTAGGCATGAAATGTTAACAATAGCTATTCCTGGTAGTGGAATTCAGGGTGATTTTTTTTTTTTTTAGCTTTCCTTTTTCTAATTTTTCTTCAGTAAATGTGGATTCCTTGTACCATAAAAAAAAGTGATAAAAATAAAAAGACACAAAGAACATTGCTATGAAATGTCACACTAAAAGACAGAAGCACAGAACAGAAATGTCAAGCCATGGAGTACGTCCTTAATTGATTATTCACCCACTCATTTGAATATACATATATTAAGTATCCCATGCATAAGGCACTGGGATAGTTGCTGGGAATACAAATACACACAAAAAAGATGAGCTATAATTATTTCCTTCAAGTTCATAGTCCCCCTGGGAAATTAAGCTTGTAAATAAAATATTAGAACACTGTATGGTTAGTGATACTATGGTGATTCCTATAGTCAATTTTCCTCTATTTCCTGCTTTAAATGCTGGTGTTTTTCCAGCTCCTACCTTAGTCTAATTCCTTGTCTACACCTTGATTGCAACTAATAACTATGTCCTAAAGCCACGAACCTTGCTTTTGCTCTAAACCTATATATACCTCCAACATCCTTTTGGTCAGAGGACCTTTGAGCAATATTAACTGTACAGCCTAAAACTCATGATGTTTTCGCCTCCCCTACTCCAAACTCTTCTACCTCTCTGCGTCTTGTCTTTGTTAATGATATTCTCTTGTCTCCCACCTCTGTGTAAAAGGCAAATTTAGTGATTTTACTTCATTTCTCAAAAGTTTTTAGGCTTAGCCTGGCATAAGCCCACATATGATTTCCCTTTAGCTACCAATTCAACCTCATTGCCTGACACACCTCTTACCAACGTTGATCTGGAAATAACAAAACACTAAATTCAGGAAATACCATGAGTGAACACTTCTCTTCCCTCCATCCTTCCCTCTACCCTTCCCTTTGGTTGGAGTTTCCAACCTCAACACCATGTCCTCGTCATGGTCTCCTGATACCTCTCTGAAGCATTCCTTGATCTTTCAGGCAAATTTTAGGTCTCTCTCCTCTTGTTCCCTTTGAAATTTGTACATACCTCCAGAATAGCATTCATCTCCGTATATATTTATATATTTATTCCCTGCTTCCTCTAGGATACTCAATTCCTCAAGAGCAAGAATCATGCCTCTTTCAGTTAATACCCCCAACATTACACAGAACATGAAAAGTAGAAGACTCCCAAGTTTACTGAATATTCCCCATCTTCCTTCACCTTTCTTACTCTATTGTGGTCACTCTTACCTCCCAGATTAGTTCCTTGAATGGCCCAAGCAGCTTCCACCTCTGGGTTTTTTTACTTGAATATTCTTGCTTCAAATGCTTCCCTTCATCCCATCATTCAGATCACCGCTCAAATGCCACCTCATCAGAGAGGTCTTTCCTTCAGTCCTATGTAAGATAGTACTCACCCAGCCCATCCCTCTTTCCCCTTACCCTGTCTCACATTTTTGAATGGCAGTCATCATTAGCAGACATCATATTATATATTGTTGGCAAATTTTTATCTGTCTCTCCACCAGAATATAAGCATCAGGAAGCCCAGGACTTTGTCTGAATTATTAAACAAATAAATAAAGATCTGATGCATGTATAAAAAAAAATGATGTTATTTACACCTAGACATGACACTGTCTTGTATTTCCCCTTCATCTGCTTTTATTCTCATCAAGCCATAAATCTAGGACAAATGAAGGATTAAGACACAAGACTCCAAGAATTGTCAAGTATAATAAAGCTGAGTAAGCAATAATATTATAACTTGCAAATGGGTGGTTCAGCTAACCATTTATTAAATTTATTTCAAGAATGTGTTTTATCTTCTAATTCATTTATTCAACAAATATTTATATCACATCTATCACTTGTTCTTTTGAAAAGTTAAAAGCTGTCTCATACATTTGTATCACTGTTTATAGTTTACAAGGTCCTTTCTGACACCTACTCCAATGTATCCTCATAAACAATTTTTTGAGGTAAGCAGGTCTTACGAGGAATGAGTTGGTTACCAGATTAAGAATCACTGGGTTGTAAAAATTTTCAGCTAGGAAAGTAGTCCATCATTTTATTGTTGATACAACTATGTACAGAAGCCCATTATCAATTTATTTATTTCACCTCTGAGGGCTGTAATACACACATTGTCCATCAGTACCAGTCCATTAATTCTCACTTCTGGGATTCCCAGCTTGTTCTAAGCCTCAGTGTTAATATGAATATTTCACGGTACAGTGTACAAACTTTGAGGATAAATGCAATGCCTTCTCTGTTTCTCCTACTTACTTTAAGGCTCTCACACACTGTGTGTTGCCCATAAATACTTGTTAGTAAAGAGAATAGTTATTAAAGTAAAAATTTATCTATTTAGAAAGTTTTCAAGGCAACTGTAACAGCTAGTCTCCAAAGATGGTCCTCCTATGAACCATGCCTCTCAGTAGTCAGACTCTGTGTCATCCCCTCACCTTGAAATCTGGACTCAACTGTAACCAGCAGAATGTGGTAGAAATGATGTTAGGTGACTACTGAGGCACTGTTAGAAGCAGTGTTGCAGTTTCTGTCTTGGTTTCTTGGAACACTCACGCTGGAGGAGGGCAGTCATCATGAAGCTGTTCTGTTACTCAAATACTACCATGCTGTGAGGAAGCCAAATAAGAGAAAGATGCCTCATCAGCCCTCACTGGATTCAGGACAGCACCCCCATGCCAAGTTCCATCATGTAAGAAAAGAAGTCAAAGAAGACGTCATACCCAGCTGAGCCATCAGATGACTGCCGTCCAGCCAATAGCTGACAGTGAACATCAAAGACCTTGAACAAGAACCACACAGCGGAGCCCAATCAACCCATAGCACTCTAAGAGATGAAAATAAAGGGTGCTTCTAAAGCACCTAAGTTTGGGGTAGTTTTTTACACAACGGTTCTAACTCACCATTTTCCAGAACCCTCGGTGTGACTTCTGGTGAGAGAGCATCTATTTGGGGGACCAGAACCACCAATCCTTCAGCTCTCTTTTTCTAGGCCCCTTTCAAAATTGGAAGCTTTTCAGATCACCCAGTAGATAGGTCTAGGCTATAAGAACACAACCAAATAAGGTATATGTTGCCTCCCAAATCCAGTGCAGCACACAAGGTATTATGAATCTTTCTTAATGGTAGGAGAGACCAGATTTAGCAGCTTGACCCTGATCTTGACCCAGCAAGAGGTATGTCAACTTGTCTCAAATCATGGAAACCCAAAAAAGTTCATTGAGTGAGCTAGACCCTAAATTTTTCTGGGACATATGTCCTACCTTTTGGCATATATGTGTCTTACCAAAGTGTCTAAAGTAGTTGGCCCATCAAGGTAGTGGATTCATGTGATCTTATGGAGTAGAGAGGCAATCAATTCCCTGTGGAACAGAACCGGACAAGGTGGGGAGGACTGATATTTCCTTAAAGAGAAACAATGAAGGTGCCGGCCCTCCTGGGTAAAAAAAAAAAAAAAAATTTCCTGTAGTCTCTGCTAATATGCATATAGAGGAACAAAATTATTTTTCTATCAAGTCCCAAATCAAAGGATTTTTTTTATGTAATCCATCAATGAAAGCACATCTAGAACAGCAGCTGCAATTCTATTCACCATCTGATTAAGTTTACAGAAAGCTTTTGTCATTCTTCAAGGGCCACCTACCTTCTACTCAGGCCGAATAGATGAGGTGAAGGAGATGTGCTGGGCCTACATCTTTTAAGTCCTTTATTGGAGTCATTAATCTCTACAGTTTCTCCAGGATGCAGCATTACTTCAGATCTACTGCTTTGGAACACAGAGGCAGTTCTAATGTCTTCTACCTGTCCTCATTCCACAGATCAGATAATGGTTATAGTGATTCTGCCCTTTGTTGAGCATGTCTCTGCCAACTAGGTATTCTAGAACTTGGGAAATAACCATTAGGTGAGTTCAGAGCCCAGCTGGATACACTGTCAGATGGACCAGAGCCAAAATACCATTAATCATTCAGCTTTAATAAATCCCTACTCTGATAGATAGAGGGGCATATTGGGTTTCTAAGACTTAATATTATTTCAGAGCCAATGTCCAGAAATCCCCAAAAAGTCTAGGTATTTTCCCTTCCTCAATGCATTATCACCTTGGTAAGTGGCTGCAGGTCTTTTGGGGGGGAGGGAAGAAGGAAAATTTATGATTATGTAAAATTTAAAATTTTTTAAAATTATATAAACTTAAAATTTTTAATTGTATAAACTTTTGGCCATATAAATATAAATTAGAAAAATCTTACAATTCTATTGGCACATATGACACCTCATTATTTTGTACTTGTCCCCTTTGGGCCTGCCCCATGTCTGGCTTTAGACACAAGAACAATGAAAGATGTTGAGGGTGTGTCTCGAGGAGTCTCAACATTTATCCAGATGATAGGTTATCACAGATTCTTCAAGCAAGGAGGAACTAAACTCCTCAGATGAGGAAGGAAGTTGGCTTCTGCAGAAAGGAGACTGAGGGGCTGCGAGGCCTCAGTTTCTTCAGAGTTGGCCCACCATTGCTATCTCAATGTTCAGGGGCCTAAGTCAATCCCAATCAATGCCCTAATTTAAACCACAAGGGGCCTTGAATCAAATTAGAATTATCCAGCTACACAAAGATTAGCCTTTGAGTTTGGTTTTCAGAAATATCAGACCCTGCATCTATGAGAAAGAAGAATTTCCATTAGGGTAGTCACAGAAAGTTTCCAGCTCCTTGCTTGGAACTTGAGCTGAAAAGGTATTGTCCTAAATTCATTATTTTCCTTCTCCAATTTCTCTATGGCACTTAGAAGCAACCAATAGTCCTTATACTCTTTATTTGCACTAAATTGTTCTATGGCAACAGCTACCTGGTAAACTTAGTCCTTTTTTCTACAGGTATCTGATGTCAGAGATGACTAGTGTCCCATTTACCATTGGCAATGGGATTGCTAATCCTTGTCAAATCAGAGAATCAAAGCTAAATTCCCATCCTTAAGGTTCTGTTCCCCTGAATCAGTTTGAGGACAAATTATTGTTATCACTTAGGGGTCGGCCAGGTTAGCAGAACCACTGTAACTCCAAGATGGAGTCGGTTACCACTGTGTCCTCTTCTATGGACCCACTGCCAGCCTCTGGTGATGGGCCTGGAGTCACTGTTGGTCAGCTGAGCCAAGAGTCGAAAAAAGTAGCTGGACATAGAATGGAGGAGAACAAAGACAACAAGGGACCTGCTGAGTAGCTCTGCATCTATCCTTGTCTGCACCTGAACATAGTGACCCTACAAGAGGAATTATAACCCTTTCACTTCTGCTTTCCAGATCACGTGTGATTTCATCTTTTGGGCATCTCTACTGCAGGACTACATGCGGAAAGGGATTCTGGGAAACAGAGTTGTCAGCTTAACCAAGTTGACCAGCACAGTCCAGCAGTCTTAAAGTGTGTGTCTTTCCCCAGATCTCAGAAGTCAGGGAATATGGGCAGAAGGGACAGTAGAGAAGACCCTGGGACTCATTAGTGAACTTGTGACTGCAGCTAGCCTGTGTGATTTGGGATCTGCCTGGAGACAGCAGTCAAGGCACACAGGGAGCTTTCCTCTCAAAGATGAGAACGCCAATCTGGATCTACTGGGATTCTTTTTGGAGACAGTGAAACTAAAAGGTACACTAGACGATATGATGAACAAAGTCTCATTTCTTGTCTCAGACTCAGTCTTCCAAATGGAGGGGAATACCAAAGGCAAAGCAAACAGAGTCCTTGGGTCCCATAAATTCTAAATTATAAAGAACTTTGCTCTAAATTGTTTTCCACAGGCAGTGCCTGCCTGTCAGTGATTCGGGCAGGACCTCATCAAAAGGCAGAAAGAGAGAAATGAAGCAGAAGATTTCTAACACAGCTCAGTAAAGACGCTGATCTCTCCTTTCACATCATGATTCCCAGCTCAGAGTATTGGCCCCCTACCTGTGTGTAACAGTTACCCAGTGCTCCCCAGCACTTGCCTCCTGCAACTAAGGGCTATGATTCGAGCTCCAGCCTCATACCCTGCCAGGCGCTCTGGCTGCAGTGGTAGCACCAGAGAACAGAGACAAAAATATCTGCAAAAGGAACCTCAGTGTTCCCAACCTGCCAGTGATGTCTCTGAACTGGAGTCAGATGTATCTCCTTTAAAGGAGACCCAGTGTTAACTACACTATTTTGAACATAATGTTATTTAAACATGTAGAAACATAAAATGGTGTTTAAACTCTATGTGCTCGTTGCTCTTATGGCAACAGTAAAAAAACATAAGTTAAACGTGCATGAAACTTCAAAACCAATAAAACTTTAAAGATTGTATTTTATTTTAATATGCAGCATGAAGTTTTACTAAAACTAAATCATGGGGGTGCCTTGGTGGCTCAGTCAGTTAAGCATCTGCCTTTAGCTTGGGTCATGATCCCAGGGTCCAGGACTGAAGTACCACATCCAGCTCCCTGCTCAGTAGGGAGTCTGCTTCTGCCCCTCCCCCTGCTCCTTACCTCTCTCTCTCTCTCCCTCTCTCGATCTCGATCTCGCTCTCATTCTCTCCTTCAAATACATAATCTTTAAAAAAATTTTTTAAATAAAACTAAATCATCAATTTTGAACTGAATAGATTAATATATATATATATATATATATATATATATATATATATGGTATTGGGCCTTATCAACTTGAGTCTTCTGATTTTGTGCATGATTTTCATCATTGTTATTTTTTCTTTGTCCAAAAATAAATTCATATTGAATCGTTAATCCATTCACTGGATGATCCAATTAATTTATTCTGCATGAACAGCACAATATTGAAAGAAATATTTTTAACTTTTAATGAAACATTCCATACTAAATTACTACTACTATAGCTAAAGTTAATCAATTGTAGTAAAAAGGCTTACATAATAGATGAGTTCCACACAGCATAGCCACACGAATAGTGAACACACTATTGATCATACATCAAGTTTTGCATGTTTATGGAATGCAGCTTGTGATGATCCCATTTTCTTGTAATTGTTCTCTATTGAAATCACCGAACATCATTTGACCTTCATTTTGTGCTAATATTATTAAAAAAGCAATGGAAGGCATGGGAGTCTTGTGTCAGTATTTGCTTATAAGATCATTATTAAGATAAGCCCCAACTTGAGCAATTGGGCGCTGTTCTCTGAGGGCGCACTGAGGAGTGGGGCCCCAGACTCTTGGCTCCTCCGGGCCGGAGACTGGGAGGCCGCCATCTTCATTCCCGTCCTCCGGAACTCTACAGAAAGTGCTCAGGGAACAAAAGCTCCCGAAAGCAAACCCCAGTGGATTACTCAGCCC